>NC_069506.1:101788218-102146968 GCF_027579735.1 Bombina bombina | reverse complement strand
TGGACTCCAATACGTGGGGAGGACCTCCAGGCCCCTAAAAAAGAGGTGGGGGGAACACAAAAGAAACATAGAAAACAATATCAAAAACCATAGTATTCCCAAACATGCCAGTCTTTGCCACTCTTCACCTACTGATTGTTTTTCTATATTCCCATTAGAACAGATCCTACCCAAGTGGGGCAGGAACAGGTTTTTACATTTGAGACAAAGGGAGACCTTTTGGATTTGGAAACTCAAAAGTCTGTCCCCTGGTGGTCTCAATGCCAATATCGATATGGCAGCTTTTAACTAGTTTTTTAATATATTTTAACATATATTTTTGATGGTATCTTTATGGTGACTTCCACTACCATTGCCTTATGTGGAAATAAACATAGATATATCACGATTGGCGATGGATAGATATATCGTATTCCATGTTTGATGCCTTATGGGTTGTGGTTTCAGCCATATTCATGGGATATGTGACGTGTATCGGTGCATATATGCATGTAAAGCTAGATATTTTATTTGCATATTTTTTTATAAATATGTTTTACAAGTAGGCATTATTTGTACTTTATGTGATAACTAATATAGATATGACATGATTGACGAGGGATAGATATATCTTAGTTCATGTGGGATACCTTATGGGTTGTGGTTTCTGCCTTACTCATTAGATATGTAACGTGCATAGGTGCATATATACATGTACAGATGGCCATTTACAATATGTTTTATCAGTAGGTTTTATCCTTACCATCCATTTAATTATTTAGTCTCACAATTTATTTAGGTGTACATTTCATAATGATTTATTTACGTTTTATGCTATAGACATCTATAACTTTAGGTCTCTTATATTAGGCTAATGTATATAATATTTTGATGTATTATTCTGCAAATATTGTATTATTTGTACCCTGATTGATAGATATTCTAGTTTTACTTGTTTTATGTTTGTTTTTTGCGTGCGCGATTGGTGTCACTACTAAGAGCCTCCCATTGTATATATCACTATTTATTTTCGTACTCGCATTTATACTACATATATGTACATATACTTATTTCATCTATGTGCATTTTAAATACTCCTTTTAAATGTGCTGGTTAAATATAATCCTGCACGATTTTTGTATATATAATACGAGTGGCAGTTTTTTACCCATGCTGTATACTTCGCACAGAGGCCTAACATTGGATAAATGACAACCAATGGTAGCTCTTGTAGTGGTCACACCTCCACGCATGCGCTGTTCATTCTAGAAGACGCCGAAAATTCGGCAATAAAAGTTCGTGGTTTTAATCATTTGGTATATTGCACCTGAGGAAACGGTCAGGAAAGACCGAGAAACGTTGTGCTGCTATACTGTAAATAAAGTCTGTTTGTTTTTACTAGACTTTTGCCACGAATCATCATCTTTATTCAATCATATACTTTACAACTTTATTTAACATTTGGAGTCCTTTTGATACATTGTATCCAATAGTGTATCTACTGTCACTGGTGTATCCATCAACACAAGTGGACGATCCGGCTTGGTGCTAAGCTTGTGGCTGGTCACTGCATGCTGTTTGCCTGTCGCTGCTCCCTTGCTCCAGAGTTGCTCTGACATCCATCAGTGTGAGTTAGCTGGACGACTCCCAACAGTCCAGAAGGCATTTGTGACACTTCTCAAGTGTCATACAGCTTGTAAGTACGGTCTTACTTGTACATTTGGCGTGTTTGAATCATCTGATTGTGCACCATGGTGGCACCTTCTTTTTTTATCTTTCACAAACCAGTACTCCACCTCCACCTTGCTGGCGTCTGAGTCGGACTGGAGCTCTCTGCCCTTTACCAATCCAGCCACGGGCCCATCCATCTGGCCCATCAAGACTCACTCTCATTTCATCAGTCCATAAAACCTTAGAAAAATCAGTCTTGAGATATTTCTTGGCCCAGTCTTGACGTTTCAGCTTGTGTGTCTTGTTCAGTGGTGGTCGTCATTCAGCCTTACTTACCTTGGCCATGTCTCTGAGTATTGCACACCTTGTGCTTTTGGGCACTCCAGTGATGTTGCAGCTCTGAAATATGGCCAAACTGGTGGCAAGTGGCATCTTGGCAGCTGCACGCTTGACTTTTCTCAGTTCATGGGCAGTTATTTTGCGCCTTGGTTTTTCCACACGCTTCTTGCGACCCTGTTGACTATTTTGAATGAAACGCTTGATTGTTCGATGATCACGCTTCAGAAGCTTTGCAATTTTAAGAGTGCTGCATCCCTCTGCAAGATATCTCACTATTTTTGACTTTTCTGAGCCTGTCAAGTCCTTCTTTTGACCCATTTTGCCAAAGGAAAGGAAGTTGCCTAATAATTATGCACACCTGATATAGGGTGTTGATGTCATTAGACCACACCCCTTCTCATTACAGAGATGCACATCACCTAATATGCTTAATTGGTAGTAGGCTTTCGAGCCTATACAGCTTGGAGTAAGACAACATGCATAAAGAGGATGATGTGGTCAAAATACTCATTTGCCTAATAATTCTGCACTCCCTGTATATGAAATATGTGAACTAATACCCTCTAGTGGCGAAAAACTGTTAAAATGCAATCTGAAAGAGGTGGGCTTCAAGGTCTAAGAAATTAGCATATGAACCTCCTAGGTTAAGCTTTCAACTAAGAATACCAAGAGAACAAAGCAAAATTGGTGCTAAAAGTAAATTGGAAAATTGTTTAAAATGACATGCTCTATCTGAATCATGAAAGTTTATTTTGGCCTAGACTGTCCCTTTAATCAACACCTAAATCTTAAAGAGATAGTCTGTTGAACTTCACAAAAACTGGAACCAACTGTCAGTATAGACATACGTGGTAGGAAAACTTATATGGGGTAAACCATGAGTATACATGCACATATATGTATATATAAATATGTACCCCTCTAATCTTAACAATACTCAACATGGAAACATACATATTTATCAAATATATGCATGCTAATAAACCACAAACTTTTCATGACACTATTCATCACGGTAAGTATTGATCCGTTCTCCTAAAGAAATATACATATTATGTTATGTAGAGCAGCAGTGTACATTAATTAGATGTTGATGTTCAAGATAAAAATAGGTTAATTAGGTTGTCAGCAATGAGACATATAAACCAGTGAACTAAAACAAAAACACAGGGACAGGGATAGTTGATTAAGTTGTATTCGGAGTTAAGAACTAAAGGGACCCTGGTGGATAATTGAAAAATCCACATCTCCCTCCTATTCAAAAGTTTTTGCTTATCACCACCCCTCCTAGGGTGCAGCACCCTGTCAATACCTTGCCATCTAAAGCTTGTTACTTCCTTATTATGATTTTGCACAAAATGCTGCACCAACTGAGTAGAGGCTTTACCAACATTTATTAAACAATGGTTGATACTAAAAATCTGATTGGTGACCATAGACTGGAAATGATCAGATATAACCACATAATCACAGGCCCTGCAACGTGCATTGCTACATCTGTACGTCCCCTTGCATGCCAACCAAGAGTTTGGGGTCCTATCCATGTCCCTCATAACCGTCAGAGAAAAATAATTACCCAACTATTTGTTTCTTCGATATGAGCATCCAAATATTTACTTTACACAATTTACTAGCTTGTCTTCTGCAACCAACATCTTAAAAAAGTTTTTTTACAATCTGACATATTTGGTTATAATGAGAGCTGAAATCGGTTACAAATGTCACATGGACCCCTTGTTTTTTATCAGACAATTGAATTTTCCTGTCCAGTGCCTGTACCTCATCATGTGTCCTTTTCACTGTTCTAGCGGGGTACCCCCTCTGTCTTGTAGCCATATCTTTCTTTTGTGTTTCAAATGTTTCCCTATCAGAGCAATTCCTTTTAACCCTAATGAACTGCCCTTTAACAATAGCATAAAGTACATGCTTTGGGTGACAAATCCTTGCATGTAAGATAGAATTGCCCGATATTGGCTTTCTATATATACTGGTTTCAATATGGCCATTAGAATTTCGCTTTAAAGTAATATGCAGAAAGTTAATTTCATTCCTCTGTATCTCATGGGTAAATTTGAGACCCAAGTTGTTATTGTCAATCCAAGACAAGAAATTTTCAACACTAGAGATTATCTAAAAAGATCCATTAGTGCTACAAGATTCTTTATAGGATTTCGTAAAGGCAAATTTTACCTTGATAGCTGTGTATCTTGCTAATGGGTATAAACTACATTTCTGTATGTGAAGGCGAAACATATACATAAAGTATAGTGCTCAATAAAAAAAGCATTTCAAAAGTGCACTGAATTTACACTGTAAAAGGCATAATGGAATTACACATAAAAACTTGCATTAAGGGTATGGATCAATATCTGTATTAAAAGCCCATAGAAAAATGTGAATTTAAATTAAGCTGTAAAATTATTTTTTAACTGTCGCGGGGGGGGGGGGGGTTTTTCTTAATGTAAACAGTAAAACTTATTTTAAACTCACATTTTAAGTTTCCAAAAAGTGTTTAAAATGTTACCGAGAGGTCAAAATTAAAAGGATTCCTTTAATATCTATTGTAAAATGATGGTTGCAGCACTGGCAAGTGAGCAAAACAGAGAAGTTTCTTAGGGGTGAATGAGGGGTGCGAGTTTGTTTCAAAATACACAATGAGCTCATTAAACTGAAAGACATTTGCGAAACTATAAAGAATGCAATGTAACACACAGAAAACAGTACAATATAATTTTTATTTGCTTAAACATAAATGTTGGATCAGTGCCAGGTGCTCCCTGTCACATTTGCTCTTCCCTGCAAGATTCTGCATTCTAGAAAGCTTAATTCCTTTATATGGAAGTCAGCTCGCTACTTGCTAGGAATTCCAGGTCCCATTTTCTTAGACAATGCAGTGAGACCTGCCCATGCGAGGGTTGGCATGATGTTTCTCACCATGCCGATAAAATTTAGAGAATCTGGACCCTATTCTCTTTTGTCTTGGTATGTGAGCACTCGGAGATACAGTACTGATGTTGTGGAACCTTGCTAAGATTAAAAAAGGTAACTCATGGGGGGCGGAGCTGGCCGCAGCTAAAATGGCTGCATAACACAGAGGCTCCGTAGAGCAGCTCCACATATGCTGCCTATATAAGCTATTAAAAGTGCTACAGTGGCGATCAGATTAGATCACTAATATGTTCTAACACGGGGAACATAAATATACCTCAGCTGAAGTGGCCAGTACATTAGATATAACGTGGAAGGCGCCGGACCGCAGACAACCTCATCGTGCATGACGCATGCAGAAAACCTAACTCCTATACAACGTGCCGGAGGGCCAGAGAAACTTGAGGGACACAAACGCTGGCAAACAAGGTAAAGCACCGCCACTACACTTATGCCTCTATAACATGAACCCTGAAAGAACACCCCGATAGACAGGGCATAAGACCGAGACATAGCAGAACCGCCAGCAGCTGCTTGCATCTCACTACGAAGTGCTGTTTGTTTTCCCTAACCGCTGATGTGAGAAGCACATAAGTAGAAGGGGACACACAATCCTAAGCAAACTAAGTGACCTGTACTAGACTGTGACATAAAGTTACAACGCAAGCACACAAAGCAGATATAAAGAGAGAGAGACAAAAGAGTGCACAGTAATAAAGGCTTTGAAATATAAAACACAGGCTAAAGTCACTAACAGTGATACTTTAATTAGTGGCAGGCAGAGAGATATTAATTGTGGACATACACTATCAGACAGCTCATGTAGGGGCTATATCTGGCTAAACACGTGCATCAGCTGACACTCCAGTGGAGAGGTAGGAAATAAAGTATACAAAAGACCGCCAAGACAGAACAAAAAGGCCTAGATTTCCCTTTGCACTTTAAATTGGGAGAGCAGTGAAGAAGTACAACAATCTAGGGCCAAAGAGCATCATGAATACCAAAAGATTGCCAAAGTCCACTAAACCACACAAATCATCAAGCCAAAAAGATAACCCAGTAGATCAGTTCTTTTCCCCTACTGGATTAAAGCACAGATTGAGTGAAGAAACGGGCGTTCAGCCAAAGAACAGAGAGCCTACACAGCAAAAAACTATGAGTTACCCAGAAGAGAGTACACCTGTGCCAAATGCACTCCTTTCCATGCTAGCTTCTAAACAAGATATAGCAGACATTATCCGTTCCTGTATACGGGAAGAAATAGCAGAGATCAAACAAGACCTCCATACTATAGGCAATAGAGTTGTAAAGTGATTTATTGTGTTGGATCTCAACTGCCGTAATATTAGTAGTATGAATGTTCCACTCTAAAATACAGACTATTATTTCAGCATAGGCTGTGATGATTCAGAGTGAGTTTTCTTTATGATGAATTGATGTGTATAAATATAAATGTAAATATGGCTACTATTAATGTGTAGCAATATTCCGCTCAGTAACTGCAAAGGAAATTCAATAACTTTAAGTTAGGAATCAGAATTGGCAATCAGAGGATTTCAGTAGGGATACTTAGTTACAGACAGATAGGATGTGAAATGAGGACTAGCCGCTGCAATGGCTGACAGCTATAGTATCCGTCTTGGTTGTAGTGAGTTAGATTAGGGGTATGTGGGTGGTGGGTTGTAATGTTGGGGGGGGGGGGTATTGTATGTTTTTTTTACAGGCAAAAGAGCTGATTTTCTTGGGGCATGCCCCGCAAAGGGCCCTGTTCAGGGCTGGTAAGGTAAAAGAGCTTTTAAATTTATTAATTTAGAATAGGGTAGGGCATTTTTTATTTTGGGGGTCTTTGTTATTTTATTAGGGGGCTTAGAGTAGGTGTAATTAGTTTAAAATTGTTGTAATATTTTTCTTATGTTTGTAAATATTTTTTTATTTTTTGTAACTTAGTTCTTTTTTATTTTTTGTACTTTAGTTAGTTTATTTCATTGTAGTTATTTGTAGAAATTGTATTTAATTTATTTATTGATAGTGTAGTGTTAGGTTTTATTGTAGGTAATTGTAGGTATTTTATTTAATTAATTTATTGATAGGGTAGTGTTAGGTTTAATTATAACTTAGGTTAGGACTTATTTTACAGGTTATTTTGTTATTATTTTAACTAGGTAACTATTAAATAGTTCTTAACTATTTAATAGCTATTGTACCTGGTTAAAATAATTACAAAGTTGCCTGTAAAATAAATATTAATCCTAAAATAGCTACAATATAATTATAATTTATATTGTAGCTATATTAGGATGTATTTTACAGGTAAGTATTTAGCTTTAAATAGGAATAATTTATTTAATAAGAGTTAATTAATTTCGTTAGATGTAAATTATATTTAAGTTAGGGGGGTGTTAGTGTTAGGGTTAGACTTAGCTTTAGGGGTTAATACATTTATTATAGTAGCGATGAGCTCCGGTCGTCAGATTAGGGGTTAATAATTGAAGCTAGGTGTCGGCGATGTTAGGGAGGGCAGATTAGGGGTTAATACTATTTATGATAGGGTTAGTGAGGCAGATTAGGGGTTAATAACTTTATTATAGTAGCGCTCAGGTCCGCTCGGCAGATTAGGGGTTAATAAGTGTAGGCAGGTGTCGGCGACGTTGAGGGGGGCAGATTAGGGGTTAATAAATATAATATAGGGGTCGGCGGTGTTAGGGGCAGCAGATTAGGGGTACATAAGGATAACGTAGGTGGCGGCGCTTTGCGGTCGGCAGATTAGGGGTTAATTATTGTAAGTAGCTGGCGGCGACGTTGTGGGGGGCAGGTTAGGGGTTAATAAATATAATATAGGGGTCGGCGGTGTTAGGGGCAGCAGATTAGGGGTACATAGGGATAACGTAGGTTGCGGCGGTGTACGGAGCGGCAGATTAGGGGTTAATAATAATATGCAGGGGGCAGAAGATTAGGGGTTAATAAGTGTAAGGGTAGGGGTGTTTAGACTCGGGGTACATGTTAGGGTGTTAGGTGCAGACGTAGGAAGTGTTTCCCCATAGGAAACAATGGGGCTGCGTTAGGAGCTGAACGCTGCTTTTTTGCAGGTGTTAGGTTTTTTTTCAGCTCAAACAGCCCCATTGTTTCCTATGGGAGAATCGTGCACGAGCACGTTTTTGAGGCTGGCCGCGTCCGTAAGCAACTCTGGTATCGAGAGTTGCATTTGCGGTAAAAATGCTCTACGCTCCTTTTTTGGAGCCTAACGCAGCATTTTTTTGGACTCTCGATACCAGAGTTAATTTTATGGTGCGGCCAGAAAAAAGCCCGCGTAGCGTTAACAGCCCATCTACCGCCACACTCCAAATCTAGGCCTAAGAGTGCGAAAAAACATACCGCTAGGGTATCAAATATACAATTCATTTCTACGATGTTTAATGTTTTTTTTTATTGTTCATTCTGTTATTGTTTATTATCTGGTGTACAGGCATACAGGAGGGCAGGGAGAGTTACACGATTACACAAATTATCTCACAGAACATGAGAGGCTGGTCTCAACATATCGATAAGTAAGTTAAGAAAATATGGCTCCTAAAGATAAGGTTATAGTTCTGTTAAGTCAGAACGCTAAAGGCCTAAATTCCCCACAGAAACGCTCCATAGCACTTCAAGACCTTCGTAGGAAAAAGGGGGATATCCTTTTTCTGCAAGAGACACATTTTTAAAAAAATAAAGAACCCAAATATTTAGGATCTTACTACACACAACACTTTCACAGCTCATTCGACCACAAACGAAATGGTGTAAGCATCCTTATAAGCAAGCACATATCTTTCACTCACATACAAACACATACAGATGCAGAAGGCAGATTTTTATGTGTGTTTGGACTACTGTACGGCACTCCAGTGACATTAGTAAATCTGTATGCCCCAAACTCAAAACAGTTACCCTTCTTTAAAAAGTATTTTTCTCAAATCTTAGACCATACTAAAGGTGCCCTTTACATAGGAGGGGATCTTAATGTTCCTATACAGCCGAACTTAGATACCACAAACCCTAAGCCTTCTATACCCAGGAGCACAGTCAAACAGCTATGGAAATTAATGCGTGATCAGAGACTGTTTGATATATGGAGATTAAAGCACCCCACACAGAAGGATTACACCTTCTTCTCTCCACCACATCGATCTTATAGTAGGATAGATTATCACTTACTTAATCAAAAGATTTTGTCTAGTGTGCTGTCGTCTAGACCTTCACATACCGCATGGTCGGACCACTCTGCGGTACTCACACAACTTAATTGGCCCTCAGTACCAAAAAGTGATTTTACCTGGAAGCTAGACGAGAGTTTATTGGATTCCCCCGAATTTAAAACTAGGATTGAAAAATTGCTCCCCGAGTATTTCCAATTCAACTCTCTCCCGGAAACTGACTCATTTACGGTTTGGAAAGCACACAAGTGCTTCATTAGAGGCGAGTTCATCAGACAACAGGCATATATTAGGAAAAGAGCACGTTTACAATACCAACAGTCGACAGAATTATTATCCAAACTAGATTATGCGCACAAACAAAACCCCTTAGACACTAAAGTTCTAGAGGAATTGGTAAAAGCTAGGAAAGCAGTTTATGACCATTTACTAAAAGAGGCCAACGCATTAGCATTAAAAACCAAACAAAAAATATATTTTGAAAGCAACAGACCAGGGAAATATTTGGCCCGAGCCCTCAAAATAAAGAAATTGAAAACCTTCATTCATGAAATAAAAACACCCACAAAAGAAAAGGTAAACACTACGCCAGAGATTTTATCTCAATTTCTGACATACTACGCGAAACTCTACAACATAAACAAAGAAAACCCCTCAGCAGATGCAGAGGATAACGTTAATGCTTATTTAGCAAACGCTCCTTTACCCCGTCTGACTGAATCTCAGTCAGACGAATTAGAAGTCCCCATAACAGCAATAGAAATTTTAACGGCCCTTAAACAAATGCCCACTGGAAAAAGCCCAGGCCCCGATGGGCTCACAGTCCAGTACTATAAGAAATTTGCACCTATCCTGGTCCCACATTTGTGCTTTATTTTCAACAAAACAGATCGACAACACCCTTTCTCTCCTGCAATTTTAGAAGCCCACATTTCCGTAATTCCAAAACCTGGAAAGCAAACGGATGACCCAGCCAACTTCCGTCCCATTTCGTTATTGAATGTGGACATTAAATTATATGCAAAAATTATAGCAACTAGACTCAATAGATTCCTTCCACAACTCATACATCCCAATCAAGTGGGTTTTGTTCACCAAAGGGAGGCGAGAGATAATACTATTAAGGTAATCAATTTATTAGAATATTCCCAAACTCATGACACTCCCTCAATCTTTCTGGCCATCGACGCCGAAAAGGCCTTCGAAAGGTTAGACTGGCTATTTTTAAAATCCACTTTAACTAGATTCGGTATGGGTGAGAAGCTCATAGATAAAATTTTTGCTTTATATCACGCTCCTAGAGCCCGGATCAAATTGAATGACTCTTTGTCAGATTTTCTCCCCATTTATAACGGGACAAGGCAAGGATGCCCTCTCTCGCCCATACTTTTTGTAATGGCCATGGAGGTTTTAGCGGCTAATGTAAGACACAACAAAGAGATACAAGGGATTCAAATAGGAGACACACAATATAAGACGACACTGTACGCTGACGATGTACTTTTCACACTGACCTCTCCACAGCAGTCTCTTCCGCCACTCATGTTGGAAATCAAAACTTATAGTTCATTGTCAAATTATAAAATAAATGTATCCAAGTCAGAATTTATGGGAGTGGGGTTATCCGAGCAAATTAATAGTCAAATTAAATCGCAGTATCAATTCACCAAAAAACATAGTTCAATAAAATACTTAGGGATCCAGATAGCTAAATCATTTGACTCGCTATTTTCATTAAACTATCAAAATCTCATTAAAAGTGTCCAATCAGACCTGAGGTCCTGGCAAAACAAACATTTGTCATGGCTAGGAAGGATACATGCCTTCAAAATGAGCATTCTTCCCAGGTTTCTTTACTTATTTCATACAATACCGATCCAATTACCCACACATTACATACACACAGCACAAGCAGTAGCAAACACATTTATATGGGCAAATAAAAAACCTAGAATAGCCAAACCCATACTATACAGGAGCCGAGATAGAGGAGGATTGGGAGTTCCCAATTTAGACTTATATAAACAAGCGGCTCAACTGACTAGGATAGTGGACTGGAGCAAAAATGCGCTGAATAAAGAATGGGTGAAACTAGAACATGATTTAGTCAATACAAAAAGCCTGGGGGCTATATGCTGGATAGATAAAAAAGACAGGAATATCTCAACATCTGCCCCTACTTTAATTAGAGACACTTTGACCACTTGGGATGTATATGTCAGACCACGATATAGTATCTCTACAATCCCCTCTCCACTCACCCCCTTAATGCATAACACGGAGTTTCCCGCTTACCAACACAATTGGGCAAATAGCTCATACACCATATCAGCAGGTTTACCATGCTACTCGGTAATAGAGCAAGGATCCATTATAACAAAGACAACACTGGTAGAGAAGAGTATCCCATTCTTCCACAAGTGGTACGAATACCTTCAGCTTTCTCACTTCACTCACAATAAAAATAAGCCCAACTTGACGAGAAACCTCACTCCCTTTGAACTATTGTGCTGGACAAACACTTATATGAAGGGTTCACTATCAACAATATATAAGATTTTAGCAGACATCCATTCCAAGAACCGCCCCGCCTATGTTAAAACCTGGGAGTCAGAAATGGGCGTTGATATACCGATAGAAACTTGGAACACGATTTTCCAACAGATGGGTAAATCACCTTCCTCACTGAGTATTACTGAAACCAATATGAAGCTCCTGGGCAGATGGTATCTCCACCCTAGCAGGTTAGCTAAAATTTACAAAGAAGCAGACCCCCTCTGCTGGAGAGACTGCAAGCAGGTAGGCACACTTTTCCATATCTGGTGGGAGTGCCCTATTTTGAGACCCATCTGGCAAAGTGTACACAAAGAGATACAAAATGTACTCTCACAAAAGATCCCATTTGATCCTTTAACCTTATTGTTTAACAGGCCAGCAGGGATTAAATGTAAATATAAATCTACACTACTATATATTATGCTTAGTGGCGCCAAGCAGTTGATCCCTCGACTATGGAAGCAAGCAGCGGTACCATCAATGATGGGTTGGAGGCAAAATGTGACTACCCTCCTATCATTGGAGAAATACCACTATCAGAAAACCAACAGATTAGACTTCTATTGCGCTTTGATTCTCTATTGGGAAACATACACCCATACAGTAAATAATTCTCAAGGGTCTTTAGACAACACAGCCATAAACACAACCCACCACGCAAAGAAACAACTGACAAGGGACAGCCAGCCATGAGATACTATACTGCCCTGACCTCACACAACACGTTAAAACTAATTTAATGCCTGATCCAGATACAATGCGAAGTTATGAAAGTGTAAGTTCCACTGATTGTTTTTTCTGTTATTGTTTTCTTCTGTTAGTTTTGGAAAAAAGAAAATCTCTATAAGCTTTATCCGACAGACTTTCTCAAAAGATAAATGAATTTTAATACCTCTGAAAGTATACAATAATGTTCACTTTTGTACCATTACTGTTTTTGTCATGAGAAACATGTAAGATTATATTTGTATATCAATAAAGTTTTTTTTTTTTAAAAAAAAAAGTAACTCATAATGGTGTGGTATCTGTCAATTACCATTGCATAACAACAAATTAATTTAAAAGATAAGCTTGAAAGTTATATTATGGAACATAAGAGGAATTTATTCCCCATAAAGAGAAAAATAAGCCCTGAACATTTAAAAGCACTGCATGCTGGGATAGCATTTGTACAGGAAACTCATTATCTAGAAAAAACACACTACAAATTCAAACAAGGATGAAAGGTACTTTATAAACGTTTTGAAGAAAGGAAAACACTAGGTGTTCGTATTTTGTTCAGAAAAACTTAAAATTATAAAATGTCACTGAAAGAACTTGATAAAAAAAGATTAAAAAAAAATTGGGGGGAAATTTGGGGAATTGTGTTATCTTGGCCCTCCCTGTGAGAACTCCTCCCCAAAGAGGCATGCACAAAACTGCCCACTCCCCTAGTTACCTGTATATAGGTAACTCCTAAGTAGTAACACCTCCTCCTCCTAGTTTTGTCCAGTCTTCAAGGTGGTCAGAGCTGGGAGACCCTCTCCATATATAACATTTTCGTTGGTGTGTGGTCATTGTTTGGCTTCCCAGTGGGTTATGTACTTACCCTGTAGCACAGCATATTCTTTGCCTTAACGGCACTGTAGTCTGTGCTGGTGGTGATTCTCTTGCGATCATCTCCTGAGGGGCCGCCATCTTGACCGTGACATCATCATGTCACGGGGTCGCATCTAAGGGCTGTTCTAGTTGGCGCCGGCGCACCAATGTTAAAAAGCCTTGGTGTTGGCCTTAGTTTTCTGTCAGATCTGCATCCCTGCTATGGAGCGACTAGCACTGGTATGTCAGCAGGATTTGCTTTTTCTGGGATAGCTTTGGTGCTGTTTTTCAAGCCTCAAATCTGTAAAACTGTATTGTTACAGAAGACATTATGGAGGAGGGTACCTCTGAGATTGTGACTGCCCAGGATCCCACTAACAATGTAAAAAGGTATGTTATTTTTTTTTATCTTTTTGTACAGGGAGTGCAGAATTATTAGGCAAGTTGTATTTTTGAGGATTAATTTTATTATTGAACAACAACCATGTTCTCAATGAACCCAAAAAAACTAATTAATATCAAAGCTGAATAGTTTTGGAAGTAGTTTTTAGTTTGTTTTTAGTTATAGCTATTTTAGGGGGATATCTGTGTGTGCAGGTGACTATTATTGTGCATAATTATTAGGCAACTTAACAAAAAACAAATATATACCCATTTCAATTATTTATTTTTACCAGTGAAACCAATATAACATCTCAACATTCACAAATATACATTTCTGACATTCAAAAACAAAACAAAAACAAATCAGTGACCAATATAGCCACCTTTCTTTGCAAGGACACTCAAAAGCCTGCCATCCATGGATTCTGTCAGTGTTTTGATCTGTTCACCATCAACATTGCGTGCAGCATCAACCACAGCCTCCCAGACACTGTTCAGAGAGGTGTACTGTTTTCCCTCCTTGTAAATCTCACATTTGATGATGGACCACAGGTTCTCAATGGGGTTCAGATCAGGTGAACAAGGAGGCCATGTCATTAGATTTTCTTCTTTTATACCCTTTCTTGCCAGCCACGCTGTGGAGTACTTGGACGCGTGTGATGGAGCATTGTCCTGCATGAAAATCATGTTTTTCTTGAAGGATGCAGATTTCTTCCTGTACCACTGCTTGATGAAGGTGTCTTCCAGAAACTGGCAGTAGGACTGGGAGTTGAGCTTGACTCCATCCTCAACCCGAAAAGGCCCCACAAGCTCATCTTTGATGATACCAGCCCAAACCAGTACTCCACCTCCACCTTGCTGGCGTCTGAGTCGGACTGGAGCTCTCTGCCCTTTACCAATCCAGCCACGGGCCCATCCATCTGGCCCATCAAGACTCACTCTCATTTCATCAGTCCATAAAACCTAAGAAAAATCAGTCTTGAGATATTTCTTGGCCCAGTCTTGACGTTTCAGCTTGTGTGTCTTGTTCAGTGGTGGTCGTCTTTCAGCCTTTCTTACCTTGGCCATGTCTCTGAGTATTGCACACCTTGTGCTTTTGGGCACTCCAGTGATGTTGCAGCTCTGAAATATGGCCAAACTGGTGGCAAGTGGCATCTTGGCAGCTGCACGCTTGACTTTTCTCAGTTCATGGGCAGTTATTTTGCGCCTTGGTTTTTCCACACGCTTCTTGCGACCCTGTTGACTATTTTGAATGAAACGCTTGATTGTTCGATGATCACGCTTCAGAAGCTTTGCAATTTTAAGAGTGCTGCATCCCTCTGCAAGATATCTCACTATTTTTGACTTTTCTGAGCCTGTCAAGTCCTTCTTTTGACCCATTTTGCCAAAGGAAAGGAAGTTGCCTAATAATTATGCACACCTGATATAGGGTGTTGATGTCATTAGACCACACCCCTTCTCATTACAGAGATGCACATCACCTAATATGTTTAATTGGTAGTAGGCTTTCGAGCCTATACAGCTTGGAGTAAGACAACATGCATAAAGAGGATGATGTGGTCAAAATACTGATTTGCCTAATAATTCTGCACTCCCTGTATTATGCACATTGTTTAATGTTTTTATTTATACATATATTTATGTTGGCTTATAGTTTTTAGTCCAGAACCATTGCCTAAGCCCACCTGTTCTCTTTGTGACAACCCATGCTGACAGGATATAAAGTTATGTAAAACTTGCATTGGGCAAATTTATGGTGGAAGATTTTCTGCATCTTCTGCCCCTGAGCAAACTTCATGCTGTCCATATGATGTTTCTGAACCTGTTTCTGATTGGGAATAATTTTTCAAAATCTGAAAGGCAGATGGGTATGTCTGAGAAGATATTTAAATCCTTCCCTTTAGAAAAAAGCCTGCATACTATATTTTCCTCTTCATCTAAAGTAGATGCTGCTATTGCAAGATTGTCTAAAAAATTATTTTTCCTACAGACGATGCTGGTAATTTTAAAGATCCTATGGATAAAAAGATGGATCAGAATTTGAAAATACTTTTTATGCAACAGGGTGCTGTATTTCATCCTCTCTTAGCCATTTTTTGTGCTCTTAAAGCTTCTGAAGTATGGTGTCTGAATATGTCTCAATCATTTCCTGAAGATGTTTATATTTTACCTTTTATTTCAGATTTGAAGAAGGTAACTTCATTTTGTCACTTTGCTGCCTTTGAGATGCTAGAGCTAAATGCAAAATCCATGGTCACTGCTAATCTGATAAGTATAGCATTATGGTTATGTCATTGGGATCCTGATCCTGGTTCCAAGGTTAACCTTTTGGGCCTTCCTTTTGAAGGAGATATGCTGTTTGGTAAACAGTTAGACCTTTAATTTCTAAAAGATCTGGAGGTAAGAGTCCCTTTCTTCCCTCTACTCCTAAGTTCAGAAGAAATGTTTCCTATGCTCATAGATGGCAAAATTCTTATCAGAATTTTAAATATTCTCCTAAGAAAGATTCATTTTGTTCACAAGAATGGAAACCTCATTTTCAGACCATAGGTAGGGGTCAGAGAAAATCTCTTTCCTACCAGCCTGCAAAGAAGTTATGACCCTGTCCCTGCCCAGGCTCCTCTGATTTGAGGCAGAATTGCGAGATTCAGGGAGGTTTGGGCAACCAATGTCTCAGACAGATGGGTCCTCAATCTCCTATCAGAAGGTTATTACCTGGAATTCAAGCAGAAGCTTATTTTACCTCACTCACCACTCCCAAAGGATCCTGTAGAGAAGGAAATAATTAAACAATACATCATAAAGCTATTAGAAGATCAGGTCATTCAGAAGGTACCCAGGTCCAGTCAGAATCAAGGGTTCTACTCCCCACTGTTTCTAATAAGAAAGAAGGGATGGGGAGCCATCTGCAACCAAAGGTGTGCTCAGGGACCTTGGGAAAAGCATCTTCTGGAAATAAGGGCTGTTCATCTTGCTCTTCTACACTTCCAAGCCTTTATGAAAGAGAAATCAGTTATGGTGTTGTCAGACAACATAACAACAACAGCATACATTTAGTTCCAAGGAGGAACAAGGAGCAAGTCAGTTCTAAAGGAAGTAGCTCCATTCAAGTGATATCAGCAGTTCATGTTCAAGGTCAAGACAACGTTATTGCAGATATCCTGAGCAGGAAGAGAACTTCATCCATAGAATGGCCACTCAGCAATCATTTGTTTCAGATGATAGTCAACAGATGAGGGATGCCGGACATTGATCTCATGGCCTCCATGGACAACTATCAAGTTGCCAAGTTCTACAGTCATGTTCCAACACCTCAGGACTTAGGGGTAGATGCCTTTCTTCAAAGTTGGTAGTTCAATCTGATTTATATCTTTCCTCCACTTCCTCTAACTCATCGATTAAAGAGAAGAATTCTAAAGGAAAAAGTGACATTCATTCTGATACTTCCCTTTTGGCCACAAAGGTCATGGTTTTCCCTGGTTCAGAAGATGGCAATTCTTCAAACTTGGCACCTTCCAGTTCATCAGGACATGTTGTGCCAAGGCAGATGGACTGGTTGCTGAAGTATCCATTTAAAGAATATTTCTTCTTCTGTTATTAAAACTCTTCCACAAGCTAGGAAGGGTTCAACTTCTAAGATTTATTACAGAATTTGGGATGTCTTTTCTTCATGGATGATTAATCATCAAGCTTCATCAACTTCTATTCACCTATCCAATATACTGGAATTTTTACATGATATATTTATTTGAGGCCTTAAGCCTTGGCTCATATTCATCCTTTTTCTAGAAAATATTATACCTTCCTGGGATCTGCCTTTAGTTCTTGAATCTCTTATGGGAGAACCTTTTGAATCACTTTAATATGTTTTACTCTGGTTGCTTACCCTGAAGACCATTTTTTTTGGTAGCTATTACTTGCTTGTCGAGTTTCAGAACTCCAAACTCTTTCAGTAAGAGAATCATGTCTTTCCTTTCATCAGGATAAACTTGTTCTTTGTACTATACCAACATTTCTACCTAAGATTGTGTCTGGATTCCATAAAAACCAAGATATCATCTTACCTTCCTTACCTTCCTTTCGTCAAAAAAACCAACAGGCTCAGGAGACGCTGTTGTTCGATGTTTACATATCTATGTTACTAGAACTCAACCTATATTCAAGATAAATTGTTTATTCATCCTTCCTAAAGGACCTTGAAATGGTCAAGCTCCAGTCAAGAAAACTATTTCCATTTGGATAATTCAGGCTATTTCAAGAGCTTACAAGCAAAGAGGAGAACAGGTTCCAAAGGGGATTAAGGCGCACTTAATTAGGGCAGTTGCAACTTCCTGGGCTTCTCACGCAGATGCTACTCCTGAGATTCTTTCTTCTATTTTGTCTTGAATAAAATAAATATGTTTTTTGCAGTTATATTTTGTATTATTCATTTTTTACTGCATCAAATTTTCTTTCCCACCCTTGTAAATCTTTACAGCTTTCTATTCATCTCATTGGTAGGTATTACTACCAGGGAGGGTCAAGATAACTGGAAATTTAAACCCAAAATATAGTAATTTCTATATCTTGGCCTATATCCCTGGGTAATACCTACCAGGCTCCCTCCCATTTTTCCATGACCACTATTTGCCTGGACTTTTCTAGGAGGTGGGGGTGTAACTACTTAGGAGTTACCTATATACAGGTAACTAGGGGAGTGGGCAGTTCTGGTCACGCCTCTTCGGGGAGGGATTCTCACTGATAGGTATTACCCCGGGATATGGGCCAAAATATAGAAATTACAATATTTTGGGTTTAAATTTCTAGTTTTTGCTCTGTGTGGTATACTGTCCTCATAATAAAATATTAGATATTGGAAAATGCTGAGTAATAAGTTATTGTGATACGATGACATTCCTTTAATATTTGGAGGGGATTTTAAGCATACCTTTAGAAAGATTTTCCAACCCTAAGTCATCAGTTGGAAGATCAATATCTTTTCCATTCTTGTGAAAAAAATGTAGAAGATGCTATAAAAATATTGGGGGATTAGGAAAGTACAATCAGATTCAAGATGGGGAGACATTCGCCTAGATTACGAGTTGTGCGTTATGCTTAAAAAGCAGCATTAGCCGGTCCTAACGCTGCTTTTTAACGCCCACTGGTATTACAAGTCTTGCAGTACAGGTGTACCGCTCACTTTTTTGGCCAGACTTGGAAATACCGCAAATACACTTGCGTAAATTGTGTATCCTATTTTTTCAATGTCACTTGCATAGCGCCGGTATTATGAGTCTGACAAAAAGTGAGCGGTACACCCTCTCCTGTCAAGACTGGTACCGCATTTTAAAGTCAGTAGTTAAAAGTTTTACACTACAACGTTGTAGCATAAAACTCTTAACTAAAGTGCTAAAAAGTACACTAACACCCTTAAACTACCTATTAACCCCTAAACCGAGGCCCTCCACATTGCAAACACTAAAAAAAAAATTAACCCCGGACATCGCCACCACTTTAATAAACATATTAACCCCTAAACCGCTGCACTCCCGCATCGCAAACATTAGTTAAATATTATTAACCCCCTGATTGGAACAGCCAATAGAATGCCAGCTCAATCCTATTGGCTGATTGGATCAGCCAATAGGATTGAACTTCAATCCTATTGGCTGATTGCATCAGCTAATAGGATTTTTCCTACCTTAATTCCGATTGGCTGATAGAATTCTATCAGCCAATCGGAATTGAAGGGACGCCATCTTGGATGACGTCATTTAAAGGAACCTTCATTCAGTCTTAGCCGTCAGATGAAGAGGATGCTCCGCGTCGGATGTCTTGAAGATGGACCCGCTCCGCGCCGGATGGATGAAGATAGAAGCTGCCGTCTGGATGAAGACTTCTGCCCGTCTGGAGGACCACTTCTGCCGGATTCTTTGAGGACTTCGGCCCGGTTAGATGAAGACTTCTCCCGGTAAGGTGATCTTCAAGGGGTTAGTGTTAGGTTTTTTTAAGGGGGTATTGGGTGGGTTTTAGAGTAGGGTTGGTTGTGTGGGTGGTGGGTTTTAATGTTGGGGGGGTTGTAATTTTTTTTTTACAGGTAACAGAGCTGATTACTTTGGTGCAATGCCCCGCAAAAGGCCCTTTTAAGGGCTATTTGTAATTTAGTGTAGGGTAGGGCTTTTTTTATTTTGGGGGGGCTTTTTTATTTTGTTAGGGGGATTAGATTAGGTGTAATTAGTTTAAAAATCTTGTAATTTGTTTATTATTTTCTGTAATTTAGTGTTTGTTTTTTTGTACTTTAGATAATTTAATTTAATTGTATTTAATTGTATTTAATTTAGGGAATTCATTTAATTATAGTGTAATGTTAGGTGTAATTGTAACTTATGTTAGGTTTTATTTTACAGGTACTTTTGTATTTATTTTAACAAGGAAGTTATTAAATAGTTAATAACTATTTAGTAACTATTCTACCTATTTAAAATAAATACAAACTTGCCTGTAAAATAACAATAAACCATAAGCTAGATACAATGTAACTATTAGTTATATTGTAGCTAGCATAGGGTTTATTTTATAGGTAAGTATTTATTTTTAAATAGGAATAATTTAGTTAATGATAGTTATATTTATTTAGATTTATTTAAACTATATTTAAGTTAGGGGGTGTTAGGCTTAGGGTTAGACTTAGGTTTAGGGGTTAATAAATTGAATATAGTGGCGGCGACGTTGGGTGGCGGCAGATTAGGGGTTAATAAATGTAGATAGGTGGCGGCGATGTTAGGGACGGCAGATTAGGGGTTAATAATATTTAACTAGTGTTTGCGATGCGGAAGTGCGGCGGTTTAGGGGTTAATATGTTTATTATAGTGGCGGCGGTGTCCAGAGCAGCAGATTAGGGGTTAATAATATAATGTAGGTGTCGGCGATGTCGGGGGCGGAAGATTAGGGGTTATTAAGTGTAAGATTAGGGGTGTTTAGACTTGGGGTTCATGTTAGGGTGTTAGGTGTAGACATAAATTTTATTTCCCCATAGGAATCAATGGGGCTGCGTTAGGAGCTAAACACTGTTTTTTTGCAGGTGTTAGACTTTTTTTCAGCCAGCTCTACCCGTTGATTCGTATGGGAAAATCGTGCACGAGCACGTTACACCAGCTCACCGCTGACTTAAGCAGCGCTTGTATTGGAGTGAGATGTGGAGCAAAATTTTGCTCAACGCTCACTTCTTGTCTTTTAACGCCGGGTTTGTAAAAACCCGTAATACCAGCGCTGTCTGTAAGTGAGCGGTGAGCATAAACTGCTCCTTAGCACCACACAGCTCATAACGCAAAACTTGTAATCTAGGTGTATGAAAGGTAACTTTTAAAAACAGAAGCAGAGCTGATATATAAATTCTAAACATTGCAACCAAAAGGTTTGAATGTAGAATTGGATTTATATAAATTGAGGATTTTATAAAAGGAAAGTAGATTTGTGTTTTAGGAATACAATTTTGAATTAGGTTATTGCCATGTCATAATGTTAATCTAAATTTAGATGTTTTCTAATTAGTTGTTTTTGATGCAATAAATTGTGTATTTTTAAGTTATGTGCATATACCTTTAACTGAGGAAAGGGTTAATTTCTATGAGCATATCAATAGCAGTGAATGAAGCTGAAAGAAACATCTTGAAAAAGGTTGGGTGCAGCTGAAACGCGTTAATGTGATGTTAAATGGACAGTTCTAAAATGCTATTTTACATGAGCGCTCTGTAATATTTGCAGGAGAGACAATTAATACATACCAACTTTTATTTTGCAATCAAGTGATACTTAGTGGAGATTTGCTACATTGGAATATGCTACATGATCAAAGAGGAACAAGCAGGGACGCCGTAATGGTAAAGCTGAAACTTGCTCAGTGACGACCGATACAGTTATCTTTTCTATACTGTGTGCAGCTGAATCACGGAAGGGGAGAGTGTGTTAATAAGTGGGTGGCAGACCGGGCTATCTTCTCTATTTTTGGGAACGTAGAGTTGGTAAGTATAAACTTACTTTTGACAAAGGTATTTCTTTGAGCCTCCTGTGTTATGAACTTTGGATACTAGATAGAGCAGTCGCTGCTTCCTAATCAGGTAATTTTTAATATTTTAAGGCTATTACTTATTTACGTAGACATTTTTTAAGTGAATCCCATTTTTATGACAGGGACTTCCGCTCATAGAGCATTTTTATTGGACCCTTAGATGTAAATAAATTGTTTTGATAGATTTGTATAAAGGGGACTGTGAAGAGATCATCTGAGAAAGTTATATCTTAAAGGTTTTATATACATTTAGTATAATTATACTTCAATAGCAGGGGTGCCCACACTTTTTTTGTGTTGGGATCTACTTTTCAAATGACCAGCTCAACGAGATCTACCAACTAAAAATGGGCTGGCTCCAAAGCTTACATCCCTGCTTTTTAAAATAAAGATACCAAGAGAATGAAGAAAAATTGATAATAGGAGTAAATTAGAAAGTTGTTTAAAATTGCCTGCTCTAACATGAGATTAAAATTGGCTTATATGCGGATGATGTCTTACTGTATATATCTAATACTAAAACTAATATCCCTAGACTTCTGAAGATAATTGAACATTTTGGTACCTTTTCGGGTTACAAGATAAATGCATCTAAATCAGAGATATTATGGATTCATAAGAAGAACGACTCTTGTGTCACGAATCCTTTCAAACTAGTAACAGAGTCCTTTAAATACCTAGGAATAATTATTCCAGCAAAATCTGGCGATCTTTATAAATATAATATACCTCCAATTATAAGTCAAGTTAGGGAAAAACTTAGGCAATGGCAAAATCTCCCATTATCAATCTCGGGTCGAATTGCATTATGGAAAATGAGTCTCCTCCCAAAACTGTTATACGTACTCCAGAATGTACCACTATTTCTTTTTGAAAAAGATGTCCGGATTTTAAACAATCTAATTGGTCAATTTCTTTGGCAGGGGAAGAAAGCACGGATCTCCCGCACAAAACTTTCCCTTCCACGCGAATTGGGAGGCTTGGCACTGCCTGATATTCGTGCTTATAATCTTAGTTTTCTGGCTCGGATAGTATCAGGGTGGATTCTCTCTAAAGATTATGTTTTAAATAATTCTCTCGAAACAAATGTGTGTGATCCATATCTCCCCTGCGCTCTATTACATTTTCCATCTAAAGAGATTCCACCAGAGATTCAAAACGATAGTCAACCCTATCAAAGCTTGGTAGAAGATATCTAATCTTCTTTCAATCAATCCCAGAACTTCGATCCATTTGCCTTTAATAGGTAATCCTGGATTCCAGCCAGGGCTACAATCTGAGGTCTTTTCCAGATGGCATAGGAATGGTTTAAACAAGATATCCTTAATGATAGATGCGGACAGCAAATTGATTAAAACATTTGAAGAACTCAAAATGGAATTTAACTTACCTAACAAAGGCCTAGATTTGGAGTTTGGCGTTAGCCGTGAAAACCAGCGTTAGAGGCCCCTAACGCTGGTTTCTTACGGACTCTGGTATTTCGAGTTCAGTTACCGACACTCAAAATTCACCTAACGCTCAAATTTCTACCGACACCTCAGAACCAGTAGTAAACATATACCGACAAAAAAAACATCCACGAATCACAAAACAAATATTACACAAAGTACACTTACACTCATACAAACACTACACTATATTTATTTTTAATATTTAATAATTTTTCATCAAAATACAAAGGATTAAAGTTGCGAAATCTCGGGTGTTAGAAAAAAAACAACACAAATCCATTTTCCCATTGACTTACATTGACACACGGGAAAAGACCCTCATATACCTACATCTAACTAATAACATTATCACAAACATACACCACATGACATACCCAAAATATTTATTTATCACAAAAAGAACACGATTTAGTTACTTTTTCACACAAGCTCATGACGTCACTCACTTTACGAGGAAAACCAGTCTTAGAAAAAAAAAAATACCAATTTTTAGAGCCTCCATTGACTTCTATTGGGAAGACATGCTCGTGCACGCGAAACCCTAATTTCCCTAACGCACGCAAATAGCGTAGACAGAAAAACTCCAAATACCAGCGCTAGAAAAGACATGATTTCATGCGTTAGACCTAGCTATGATAAATAGATCAAGAAATGACTATTTCCCTATGGTGGATTTATGGATTTTACTGTTTGAATATTCACAACACCATTAAATTGTTTCAGACTTTTATATTACATCAACTACAAATCAACATCACTAGTAACAAACTTTTATTTAAAAAAATATTACATTTAAACGGACACAAAAATAATGTCAACTTTTCAGGATTCACAAACACTACACAATGGGAAACAATTCTCATTTACCTTTATTATTGCATTTCAGTTATTCAACTCATATGCTTGCAGCAACAGCATATATACATAGGCTTAACACATGATCAGTCATGGATGCACATACATTACTTTTAACATTCACTCATACATGTGCATTCAAATGATGGGGGAAAAACACATTACATTCTCTATAGGAATCACAAAACAGAACATATGGATTTTACTGTACTTTTAACATCATGATTCAATCACCAGAAACCATTAGGAATTACGTACAACAAGAACATCATTACACCAGATTACAGATGTCACTTTATGGGAAGGAACAACAATGCCAGACCGCTATATAGAAGTCAGCATATGTGGGACACAATCACAATATATACGTACATGTACATAACACGCATCAACCATCACGCAACCACAAAGCACACATTTAGATTTTATTCAGCACACAATAACAATGTAGCACAATACAACAACACAATGAGGATTTCAGAACTACATAGGCAGGTTAATAATATCATGACGTCATTAGAAGATTCAACCATATACATCACAGATTCACGACTGTACCGCCCCTTTCGGAACTTTAACACTCAATACTACAATACAACATATACGTAAACAACAGTTTGGAACAGCATTATTAGGGCGATTTCAATGGGACAATTAATAAATATTGTCAGATCGCAAATCACTTATATATATAATACTACAGATGACAGCCGGAAGTTATTCAGCATTAGTGCGATTTTAATGGGACGCATACAATATTGACAGCTCGGCAATCACTTATATATACAATACTACAAATGACAGCCGGAAGTTATTCAGTATTAGTGCCATTTGAATGGGACGCATACAATATTTACAGCTCGGCAATCACTTATATATACAATACTACAGATGTCAGACGGGAAGTTCGGAATTATTATTGCAATTTTAAAGGGACGCATACAATATTGACTGCTCGGCAATCACTTATATATACAATACTACAGATGGCAGACGGGAAGTTCGGAATTATTATTGCGATTTTAAATGGACGCATACAATATTTACAGCTTGGCAATCACTTATATATACAATACTACAGATGACAGCCGGAAGTTATTCAGCATTAGTGCGATTTGAAAGGGACGCATACAATATTGACTGCTCGGCAATCACTTATATATACAATACTACAGATGGCAGACGGGAAGTTCGGAATTATTATTGCGATTTTAAAGGGACGCATACAATATTGACAGCTCGGCAATCACTTATATATACAATACTACAGATGGCAGACGGGAAGTTCTGAATTATTATTGCGATTTTAAAGGGACGCATACAATATTGACAGCTCGGCAATCACTTATATATACAATACTACAGATGGCAGATGTTACTTTATCGTTTACAAACAATGTTGCAGCAACATTGATCGATCACATTCGATGCACATTATACACAACTATGCACTTTCATTCATGTTAGCCTGGACGTGTGCTTGTTACTATAAGATCGCGTTTAAGAAATATTGATTACGCATATGATCAAACATTACAAACATGCACTGTATGTGTGATATTTGACACTTTCACATTGAGATTCATTGTTACAAAATAACATTTCAGCAAACAACAAATAAACGCCCACTGTGAAAGCATTCGCGCCGCTCACATACAAACAGGTGAATACAATCAGCAATCATTACAAACTCAATACCATTGGACTAATCATACTATAAATCCCCCAAACAACATGGCCAAAGCATCACTTGTGATCCACATCAGATCAAGTGCATACCTTGTTACGCTGTTTTGAAAGATGGATGACGATGACATGGTAGACGCTGCTGGTGCTGCTATTGGCGAACTAGCTGTTGGTCGAATCAGGCAGCCTCGGCGGCTCAGACTGAGACGAAGGGGTCGTCTGGTTCGAGGTCCTCCTGTCTACAGGGTGATACCCACCTTGGAAAACATGAGGGACTTTGAGGTTTATGATAAGTATCGGCTCGATCGCGAACAGCTCATTGGCCTTTACGATCTTCTTAAACCTCATTTGGAGCCACGTATAAGAATAAGGACTGCTGTTCCCGCCATGAGTAAGATGCTAAGCTGTCTATACGTCCTGGCCTCCGGGAGTTTTCAATCCGGAGAACTGTACATGCATGGCCTGGCTCAAGGTACATTCTCTGTGGTGTTTGATAACTTTCTGGACGCCATGGTACGTATCAGTAAGCAATACATAGGATTCCCACAGAATGATGGTGATTGGAGGCGCCTGAAGCGGGAATTCTTTGATATTGCTCAATTGCCCAATGTCTTGGGAGCCATAGATTGTACCCACATTGCGCTGCGTGCTCCAATTGATGACTCGCCCTTCAGAAATCGCAAACATTTTCATAGCCTCAACGTGCAGTATGTTTGTGACGCACAGATGAGGATTATGCATGTGTGTGCGAATTTTGGAGGGGCTAGTCATGATGCCCGCATCCTCTCTCTGTCGTCCCTGTGGAGACCGTTTGAGGAAAGACAAATGCCCCCTGGTTATCTCGTTGGTGAGTAATTGACACTGTATTTTTAAAATGTTAGCGTAATGTTCAGCTATAGGATGCAATTTAACCATATATTTTGCCCCCGCTAATGTCTACTTTTAGTTCAATGCAGATATGTAGCATGTCTTACCTTAAATGCTCAGATAGAGAATGTAATGTAACCATGTAGTTAGCATTTTACACAAGGCTTGATTTAGGAGAAATACGCATATGTAGCATGTCTTAGCTGAAATGGCAAGATATTAGCGAATGCAATTTAACCATGTCATTGTCTCTTTCCGCTAATGGCTTTTAGTTCAATGCAGATATGTAGCATGTCTTACCTTAAATGCTCAGATAGAGAATGCAATGTAACCATGTAGTTTGCATTTTACACAAGGCTTGATTTAGGAGAAATATGCATATGTAGCATGTCTTAGCTGAAATGGGAAGATATTAGCTAATGCAATTTAACCATGTCATTGTCTCTTTCCGCTAATGTCTTTTAGTTCAATGCAGATATGTAGCATGTCTTAACTTAAATGCTCAGATAGAGAATGCAATGTAACCATGTAGTTTGCATTTTACACAAGGTTTGAATATGGAGAAATACGCATATGTAGCATGTCTTAGATGAAATGGGAAGATAGAGAATAATATTGAACTAGATTTTTTAAATTTAAAATAAACATTTGTTACTGGATTATCGTGTACAAAACTTTTTATTGTACTACAAATACTATTTTGAGGATTCTGTTACAATTATGTTCTGTTTATAATTTATAGGTGATTCTGGGTACATGAGCCAGCCTTGGCTCATTACCCCCTTGCGTAGCCCGACTGATGTGTCTGAGGAGCGCTACAATAGGGCTCATAAGAGAACCAGGGCGGTGGTTGAACGGATGTTCGGGCTCCTGAAGATGAGGTTCAGGTGCCTGGACAGGTCGGGAGGAGCCCTCCAGTACAACCCAAAGAAGGTGGCTAAGATCGTTGTAGCCTGTAGCGTCCTGCATAATATTGCACAGCGGGCTGGGATGCTGCAGGCCGTCCGGCCGGACAGAAACCTCCTCAGAGATGAGGAGGATGATCCTGTTCTAGAGGGGCCATTCCGGGACGAGGGGCTCAATGTCAGAGCAGACATCATCAACCGCAACTTTAGACGGTAAAGAATAGAAGTTAGACTGGAGTATTGTCAATAGATGTGAACTCTAGGGAAATGACAAGTAGAGAATTGTGCAAACATGTTAGGATTGTTCATCAAATGCTAAAAATGTGTTTCATTTATTAATATAGGTGATGCTCTGGGCATTGGGTCCTGTAGCGAGTCTTTGCCACCTGGTTTTTAAAGAGGACATCAGCTGGTAAGTATAAATGTCTGGACTGTTGCTGGCATGAATTGTACACAAATACATCAAATGGCATACATTTTATAAAGGATAGCTGTAATCAAAACATAAACAGAGGCGCCACATGTGTAGGTCAATAAAAACCACTTAATCCAAAATAGACAAGATGCAGGGTACTCACAAACGTGAAGGCACTCTCTTGTGCCTGTTAGGAGCAGGCTGGTATTCAATCAACAAACCAGCTGGCTGTGCAAAGGAGTCGTGGTATCCTGAAACAGTGGATCTCCAGAACGGCAAACCTGGCCTGGATGACTTCCTGTGAGTTGGCGAAGAGGAGAAAGGCTAAACAGCCCTTGGGTTACTTGAGAGAAGATTGATACACACACACCAGTCTTTGTAAATCTTAAAACTGATATTTATTATTGTACAAAATAAAAATACCAGCAATGTAACAAGTTACAGCTGGGTGTGTTAAAATCAAATCTCCTATACCAAACAGAGATGTAAAGCGACGCGTTTCT
Organism: Bombina bombina; assembly: GCF_027579735.1. NCBI lineage: Eukaryota > Metazoa > Chordata > Amphibia > Anura > Bombinatoridae > Bombina > Bombina bombina. The sequence goes on along the minus strand of NC_069506.1, from coordinate 102,118,611 downwards.
CGGGTGTACCCCCGTTTCCTCAGGCTTGTATACTCTGACTGTGTCTTAGTTCCCCTTAAATAGGGCTCAGTAACCACATGTTTTCAATAAACACTCCCCTTCCTTCACATAAACCAATAGAACCCTTCCTTTCTCCACACACCCACTTGTTGCGATGATTAAGCTAATATTATTTAATATTATTAATTAGGGGCAATATTGTGATCCTTTTCCTATTTCCCTAAGAATTGTATTCTGTAAGTAAGTGATTGTGCAATTTTCTACATTTTATCTTTAGCCGATCATGTGTAAATTTTCGAGTGCACCTAAATAAATAAACTGCATCGGTGTCGTCTTGTTAGCCAATCATAACCATATTTAGGGAGGCTTGTGTTGTGTAAAACATCTGATTGGTCTATGTCATAATAGTACATGGACTACAACTACCATGATGCAATTGTGTTTGATTCGTGGGAGCGATATTACCAGATTATGATAGGATCGGACGCTGTCTAGTTTCCATAGATACCCGCTCAAGCGGATGTGATGTAAGCGCTAATGTTTATGATAGGGACTCTGTGGAGTTTTCCTAGTCTGTACGTAATACGCCCAAATGGTGATTGGTCCATGCGGTGTGTGTGGCCACCCATCTGATTGGCTATAATTAAGAACTTACCTAAATATATTGTGTGGTCACAAAGAGGAACATGATAAATAATAATATCTGTGTATATACATCTATAATTAAACTTGCAATCCCCCTTATGCAGTGCATGTCTCTATGCGCAAATACCCTAAACACTACTTGCAGAAATATAAATATGTGATCAGTGTCAGTGTCAAGTGATTGTGTGACTAAAGATCGAGTTGTTGGATAATCCACACTTAAATATGTGATACATAAAAAGCTCGATCTGTTGTGTGGTATATATGTGTTAGTTGAACACCAATACCCAGGAGGGTGGTGGGTCCGTTAGAGTGGAAGTGAATGTTACTGCTGTGCTCTTAGTGAGGGCAGGTGTGTGCAAAGGATAAATAAATAATAATAAAGTGATCTTAAGTATGCGTAAATATAAAGTGAATGCATGGGTGCATGAGTGCATATCAGTGTAATGTCCCTGATAATGATAATAGGTATATGCTATTACTATGCAAAATAACCAATTTGTGGGTGCAAACAATATATTGAGAGGACTAACTATACAGGGAGTGCAGAATTATTAGGCAAGTTGTATTTTTGAGGATTAATTTTATTATTGAACAACAACCATGTTCTCAATGAACCCAAAAAACTCATTAATATCAAAGCTGAATAGTTTTGGAAGTAGTTTTTAGTTTGTTTTTAGTTATAGCTATTTTAGGGGGATATCTGTGTGTGCAGGTGACTATTACTGTGCATAATTATTAGGCAACTTAACAAAAAACAAATATATACCCATTTCAATTATTTATTTTTACCAGTGAAACCAATATAACATCTCAACATTCACAAATATACATTTCTGACATCCAAAAACAAAACAAAAACAAATCAGTGACCAATATAGCCACCTTTCTTTGCAAGGACACTCAAAAGCCTGCCATCCATGGATTCTGTCAGTGTTTTGATCTGTTCACCATCAACATTGCGTGCAGCAGCAACCACAGCCTCCCAGACACTGTTCAGAGAGGTGTACTGTTTTCCCTCCTTGTAAATCTCACATTTGATGATGGACCACAGGTTCTCAATGGGGTTCAGATCAGGTGAACAAGGAGGCCATGTCATTAGATTGTCTTCTTTTATACCCTTTCTTGCCAGCCACGCTGTGGAGTACTTGGACGCGTGTGATGGAGCATTGTCCTGCATGAAAATCATGTTTTTCTTGAAGGATGCAGACTTCTTCCTGTACCACTGCTTGAAGAAGGTGTCTTCAAGAAACTGGCAGTAGGACTGGGAGTTGAGCTTGACTCCATCCTCAACCCGAAAAGGCCCCACAAGCTCATCTTTGATGATACCAGCCCAAACCAGTACTCCACCTCCACCTTGCTGGCATCTGAGTCGGACTGGAGCTCTCTGCCCTTTACCAATCCAGCCACGGGCCCATCCATCTGGCCCATCAAGACTCACTCTCATTTCATCAGTCCATAAAACCTTAGAAAAATCAGTCTTGAGATATTTCTTGGCCCAGTCTTGACGTTTCAGCTTGTGTGTCTTGTTCAGTGGTGGTCGTCTTTCAGCCTTTCTTACCTTGGCCATGTCTCTGAGTATTGCACACCTTGTGCTTTTGGGCACTCCAGTGATGTTGCAGCTCTGAAATATGGCCAAACTGGTGGCAAGTGGCATCTTGGCAGCTGCACGCTTGACTTTTCTCAGTTCATGGGCAGTTATTTTGCGCCTTGGTTTTTCCACACGCTTCTTGCGACCCTGTTGACTATTTTGAATGAAACCGTTGATTGTTCGATGATCACGCTTCAGAAGCTTTGCAATTTTAAGAGTGCTGCATCCCTCTGCAAGATATCTCACTATTTTTTACTTTTCTGAGCCTGTCAAGTCCTTCTTTTGACCCATTTTGCCAAAGGAAAGGAAGTTGCCTAATAATTATGCACACCTGATATAGGGTGTTGATGTCATTAGACCACACCCCTTCTCATTACAGAGATGGACATCACCTAATATGCTTAATTGGTAGTAGGCTTTCGAGCCTATACAGCTTGGAGTAAGACAACATGCATAAAGAGGATGATGTGGTCAAAATACTCATTTGCCTAATAATTCTGCACTCCCTGTATAAATGTGTCTAAAGGGATTTCTAGGAAAATAGTATAAACATGTATGTTTATAAATATGAATGTATAAATTGTCTATAATTAAATAAAAACTATGTGTTATAATGATAGACATAGAGTGGGATGTTAATTCCCATTGGGTGATACAATTATTTTCTAATCAATGGTATGTAAATAATAATGGGGGTGAATAAACCAAATTTATATAGCACACTGTTAAACATGATTAAGCAACACGTGGGGGGGGTGAAAGTCCAGTGTACATAATATCTATAGAAGCCACATAATCTTATAAAAAAACATATATTTAGATTTCTCAACAGTAAAAAATAAGAATCAGAAAAATATGAATAACCACAAAATTTGACCAAATATTGTAAAAATGATTCAAGACCTCATATGAATACAGCAGAGTCTATGACCTCATTGAGACCTGTGGGAAACAAACTATTGAATTTAAAAATCCAATAGGTCTCCCTTTGTCTAAGTTTAGTGTACCTATTATACAAATTGCTTTTTGGAATATTTTCTATTGGAGTGATTTTGAATGAACATTTTCCAAATATGTGCTGTTCACAGGTATGTCTAGATACACTATGCTTAGCTGACTTTGATTTAATGTTCCTCAGATGTTCACTCCATCTGATTCTGACCTTCCTACAGGTCCTGCCTATATACTGTATCCCACATTTGCATGAAAGTGCATATATGACATAGCTAGAGTCACAAGTCATTTTACTTTTGATAGTGAATTTTTCACCATTACTAAATGATACTATACTAGTGGTTCCGTGGGTGATATATTTGCACATGTGGCAGAGTTTCTTACCACATTTAAATGTCCCCTTCTTATTGAAGATATGCTTTCCTATCTTTTCTCCTAAGTTAGATGTATTAGTTACCTTCCTTTTTGACATGACCACCTTACTTGGGGCTAATTTTTGTTTATAGGAGGGGGCTCTTTTAAAAACCAATTTAGGTTGTAATGGGAGCGTTTTGTTTAAAATCGCAACAAGTGGGTGTGTGGAGAAAGGAAGGGTTCTATTGGTTTATGTGAAGGAAGGGGAGTGTTTATTGAAAACATGTGGTTACTGAGCCCTATTTAAGGGGAACTAAGACACAGTCAGAGTATACAAGCCTGAGGAAACGGGGGTACACCCGAGAAACGCGTCGCTTTACATCTCTGTTTGGTATAGGAGATTTGATTTTAACACACCCAGCTGTAACTTGTTACATTGCTGGTATTTTTATTTTGTACAATAATAAATATCAGTTTTAAGATTTACAAAGACTGGTGTGTGTGTATCAATCTTCTCTCAAGTAACCCAAGGGCTGTTTAGCCTTTCTCCCCTTCGCCAACTCACAGGAAGTCATCCAGGCCAGGTTTGCCGTTCTGGAGATCCACTGTTTCAGGATACCACGACTCCTTTGCACAGCCAGCTGGTTTGCTGATTGAATACCAGCCTGCTCCTAACAGGCACAAGAGAGTGCCTTCACGTTTGTGAGTACCCTGCATCTTGTCTATTTTGGATTAAGTGGTTTTTATTGACCTACACATGTGGCGCCTCTGTTTATGTTTTGATTACAGCTATCCTTCCTAGAAGACTCATCATTTTTTGGAGTGAAGACCGAGAGCTGCCTTTTCCTCACACGGACTTTTGTGGGACTATTTCATATACCTCGCACATAGGTCATTACCTAGTGCCACGTGTGTATATATATCCATTTGTAAATATTTTATACATATAATCCATATATATTTCTGCATTTTTATATATTTTTTACATTTTTTTAATATATCTTTTAAATATACATCTGGTGTTATATGCACCGATAACACCTGGTTAAATTCTTATCACTGTTGTATAGCGCCTCCTATAGGTGATCTGTGTGAATTTGTAGTACAGATTTCCGGTTCATTTATACATTTTATAAACTAGTATTTAGTTTACACATTACTTAAAATGTAAATACTCAGAAAGGGATCCTCTAGCATGACTATGGTTCAATGTCACACATTAGAGGTTTGTTCTGCTCAATATGACTCATCTTCACACTTGATAGAACATAACACAAGATGCTACACAGTAAGCTAGTGACAGAAATTTCTTATGAAATGGGGGGTGGGAGAGGGCTACAGAAATGATTCACACACTTGTAGTAATTTTTATTAAACTTTTTATGCCATTAGGGAGCTGACTTAATCTAAAGACTGAAAGGGAAGAATTAGAAGCCTGACAGTGAAGATTGCCCAGACTGACAGTGGAAAAAGCCAAGATTGAAATTGAAGTATACCAATGGGATCATGTCTGGCATTATCTTTCAAATCTGCTGACCTTGAAAACCATACAAAGACATGTTCACATGGTAAGTGCCAACTATTTGATAGAATAAGGCTGTTGAGGCATCCTATTGGAGACACTTAGATGATTTTCTAATTTTTAGATGGGATTTCACAGTCCTCTATTTTTGAAATGATGAATAAGACACCTATTGAAGATCAACTGTTTACCCCTGAATTGACTTTCAAAGACCATGCATTATCCAGGTTGGTGTACCAATGCATGCTAGTTAAGAATCACAGGAAGAATGTTGAATATTAGTAGCCTACATACATTAGTCATATTTAGTTCTTAATTAGATATTTAGGGATCACAATCAGACACTTAGATGATTTTCTAATTTTTAGATGGGATTTCACAGTCCTCTATTTTTGAAATGATGAATAAGACACCTATTGAAGATCAACTGTTTACCCCTGAATTGACTTTCAAAGACCATGCATTATCCAGGTTGGTGTACCAATGCATGCTAGTTAAGAATCACAGGAAGAATGTTGATTATTGGTAGCTTACATACATTAGTCATACTTATTTCATCATTAGATATTTAGGGATCACAATCAGAAAAAGGAATACATATTATAGTTGATATAGAGGTATTTGAATGGACATGAAATATGACATTTATGTTCAACATATATATTATTGAAATGTGATATACATTATTATGTATAATTAGAAAATCAGATATTTTAATTTATTTTTTATTACACAATATAATGTGTTTTTTTTTTAAATTTAATTAATAAATATCTTTAAAAAATGTTGAACAAAGTTAGAGCATAGACACAAGATGATTCTAAATGTATTTTATGAATCTTTGACTACGTGTGTATTAACTTTGTTAAAATTTTGTTTTTTAATTTCAGATTGGCATCTGATGACTTCCAGGAATATTTTTTTGTTTTTGGTTCAGAAACTATTAATTTTTTAAATGGTAATAATAAACATTTTATTATTAAATACACTCTTTTGAACAGATTATAATAAATATCCATATAATCTGTCAATAAAAAACAATTTGACTCCCATGACTGGTAGTTGTCTATTTGACAAGCACATGCATAAGATCAAATAATGCATTAATTGTAGAAAATCCACTGATTCCGAGAATATTACATTAAACTATCTTTTTTAACATTCATTGGGGAGTGAGATCCATCGATGCTTTTCTTTTGAAATTCTTAGATGTTAAAATAATTTCGGATATGTAGTAAATTTCTCATAAATTATTTGTTTTCACTTTTAAGAAGGGGAAGTGGTTCAATTACATTAAAGTGACAGTGTTGTTGAATGTAAAATTAATTTTATAAGATCTTGTATCTTCCTTAGGTATCTCAAAACATTATTTGCTAAATTATTTTAATTTTTACATTTATAAATGGTAGGTCATTTAACTTGATATTTTTCACAAGCTAGTTATTGGATGCCAGGTTAATCAATTTTATTTTCTAGTGGAGTCATTTAACTATAGTTATTAATATTATGTAGTTTTTAAAATCTTACCTCTTGGGTTAGACATCACATATCTATATATAATTTTCATTCCCCTTTAGTTTATTTTGACAATGTTAAATCAACATTACAAATGTTTTTGTCCTTAAAGGGACATTCACAAAGTATATTGTGTATTGATTTTTAAATAATTCATAAAAGAATTTAAACATATTTAGAAAGTACTATATAATTACATTCAGTCTTTAAATATACTTTGAAAAAAAAAATCAATGCACATATCTTAGTCAATTACATAAGATATCTATGTGCAACCAACAATCAGCATCAAAATAGCCTATGTAGATATGTATTTAATCCAAAAATATATATAATAACAATCTAATGATTGAATACCAAAACATATTAAGTTGTTCAAATATTATAATCTTATCCAAAATGCATACATAACATATAGCTTAATGTCCCTCTAAGCTGAAGACTCTGAAATACCTCCTTTACAATATATATTTCAGTCAGTGTGTAAAACCACAGAAGTTAATCTAAATTTGATTTACTCATATGTTATACAAATTTATCAAAAGGAAGGTGCCTAGGTTTCTGATATTTCAAGCATTATTGTGAAATGTTTATTTAAAGGGACATGAACTCAAAATATACTTAAAGGGAGACAGTTAAATAATTAATGATTTATACATTCTGAATGAGTATTCTATTTTAAGCAACTTTAAAAATTGTCTCATATTATGAATGCTCCTTGTGATGTTGCTATCATTACTTTAAAAATAAGGCATTAAATAGATAATTTATTTGCTTCAGTACTCTGGACAGAACTTGGTTTTGTGTGGTGGATTAATTTATCCAACAATCATCAAGGACAACCCAGGTTTTTTGCAACAATTGTCCGTAATCTCAATATCATTATTGATTTGCAAAGAAAGATAACAAGATAATTGTTAACATTTGAGAATCGGATTAAATTATAAAGTTGATTAACATTTCATGCTCAATCTGAATCACCAACGCTAAATTTGTTTGGACAGTGTCCCTTTAAGAGATTTAAACAGTGTATTTACTTCTCTTCCTATCTTGACATACTTTGCTTGAAAAGCATATCGAGATAGGCTCAGTAGATGAAGATTGGTGGATGCACAGAGATGCCTTATGTGATTGTCTCAACCATGTGCATTTAAATTTCTTCTGTTGAGGATATCTAAATACTAAGATAAATTGATTTACATTTTAAAGTCTAAACAATCTTCTATCTCTACAGATCATTTGATACAATTGTTTGTTTGTAATGTCTATTTAAAAATAAAGATGCCATTGCACAATAACATATATGAGCACTTCAGACAAATACAAGCTCGAGGTTTATTTACTAATAACAAACAAACCTGTAGTTTAACATTTATAAACAGATTATCCAAGTTACTGACATTATAACCTGAATTTGAACATTCAGAAATATTGCGTGGGAAACGCATCTTGAAACACCAGATTAGCATCTTTAAACATTAGAGTCTAATGTCACGCAATAGCACACAATCAATGTGCATTATGAAATACATTTAATAGAGCAATATCAATACTTCACAATAAGTCAATAAATGGATTTTATGAACAATAAAGACATACAATATTAAATGTGTATTTGTATTAAAGAAACAGACCGTTATTAAACCGAAAAATGTCTACAACATTTAATAATGTGACAGTATGATATTTTAAAGATAATTTAATCATTAATATTTAACGGATCACGGATATTAAATCTGCGTCACACATATCCGCATGACAGGCCCATGAGTTACTAATAAGTCTACATGAAAAATGAAGTAACAGCACCACCATGAGGTATGTGTAAGGAAGTTAATAAGATATGAAACATTAAGGAACGGCCAATCACAGTTCATCACACAAACACAACTTGAGTCAGGATGGTCTCACAGACATTCTAACAATATTTCAAACTTTTATCCAATCAGATGTACAGATAACTTGTCCCATGGTGCATCTCATGTTTACTTCACCATATAAAAGTCCATTACACGTTGCCATCTTTGTCAGTTCTCTAATGCCTGCAGGCAGTATATCTGATTTTCTTTTAAAAAAAAATCTACAACCCAGCAGGCATGTCAGCTCCCAGGTTCACCAAGGAGGAGAGCGCTGCACTGGTCCACGCCGTCAAGGACTTTTATCCCCAGCTGTTTGGGAACAAGAGGAGGTTGACAGATGCGCCTGTTAAGAAGGCCCTCTGGGAGTCTATCACCAATGCGGTTAGATTGGTGTGTGACGTCCAGAGGACCCAGGATCAGATCATGAGGAGATTCGGAGATATGAGGTTGCGGTTAACAAAAAAAGTCAACCTCATAAGGGACTGGGTACAAGCCCGTAAAAGAGGTGGCAAAAGAGAGGCCCCGCGGAAACTGTACCTACTCCCTTATGAGGTGACTTTATGCGAGCTCCTCAATCTCCGGGTCCCCAAAAGATTTAGATCCTCGCCATCCTCGGCCTCCTCTTCTTCCCTCCCAGCTGCGGGATCTGAAAGTCCTGACGCGGGGGCCAGGGCAGCTGCTTCTCCGTCCGGTGGCCTGAGAGGAGATGGAGAATCTGAACCAGGTAATTATCCAACTTCATATAATATCTTAATATTTGATTTTTTAACAAAAAATGTGTATATAGTCAGATACTAAACCTATACAGATCTCACAACATACACTACATATGATGTTTAGATATCTGATTTTAGATTAGTGACACATGAAATAGGAATGATGTGTCTTGCGCTCTACAGAATATGCGTCACAGAGCGAAAATGGAATTTCGCATACACGTTAACATGGGTTTGCTGTAAGTGGCATTGCTTTATACATGTTGGTCAAATGACGGATGCGTAATTCCGCATGGAATCATTGCGCAATGATCGCGAAAATGGAATTTCGCATACACGTTAACATGGGTTTGCTGTAAGTGGCATTGCTTTATACATGTTGGCAAATGACGGATGCGTAATTCCGCATGGAATCATTGCGCAATGATCGCAAAAATGGAATTTCGCATACACGTTAACATGGGTTTGCTGTAAGTGGCATTGCTTTACACATGTTGGTCAAATGACGGATGCGTAATTCCGCTTTGAATCATTGCGCAATGATCGCGAAAATGGAATTTCGCATACACGTTAACATGGGTTTGCTGTAAGTGGAATTGCTTTACACATGTTGGTCAAATGACGGATGCGTAATTCCGCATGGAATCATTGCGCAATGATCGCGAAAATGGAATTGCGCATACACGTTAACATGGGTTTGCTGTAAGTGGCATTGCTTTATACATGTTGGTCAAATGACGGATGCGTAATTCCGCATGGAATCATTGCGCAATGATCGCGAAAATGGAATTTCGCATACACGTTAACATGGGTTTGCTGTAAGTGGCATTGCTTTACACATGTTGGTCAAATGACGGATGCGTAATTCCGCTTTGAATCATTGCGCAATGATCGCGAAAATGGAATTGCGCATACACGTTAACATGGGTTTGCTGTAAGTGGCATTGCTTTATACATGTTGGTCAAAATGAAATGTGAATTATTATATATGTGAAGAATACAGTATTCTTATTTTCAATATTATACATAATAAAAAAAGAAGAATCCAAATAAATTATAACATATGCCCATCAATTGATGAGAATGAAATAACACCAAAAAATAATTAAAGCTACAGTAAACAACACAACTGATTGAAAATAAGAGTACAGGATATATTTATCATGAATTGAATTGAGGAAACAATTAACTCATGGGACTACCAAAGGATTAATAGTTTTAAATTGATTTGCTAATAATGTAAAGATTTTAAACATGGCATGATTTGTATTAATGATATCCAATCCTCATTTAATATATTACAGATATGGATGTTGCTGCTGGATCCTTAAGGCAGGGCTTGTCACAGTATGGTATGTCTCATTTTAATTGACATTTGTCTTAGAAACATGGACAGAACATTACATACTAAATCCACATTGTTCAATATTTATATGTAATGTCCCTTTAATAGATGAAAATTAAATAATTCTTCGGGTATCCTTAAATAACATATTAGATTTGAATTGCATGCTCAATCCCATTCATTACATCAACATATGGAGTAGAGAATTCATTAACACCAATGAGTATGCAATATTAATAAACATTTAAATATAATACTATAATCATATGTGAAATATTCTATTGCTAAATGTATTTTAAAATCAAGAATGTACGTTTATCTGCATCTCAATTTTGGTTGACCAACCTGGGTTTTTATTGATGATTGGTGGATACCTTCAACAAACAATATTTATTGAATCCAATATTGCTTATCTGCCTTTAAGATTAAAATGTAGCAACATTCAAATTATAATAGGAGTCAATGTTAAATCATTTTGAACAGTTTGAACAGTGAAATCAATGATTTAAATAAATCATGTCAGTGTCCCTTTAATAAACAATAGATTCATTCATCTTTACATTCTTTGGATTAAACAATATTGATATATAATTCACATATTCACTGTTGGAGTTACTTTATAGATATCAGCATACTCTAACAGCACCATGATTACATATTTGTACTAATCAATTTGGTTTTGTATTGTGATAAATATGTGTTGTGTCCTAAACAAGATTACTGTACATTGCACAAATGGCTCGATGTGCCACATGTCTTTGTTTGTATTTGTCAACAGCTGTTATTCAAAATGTGGTTTGTGTGTATTCTTTTAAGAACATTGATCAATGGGTATATTTAGATATGCAATAGCATCGTATGAGATGAGTTTGATGTCTAATATAGTCAGAAATTAAACATATGTTCAATACATCATTTTTAACAGAATCCCCTTGATTCAATCAAGCATTTTTTGGTTTAATGACTGCTCTATTCTTCACATTTTCAAGTTGATTAATCTTAAAATTCGATACAGATGTGATTTAGTGATATCCCAAATGTGTTTACTAATATATATCTATATCATTCATAGAGAGAGTTGGTGTGGGGAGCCCACAGGAATCCAGCAGTGACACAGAGCCGCCTTTGCGGTCTCCTGGTAAGTCCATTGACTCATTTATATGCCATTGAAGGTGTATTGGTAATCAATATTATAAGCATGATTCTGATGAAGCATAACATTTGAAACAAACATATAATTTTCACCTCTGATTATATATTAATTTTCTTTGAAAATTGAAAGATTAATAATTAAAACTTTATTAGTCTACACATTTGTTATTCAGAAGATGTATAGCATATGTTTGTTTCCATGTTCATTTTTGACAACAGTCATCAAGTGATACACACATGAGAAATCTTAAATGTTCTATGTACTATGCTTTTATGATTTTTAAATTAATACAAACAATGCATCGAAAATCTGAATCATTGAGAATAACAAATCTAATGTAATTTGTACGCTCCATCAAAATGATGTAAATCATAACTTTGGGTGTGTATATCTTTAATGCAACATTGATGTGTGTCTTTGATCAACAGTAACATATGTTATAATATCTGATCTTAACGTGTACACAACATGTTATGTTTTACAGATATTGATGTAACATGTGTGACGGAGGAGGAAGAGGCTCCCTTGGAGTCTGATGGTATGTGAAATATATCTATCATGTTTCCAACATGTTGCTTTATTAGAAATCATTTTATTGAAGACATTCAAAGTCTACAGCTTTTGCACTTTAAAAAGGAAGATTATTTGTCTGTTCAAATACACTACTGCCCCCTTTCTATATCAGGCAGCATGAAAATATATATTTTTTTAAAAATTTATAATTCATGCCATCATTATGTCACATGCATATTCCAGCCCAAAACACAATAATAATGTTATAATTGTACAGACAGTAATTCATATTCATCTGAGTGCCTATATGCATACCATATCCTCATTTCATAATTGTTTACAAATTCAAACACACTTCGAAGTATATTGAAAACATAATCAATTTGAAATGCGTTGATTTGATTTCATGATGTATGAGATGTTAATATATTTGGGGGTTTTTTTTTTGATGGATCCGCCACTTCTGGTCATCTGGTTTCCGCCCCTGCCCAGTCCCCTGACCAGTCACAGACCCCTGCCCATGCCCAGACCCCTGTCCATGCCCAGACCACTGCCCAGGCCCAGACCACTGCCCAGGCCCAGACTCCTGCCCATGCCCAGACCCCTGCCGGCCCTTCCCATTTGTCATTTCCTGTCCCTCCCAAAAAACGCCCCTACACCCCCCTTCGCCCTTCTCCCCGTATTATGGCCGTACAGCTGCCCAGACCCCAACTCACCACTGCCCAGCTGTACGGCCTACCCCGGAGCAGCCGCTCATCCCTGCCCAAGCCAATCCCATCCCTCCCCAACACAATCCCATCCCTCCCCCCTGTCTCAACCTTCATTGTCCTGGGTGTTGGATTGTCCTTCCCAGGCACAGCTGTAAGTATCATTCAAAATCAACATTATAAGATACTTAAAGGTACACTGAAGGTAAATATTTTCTATTGTGATTCAAATAGAGCATGCAATGTTAATCAAATTTATAATTTACTACTCTTATGAATTATTCTTCATTCTCTTGCTATCTTTATTGAAACAAAGAAATGCCTAGAATTAATTTTAAATAGAAAATAATTGTGGACATCATTTCTTTATTGTTGGATGAATGTATCCATCAACCAGCAGGGACAAACAAAGTTGATAAACAAATATGGCCTGCCCTAAAAACCGACATTCTTGCATTCAAAATCTAGCTAGAGAATTCTAACATTTAAAGAATATGTGTATTTTTTTCATATTTGTAATGTCATGCTCTATCTGAATCAGTCAATTAAATATTTAGGTTCAGTGTCCCTTTAATTTGATATCACTACATATACCAATCACCACTACTTGGATCCAACAATTTATGTACAAATGTTGATACATTATCTCTTGTCTAACCCAGTGGGAATGTAATTTCTTCAGGTTGCTATGTTTACACAGCTTGTCCTCAACGCCAAAATGTTTAAGGATAGGTGTGCCTACCACAGTATAATTAAAATATTTAAATTGCTAATGTAAGTACAATGTAAATCCTTTAACAAGATTTTATACACTCAAGCTTTATAAGTGGATCATCTAAAACCAATTAAAGGGGACAACATGTTTGAGTAAACTGTCCCTTTAATGATTTCGGTCTGTCTGTATAACATATTTCATGTGTAAATAATCAATTTAAACTAATTGATGTAAATAATGATTTGTCTTTATGATGACAATGTATCTTTGCTTATTTTTTCGTCTGTTGTGTAATTATCCTTAATATTTAATTTATTCTTTATTTTAGGCTGTGACTCAGCATGGCTCATGCTAGAAGGTATAGCACAAGTAGAGCAGGCCGTGTTGAGGAACGCAGCTGTCCTGAGAGGGATGAACGACACCATGCAGGCCCAGCTCCGGGTTCAGGACTTGACTCTGCGTGAAATCATGCAATTAACTTCAAGGCCTGAATCTGGAGCTGGACATGCACAGGACGATGAAGAGGATGACCAGTAAGTGGAGGATCTGGAGATGCTCCAAGGTCGCAGATAAGAATCCTCTGTCCACATGTTGTTTTTTTTTATTGTTGCCATTTGGCCTTTTTCAAAGTTTATTGTTGTGCCTGTTGCACTCTTTTACCTTGGCATATGTCTCCAATGGGGCTATGCTGGCCCTTGGCAACTCTCTTCATGGACTGTGATGCACTCTGTTACCTTGTCATATGTCTCCAATGGGGCTATGGTGGCCCTTGGCAACTCTCTTCATGGACTGTGATGCACTCTGTTACCTTGTTATATGTCTCCAATGGGGCTATGGTGGCCCTTGGCAACTCTCTTCATGGACTGTGATGCACTCTGTTACCTTGTCATATGTCTCCAATGGGGCTATGGTGGCCCTTGGCAACTCTCTTCATGGACTGTGATGCACTGTGTTACCTTGTCATATGTCTCCAATGGGGCTATGGTGGCCCTTGGCAACTCTCTTCATGGACTGTGATGCACTCTGTTACCTTGTCATATGGCTCAAATATTCCTTATTTTTACAAGATTATTTCTAAACGTTGTTGATGTTTTCTTACATACTAATAAAAGACATGTCATTGCACGATTCTTTGTCCTCATTCTTCATGTTATTTTTTGAAAGCTCTAGTTTATCTTGTTGATCCTTAAAGGGACCTACCAAAAATAATTGTTTTTCAAAAATCATATATGTAAGACAATTGTAAATGACTTTAAGATTAACATCTCCAATGTAATCTTATTATTTGTCTTTATATTTTTCTCAAAGCTTTATCATTGCATGATTATGATTAGCATAGTAATTGTTTTATATATGTATATATAGATTGTTATTTGTGTATATATGTATATTTCAATTTTCACATCCATGTGTGTATTTAGAAACTCTGCATGAATAGATGCACCTTTAACAAATGATCTGAGGATTGATACAATGATATAATCCCTGTAAAGTGTTCATTTTATTGAAATAGTATTGTCTATGTGTATCCTCTTTTTAAAAACAAAATAATGTCCCTTTAAGTGATGGTGAGCACAATTGTTAATGAATGTATTTCCATTTCTAAAGCGTTTTTGTCCTTTTTACATGAACAAGGACATATAATCTTATTAATAAACAATCTTATTGTAATGTTGACAGCACATGTATTTCATTTTCAATTCTATCTTATTGTAAAAGTGTAACCAAATAAATCTCTGTGTGTAATGCAAATATTTTAGATGATGAATATTTTTTAACAAATATTTTAACAAAATACTTCTCCTCCCATATATGGCTATATGTAGGCTGACCATATTTAAACTTGAATAAATGACACGTTTAATCAATCCATGTATAATTATTGTTATTCCAAAACAATCAAAACATATCTTAAAACATCAATGGCATATGTATTTCTCATGTTTATCTTTTAAATGTTAAAGATATACACCATAGCTATAGTTCAAGGGACAGTCAAGTCCGAAAAGATGATTCATGATTTCGTGACATTCCTAGATAGCAATCTAGACACATACTAGTTCCTAAAATATAAATACATTTCTTAGTGATATGCCAAGCTGTCAACTGAGTCCTTGTATTGGCTGCGGTTTTTCAGCGATCTCGGATGGCCATGTTGCTTAAGACGTCACCTGCCAGGCTGTCCAATGATTCCTTGTATTGACTGACGTTCTTACATGATCAAGAATGTGCCTTTTATTGGATGGCGTTTTGACGCGATCAAGGATGCGCCTTTTTTTTGGGGCGTTCTTACGTGATCAAGAATGTGCCTTTTATTGGATGGCGTTCTTACGTGATCAAAGAAGAGCCATGTTAAGACGTCACATGCAAAGGTAAAAAAACGTCTGATTGGATTACGTAGTCCCGCAATATTTGTTTGTGCACGTTAAACACGTTTGTGACTGCAGCCAATTTTAAAAACCTTGCGAATATGTATTATTTGCATCATGTTACATTGTTGACCCGTAGCTGATAAAGACCACCACATTCTCTTTTGCTGGATGTCTGGTTGAATAAACGAACGAAAGCAAAATGTTTTCATGCATATGATATTTCGAGGCAAGTGCAAATCTCTATAGTCCATGTTGTTTAATATGTTTGTCAACAATATGTTCCTTTTTCAGAAAAATGACTGTTGTGTTTAATGTTTAAGATATCTAATTAATAAATATGCGCTATTGTGTTAGAATAACGTAATCAATATGCATTTAGCTTTATCATATGCTAAATATATGATGCCGACTTCTTCTAAATGTAATTTCGTTGTATATTTTATTAAAGGTTCATTAGACACTCACATTATAAATGAAATCTTTTAATTTGGTCTCTAGTTAGATAGTCCATTGTTTAACAAATACATGTTTCATTTTGCTTCTGTTCAAATAAAATGTAATTAATTATCAGACTCCTCGCCAAGCCTCTAAGTTTCATGTGAGTACCATCTCCAGCTTTCTCCTGTTTTGTGTATGATGGTGTATTGTCTTGTTTTACGGTTGTAATGGGGGTTCATCTATATTTTCAATAGAGCTAACCCGATTTTCTTTGAAAGTGTTTGAAGCTTTGTAATATTGATATCAGTATATGTTAATCTTGTTGTTTCTAGTAGTGTCTATTACATACAGTTCTGTTAAAAATATAGTATACTGTCCCTTTAATGCAAATGTTGATTTTTGTATCATGTATGAGTTCCACATTGGTTAATCTTCAAATATATTATTGTTAGCATATTTTCACCCCCCACTCCTAAAAGGACTTTAAACCATATTCATTGTTAAAACAAATGTCTTTATAAAAAAAAATTAACACAATAATGTCTCTTTAAGAAAATAGACTTTATTTAACACGTCAATATAAATCTGATTTCAATATTTATTGTTTGAACAAGTACATGTAGATATACCAACAAGCTTCAAATATATGTTAGCATATGTAATTTTGTTAAAGGGACAGTTTAGAAAACAAATAATGTTTTGCATTATTCTAAAAGTCAATTTTGTAATATCAATGATATCAAATGTTTCTCACCAATTAATCATTTGTCTGTGTTTATTTAAATTTGCTAGCTAAACCTATGAGGTTCGTGTGCTCATTTCTTCGAGCTTGAAGAGTGCATGTAATCATTATGCAATTTGACCACTAGAGGGCATTTGTATAGCATTTGTATATGTAAAACTTTGTGCTCATACAGCATATTATTTACCATGTATTGATCATTGATATCTAAAATGTTGTTATGTCAGAACAACAAATAAGTGGTCATTTTTCATAGTCATAGATACAAGGGTAAGCACATAAGTCACACGTATTTCTCCATGTTTTGTTGTTTCCAACTTGATAATGCGTAATATTCAAACAGTAATATGCCATCATGGATAATTGTAATGCTAATTTAGTTTGCGATTCGGGAAACAGTTTGGACATCACATCACAGAAACCAATCAATATCATGAACAAGGATAGGTATGTGATGATGTGGTTTTCACACACTTATAACCCACACTCGGCAAACAATCTGCCTCCATGGACCCGGTCCCATAGAAGTAGATTATATACAGAGTGTGGTCCACAAGTGTATCAAAACCACATCATCACATACCTATCCATTACACATTAAATAAATAAAAACATTAAAGATGAAAATAAATACTTACTTCCTCTTCCTTCCCCTCTTCCCACGGGGCTGAGGCTCTGGGAGGGGCAACTGCCGACTCCGAAGAGTTCTCCTTGGAGATGTTGTGGGAAGAGTGGAAGGAAGAGTACTGGGACGACCAAGGTGAGGAGGAGAAGATGGCTGAGGAGGAGAAGATGGCTGAGGAGGAGAAGATGGCTGAAGAGGAGGAGATGGCTGAAGAGGAGGAGATGGCTGAAGAGGAGGAGATGGCTGAAGAGGAGTAGATGGGCCGGCAGGAGGAGATGGGCCAGCAGCAGGAGGCCCAGCAGCAAGAGGCCCAGCAGCAGGAGGCCCAGTAGCAGGAGGCCCAGCAGCAGGAGGCGGACCAGGAGGCAGACCAGCATGCGCCTCCCGGAAAAAATTGAACATCTCTTGGTGCAGATTAATGATTCTGTTTTGGCCTTGTTCGATTCTATTAAGTATGTTTATTATTTGGTTTTGGCCTTCAATTATTTGATTTTGTCCATCAATAATTCGAGTTCGGCCTTCGATATTTTGTATCCGGGAGTTACGCATCTGGTCTATGTAGTCCAGTAGAACCCGCACCTCCGCTATTTCCTCTTGTTGTGCTTGGCGGGGTACCCGTGCATGGCGGGGTGCCCGTACACGGCGGTGTGCGGGTCCTTGAGGGGCCTCTGGTTCCGCGGACTCCTCCTCTGCTTCCGGGGCCTCTCCATCTGCTTCCGTGCCCTCTTCGTCACGGGGGGCCTCTTCCCTCCGAAGTGGAAATTCCTCCCCACCACTCTCATCCCGGGGAGATGGATGAGGCTGTATTTCTTGTGCTGCCTCCTCCCCAGACTCTGTATATTAGAAAAAAAATAAAAAAAATGTATATATTAGCATATTTGCAAATCAAGCTTTAAATGACTTAGCTTACGATACAATTACAAATGCAGAATCATTAATCCACAAATCTAACAATCAATACGATTTCCGCATTTTCTAAATCGTGTTTGTGATATCTCTGGTCAATCTGAATGTTTTAGCGTTTGTTTTCAGTCTGTTTAAATGCACACCTAACCTATAGCCTAGATACTGATGTAACCGCAAAGTAATTGTGAATGCGTGTAAACAACGTTATAGCATTAATCTGATCCTTAAAGGGACATGAAACCCAATGTTTTATCTTTCATGATTTAGAAGCATACATTTATAATCAACTTTCTAATGTACTTTTCTTATCTAATTAGCTTCATTCTCTGGATATTCTTTGCTGAAAAGCATATCTAAATATGCTTATAAGATGCTGATTGTTAGCTGAATATAGCTGCCTCCTGTGATTGTTTCAACGTGTGCATGGCTATTTCTTCATTAAAATATATCTCAAGAATGATTCAAATTAGGTAATATAAGTACATTTGAATGTTTTGTCAAATTGTATTCGCTACCTCAATCATGAAAGTAAAGGTTTGCGTATAGTGTCCCTTGAAATACATTCGTATGTGAATTTATTGTTCAATGAGCTTACCGTCAGATGAGAATGGCAGGTTCCCGGTATCAATTCCTCCGATACCGACTACATCCACCTCGGAGATGCTGGGCCGCAACATTTCCTCCCATCGGCAGTACTCTATTTCCAGGGCAGGTCCGCCACCGGTTCCTGCGGAATGTCGGGCCTCCAGGCTTAACTTTTTCTTGAGATCCATCTTACAGTCCCGGTAGCGATGTTTTATCGAATCCAGATCTCTGTTCCGGCCACCCACTGCATTGACTGCATTTCTTATCTCATTCCAGAGCCTCCTCTTGTCAGTCGGGGTAGTCTTCTAGTGCTGCAGCCTCCTATACCTGGCCATATAGGCCTCTACGAGGGCCTCCTTCTCCTCCATCGAAAACCTTGCCTCCCTAGTCGCCTTGGCCTACCCCTGTGACAATGCCCTCTGTTTCCCGGACTGTGAAGCCCTACTCTGTCCGCCACTGGGCCCAGCCACTTGTTCATCTTGCACCAAGTGGCTGTGTCCACCCACCGCTTCCACCCCCGCTTCCTGCCCCCCTTCCTGCCTGCCCTCCATCTGTTCCCTAAACTAAACCCCAAATAATCAAACAAAAAGTGAGTGTGATGAAATGAAAGGGGGTCAAAATAAAGAACTAAAAAGACAAAAAAAGTGCTGAAAGTGTGAGAGGGATGTAAAAAAACAAAGAGGGTAAGGAGTATTTAAATAAACCAAAAGAAGAAGACGACTAAAAGGAGGATATGTAAACTAAATGTAACTAGGGGATGGGTATGGGATAAGAGTAAATGGGATGAAAGGGAATGGGACTACAGGGAATGGGGTATGTAGTGTAGTATGAGGGGGTATGGGGTATGGAGTGTATGTAGTGTTATTGATAAGTGTATGTATGTATTGAATGTGTTTGCGTGTAAATGTGTTACGTGTACAGAAAAATCACTCGCTCGCTAACTCACACTACTACTAATTCTCACTAACACACTACTACTAATTCTCACTAACAAACACTCCCATTAACTCTCACTAACTACCACTAACTCACGCTCCCACTAACAACTCTCACTAACAACTCCCACTCCCACTAACTCACTCACGCTCCCACTAACAGACTCTCTCCCACTCCCACTAACTCCCACTAACTCACTCACGATAACACTAACAACTGACTCTCTCACGCTAACACTAACTCACTCACAATAATGCACCAACTCTCTAATCTTAAACCTCCAATCTCCAAAGACCCACCAGCAACACAGTCAAAGAAGCCCTGCTTGTGTGGTACTTATATACCCTGTGTAAATGTTTAATGATGTACCAATTTCCGTTGTAAATTGTGTTCAGGTGTGCTTTATTAGCAATTAATATTAGTGCAATGTGTATTAGCTGTGAATTTGCGCATGCTCATTTTGAGTTAGTATTTGTGGAATGTGTAGAATGCGATGATGTCATAGTGGTCGTTTTCTCTAACATTGTCCAATAGTATTCTTTTTAAATGTGAATTTGCGATGGTGTGTTATTAGCGAAGTGTTGTATATGTATGTTTGTCCTAATATATAGTGATATTGAATGCGATTATTTTTCTAGTGTATGTATATATTTTTTACTCCTTGTTGTTATTTTGCGAATTTCCGCATCTTAAAGTATATGCGTATTCCCCGTATTAAATTTTATTAAAAATCCCCCCGCTTGTGAATATGTAATGCTTGTGTGCTTTGTTGATTGATTGTTGTTGTGACATTTGCGGCGTGATGTGGTATGCGTCATATGACCGAGCTGTGCGTATTCTCGCGAGATCGAGTGTTAGGTGAAAAAAGCTATTTTTTTGCTTTTCCATTGATCTCTATGGGAGACTGTCTAACGCGGGCAGGATTCCGCGTGTGACATACACGCGTTAGGAGCATCGTTAGATGGTCTTTTTTGTACTCTAAATACCAGAGTCAAACAATGCCGTGCGTCAGACATAAAACACGCGTGGCGTTAGCAACCCATCTACCGCCAAACTCCAAATCTAGCCGAAAGACTTTTTTGCTTTTCTCCAGATAAGGCACTATATTTCTGGAATTATCAGAGAAGTAGGTTGGTCCTGGACACTGGGTAAATTAGAAAGTTGGCTTACACTTATTAAAGTAAACAGGATGTCCATCTCTTTTTGTTACCGCTTACTTGTCACTGTCAGGGGAACTTCAATTCTAGCCAACCTTGCCGTAACATGGTCTTTAATCTTAGGCCAGACCACAATGGAACCAAAAATTTTACAATATTCTATCATCAGAGTAGCAAAGACAACACTATCTGCTACATGGCGGGAGGCACATATTAAACTCCTGCATCGAGCATATTTCACCCCGGAGAAGGGCCACAGGTTGCACAACTCGGACTTCAACAGATGTCCTAAATGCTCACTTCCTGCATCTGACCTTAAGCATATGTTCTGGCTTTGTCCAAAAATTCGTAAAGTATGGGGTAAGCTTGAATATTGGCTAAATAATGTCCTGAAAATTTCACCAGTGACCCTATCCCTCTTTCAGATTATTTTTTGTTTTGATAATTTAAAGAAGCAATACCCAAATGAGAACATTGTATCTATGTCTATATTAGCAACTAGATATCTCATATGTAAAAAATGGAAAATGCGTTCCACACCTAGTGTCTGAAATTCAGAACTGTTTGAAAAAACAATGTGTACTTGAACAAAAGGATACTGATATAGACAACACAGAAGATATAAAAAAAAAATTCACTAAATGGGCTGTATTTATTAAAACACTCCCCAAAAATGAGATTGACTATATGATTTTTCCATTTCAGAATTCAGAGTTGGTGCTTCTGGGTGCTTGGTAGTGGAGACGCTGGGGGAGAAGGAGAGAGAGGGTTATTTCTTCTTTTTTTTTTTCTTGTAATTCAATCTTAACTTTTTTTTATTTTTATTTTTTTTATTTATTTATTTATTTTTTCTTCTCGGTTTGTTTTGTGAGGGTCCTTGGTCATAGGACCATTGTGTGAATGGAAATTAACGATTATAAAACCCTGCTGTGCAGAAACTGTATACAAGAAAATAAGTTTACATTAAGACTGATAAGACGACTGAATATCAGTGTAATTATGATAAGTTTGTTATTGATTATATTAATAAGGAAAGTGCTGATGGATATATGTTGTAAACATATTTAACTGGAGACTTTATGTTATGTTGGCTTCTTGTTTACTGCACAGTGGAAAATAAATAAATATTTAAAAAAAAAAAAAAAAAAAAATTGCCTGCTCTATCTGAATCATGAAGAAAACATGTGTGTTTCATATCCCTTTAAGGTTGCATGATTTAGAAACACATGGATGTGCAAAAGCATAAAGATACAACAGATTAATCCTGACGACAAAAGTAGCACTGATTTTAATTTGGGTTAACAAGAGCAACCCCTTGTGCCATGATACCAAACATTGCATTCAAATTACTGCCACTGACCCCCTTTACTTTGCGCCTTGGGCTTGGCCTGATATGACCCAGTGAGGCTTACACAAATAAATTTCAATAGCGTGCCATGCAGCCCATATCTTACCAGGTCAACACCTTCATTTGCCAGATGTTAATCAGACTTGTTCCTTTAGCATAGCACAGCAACCTGTGCCTTTACTTATTCTATCTATTGACGCTTACCCTCCTAACTATACTATACCACAATATCCATTGGGAGAGTACTCACTCAACCATTCTTTTGATAGGCCAATTGTGTTGTCGTTCAAAAATCATTTACATTGTTTGAAATCGATGTCCCTCAAGATCCAATCCTGTAGCACTTTTCGTGTCCGACCATCAAATTGTTTAATGACCTGCCCATTCACACACTTCGATAAAGTGGTATCCCTAGCAACCATACTCTAGTCACGTCCCAGTGTTGAGATTGTGTAACTTGACCACATCATTTTGATCACATCGGCCGCAATCTACCAGCAGCGCCTTTGGAATCGACTGGTAGATCCCGATCCACCTAATGGGCACCCCTGTTTTTTTATACGATTTTCTGTGACTTTGTCTCATCTTACCAGTACTTCGAACTGTGGAATGACCACCGGCTATTGAGTTAAGAAATTGTACATTGATGTGATGGTACCTGCCTGCTTACCTGTTAACCCTGGCCTGAAAACTGAGTACTCTTCTGTTCCTCTACTGAAGTTTGTTATAATCTTTTGAGAGCTGATTCAAGCCTATTCCTGTCCTGGGCCTGTAACGTATATCTTGCAGTTATGGTTCCAGCATGCAAACAAGGTAATTACCAATTTACCTTATAACACCTTACCTAGAGTTCATAAAAACTTGGATAGGCTATCCTAAAGTGGCCAGTATATGACCAATTTTATCTTTATATTTCAGTTTAATTAGATCATTGTAACATAGTAGATGAGGTTTAAAGAAGACAGCAGTCCATCAAGTTCATCCTATACAGATACTACCTGATTTACAATAAAAGCTCGAATTGAGCTTAACTAAATCCCATTAAAATAGTGACCCATTTAACACAAACAATCATATTCCTGAAATCTGTTTCTAGACAGAAATGTACCTAAGCCATTCTAATGTATCTAAGGTATTGGCATTCACTACCTCCTTAGGCAATGAGTTCCACAATGTGATTGCTCCTACCATGTAAAAATGCTTAAGTTTATGGAGATTAAATCTCATTTCCTCCAGAATTAAATTGTGAACTCTTGTCACAAACAATTTCCTTGGAATAAACACAGCTTCTGCCAACTTTGTATATGGGCCTTGAATATATTAATATAAAGTAATCATACCACCTCTCTAGAGCCTTTATTCTAGAGAAAAGAAAGATCCAGTTTGACTAACTTCTACTCATAATTTAAATTATTCATTCCATTTATTAGTTTTGTGACTCTTCTCTGAACTTTTTATAACTCTGCAACTTTTTTTTTTGAGATTGGTCCCCAGAACTGCACTCCAAACTCAAGGTGAGGTCCAGGGATTTATATAGTGAACAATTATGCTTTTCTCCCTTGCATCAATGCCTCTTTTAATACATAGTAATATCTTATTAGTTTAAAAGCCACTTCCCTGCTTTGTAAACCCATTTTTAGCGTGTTATCTATAAGTACGCCCAAATCCCTTTCCTTCTTTGTTTTACTAAGTATAGTCCCATTTAAATAATATGTTGACTGCTTATATTTACTTCCAAAATGTAGATGTACATTTTCCAGTATTAAATATAATTTTCCATTTACCAGTCCATTCTTCCAATTTTTGCAAATCCCCTTGCAAAGTAATTTCATTTTGCACTAACTTAATGAACTTACAGACCTTTGTATAATTTGCAAAACTAGAGATGTTGCTATTTAGTCCTTGCTCCGAGTCATTAATAAAAATATTAAAAAGAACAAGGCCCAGTACTGATCCCTGGGGGACTCCACTTATTACCTTTTTCCAATCTGCGTATGATCCATTAACTCGTTGCTCACTGTCTTTTTTTCTAGTTATTTGTCCATGAGTTTAGATTTTCAGCTAGTCCCAGTCTCTTAATTTTGCACAATTATGTCTTATGTAGCACCGTATCATAAGTATTTGCAAAATCCAAGTATATAACAAGTATATAACATCAACTAGTTCCCCTTTATCTATGTTTGGATCTAATTAGATTAGTTTGACATGATCTATTTCTCATAAAACAATACTGGTTTGAACTCACAATCTTGTTTACATGTATATACTCATCAATAAAATCCCTTATCCCTTCAAGTTTCTTGCCCCTACTGATGCCAGACTAACTGGTCTAAAGCTTCAAGGATCAGGCCTTCTTCCTTTTCTAAAAAGTGTCACCAAGGCAGCTTTATGCCAGTCCTCGGGTACTATGCCTGAGAATAACGAATCTTGAAAAATTGAGAGTAGGAGTAGAGGTTTGACTATAACAGTGCTAAATTCCTTGGGTGTATTCCATCTGGGCCTGGAGTTTTACTTACCTTAATATTATCCATTTTTTCCTGATATCCCCTAGAGATAACCCAGTTTCAAAGTATCTACCATTGATTACCCTCTTGTGTATACTGAAGAAAATAACTGGTTTAGTACCTCAGCCTTCTCCCTGCCACTGTTAATCATGCTACCCTTCTCACATTTTAATGAACCTATACTTTCCTTATTAGATTTCATGTTTAATTTACGTGCAAATTCCTCCTCCCCTTTAATTACTCCTGTCCCTCCTAAATAAAGCATGACCCTATAAATGAACTGCCCAACCATGTGAATAATCCCACCAGGTTTCAGTTATACTGATAATGTCAAAATCCTCTTCTAAATCTACGAGCCCCAGCTCCCCCATTTTACACGTCATGCTTCTTGCATTTGCTATCATACATTTAATTTTCATGTTATTTCTGCTGCTACTTGGTGCACTTTCCTACAAATTTTGTAATGTGACATTTTCTATGTGTAGCCTTCTGTCATTAATTCCTTGAGATAGTCTAGGTGTGTCATATTCACAGACTGGTCTGTCTGTTCTGTTTGGACTGACCCTCCCCTAGTTTAAAAGATTCTCTAAACGTGCTACCATCATCTCCCCCAACACACCTGCACCCTTGTGATTCAGGTGCAATCTATCCTTACTATACAAATTGTATCCAAGCGAAAAGCCAGCCCAGTGCTCTAAAGTCAAACCCCTTATTTTGACACCATGTGTTTAACCAGGAATTTACTGCCCTTAGCTTTTGCCTTATTGGATTAGCACATGTCATTGATAATATTTTAGAAAACACTACCTTGGAGGTCTATGCTTTAATCTTGCTACCTAACTCCCTGAAAAAAATTTTTTAGGACACTCCTCCAGCTGACTCTACAGTGCCAATATGGATCATGATTGTGGGATGAGATCCAGATCTCTCTAACAATGTGTCAATACACTCCACAATATGCCTTATACAAGCCCCTGGAAGACAGCAAACTGTTCTATTTAAAGGATCTGGATGAAAATGACTCCATCAACCTACCAAATATTTACAGGTGATCAACATCAAACATCAAATTAGACTACCTGACATATGAAGCACAAACAGGGAATTTGAAGCTTTTTATGAAATAGAAGCAGCGTTAACTCTAACACAGACCTGCTTGATGATAGGCTGAAAGTATTCAATGTGTCTTTCTGTGTGGAGTAACGGCTGGACACCGCCGACTTTCTTAACACTGAAGGTATTTTGCAACATTGTTTTATCTGGATATTCTGGATTGTAATCATTGCTTATACAAGCAATAAGACGTTACCCTTAATCTTTAGCTTACAGAGCGGACATACATAAGGTACCTTATCTGCCTATAGACATTGCTGATATAATCAGCACTTATTGGATAGTTGTTGTGGCCACAACATATATATATTTATTTAGGATATGTATTTTATCTAATAAATGTTTTAATAACTCTAGATTTCATTGCATTTATTTTTTCCACTAGTGCAGAAAATTGGTTTTCATTTAAATATTGTTTTCATTTTAACTATTTAACTATTTATATATAGCGTAATACATCTTGATATTTAACATATTGTCATTTTTATATTATCGAGTGTTTAGAAGGGCTATTTAGTTAACCCTATCTGAGTTTAACTTTATTCCTTTAGCCTATTGGGTATATGGGCGACACTCCACCTGTAAATATTTGAATTTATCTCTATCAAAACGTGAGTGAGAAGAACACGTTTTTTAGGAGTGTGCAGATTCTTTTTACTTCTAACCTTCCAAATATTAGTCTCCTACAACCAACATCTGTCTGAGGCCAAGACTTGTATGCCCTTCTTCCATTACTGAAGGACTGTTCACTATATTAGGCCAACCCTGAATTGATATCCCCAACATCTTCACTCAATATGGCAATGTACTTGTATAATATGTAGAGGAATCTAGTTAATTTACTCTTGACACTGGACATTTCCTGAATAAAATAAGAGTAATTATAACACCTACTGGTAAAAGTATTCTATTTAGCCTTGATATGTTTATCTTAAAAAAAAATCAATAACCCATACATGGAGTTTGGAAGCAGTAAAAAAAACTGCTAATCATCTAACGACACCGCAATATAGATCAGAGAGAGATCATTTGAAAGGTGTTGAAAATTGTATTAAGGTGCAATAAATTATAATGTTGTCCCCACCTATGTAAATATATTTGTGAATGAGGATTTACTTTTTCTACTATATGGTGGTTTAGTGGCACTTTATTGAGGACATTGTCAGGGTGTGGTTGAGCAAAATTAGAGCTCTTAAACAAATTTGTGGATATATCTAATACTACCACTAAACACTGCATTTAATCTGGTATACAGTGAAAAAACATATTTGGCTACCATCATTATTATTATTTCTAAAACAGAATTTTTTCAAGAAAGGTAGAAATCAATATCTATTATATTTTAACAGTGGCCTTAAAAAATCCCTTCAACATAGTAAAAAAGTAATAGTAAATAGTGAGATGTATAGTGTCTGATGACTTAATGTAGCTGACGAGATTAAAAGAGATGGGTAAATCGTTCACTGTAAACCGTTAAGACCCAATGTTTAGTCAACATGAGGTTTCAGCTTTAAAGAAGAGTCCTATAGATTTTAAAGTGCAGTTTACCCTAAATTTTTCTCCAATTAATTTGTTCACAATGATCCATTTTACATGCTGGAGTGTAATTAAAGTATTTACAAATAGCTCCTTTACCTTCATATCAGCAACTGAAATAGATGATTTTGCCTGTGCCAGCCCTACATATACTAAGGGCAAGATTTATCAAGCTCTGAAAAAATGCGCCAAAAATTTGCGGATATTTCCGCATCTATTTGCAATTTCTAAAATACAATTATTTACCAATATTTATCAGCGCTACGTAATTTGGCCAGCACTAAGGAATTTGGTGGCGCTTTACAAATAAATGATTATAATATTAATAATAATTGTTGAGACAAATTTTGTGCAAAAGTTTATTGCGATGACAAGTGAATGACTAGAATAGTTTTCCGGAGAATGCTAAGATTTTCACTTTATTTATCAATCACAAGTTATTATTATAACGTTACCTACCGGAAAAAGTTTTATTTTTATTATTGTAATTGTCCTATAAAAATTAAATAAATTAACCACATGATTGTTTGTTATAGTGTTATTTCTTATTTATGATTAAAGTTGTTTTTATTCTGACCCTTTACTGGCGCTTTTGCAAACTGGAAGGTTGCCTTTAGTTAGTCGCTAATTGAAATTCTTTTGATTGTTCATTTTAATTGATTCTCTTTTTTTATTTATAATTAATTTTGTATATATATTTATATAATATACATTATTGATATATTACATACTATATATACTTTTTAAAACTTTTTGATTTGCATAGTTATATTTTACTATATATAAGTAATTAATATATTTATTCATTAACTTATTTATTGATTATGTCTGCTGCTGAGTTAAGAGGTAAATGCATTGACTGCCGGGAAAACCAAAGGTGGTTGTATTGTTAATTTTAGCCTTGCTCAGAATAATTTTCTAGTAAAAAAAAATATGAAATAACTATGACATTTAACCCACCCATATTTGTGGGGAAGTTTTGGAAACTTTTCAGAGAAGAGTAGAATGAGACTTAATTGATCTCTCCAGGACACCACACTGCTCCAACTACAATTTAACCCTAGATGAAAGGAGGGCCTTTAATGGTTTAAAAAATAACCTTAATTTGAATATCAAGATGGCAGATAAGGGTGACAGTGTGGTTGTCTGGGACAGACAATTATATATCATGGAAGCTAGGAGACAGTTAGAGGATACTATGTTTTATCAGAAATGTACCTTCAATCCTATGGCTAGATTCCAACTTGAACTTAGATCAATTCTGGATGATGGTCTGCATGAGGTTTTTTTTTAATCATAAATCTATAACTGATGTTAGAGGTAGGCCAATTGTATCGGGTATAGGTTCTCTTTGTGAACCACTATCACAGTGGTTGGATAGTATCTTACAACCCCTCATGCAGTCTCTCAAGAGTTATCTTTTGGATGAAGTACAGTGGATTAAAGGTTACATTTGGATCACAATCGATGTCTCCATTTTGTACTCCAATATTAAACACAACAATGGTTTGGAAGCTTTGGCATATTCCTTAAAGCATATGACTTATTATAGTGGATAATTACAAATATTTGTTTTGAGGACAGCTGAATTTCTACTCACACATAATTTCTTTTCTTTTGAGGGGGATTTTTTCCTCCAGAGATGTGGGACAGCCATGGGGGCAAAATTTGCCCCATCCTACGCCAACCTATTTTTGGGTTGGTGGGAGGCATCCCACATCTTTGGCGGAAGAAATCCTTATAGGGATAATATTGCCTTTTATAGGCGATATATTGATGACATCATACTCATTTGGAAGGGGGCCATTTCCCTGGTAGACAAGTTTTTAACATACATCAATAACAATGAAATTGGGATGTCTTTTACCATGGAACATTTGTCTGACATAAATTTTTTAGATGTCACACTTAAATCGTCATTAGTTGGCGCTAAGGTGACAACCAAGTTATATTGAAAATTGATCTTGGGCAATACGATTTTGCATGGTAAGAGTTGTCACCCACGTCATGTGCCATATGCCATTACAAAAGGACAACTAATCAAGGTAAAGTGAAATTGCTCGGAAGCTTCTGAATACTTGAGAGAAATTACTTAATAAAAAGATTGAGAGCAAGGGGATATTCTGACAGAGACATAATAAAGGCCAAAGATGAAACTGATTCTGTTGATAGACAAAGTCTCCTGAGAAATGGAGATCATAGAGACAGGTCCAATAGACAGGAGGGGATTATCTTTCTTACTGAATATTGCTTGGAATATGATAGGATCTGTGGCATAATAAGGAAACATTTTTCCTTACTCTCGGCAGATGAGAAACTTGAGAAGGTTGTACAAAAGGGTTGCAGGTTTACCTATAAAGTAGGAACTTCACTTGGAAACATGCTTTCGCCAAGTAAATTGAGAGATACAAAGGTTAGGACCAATTCATGGTTAACTTGCAAGGGCATGTATAAATGTCACTGCATAGCATGCTCACATGTAGATAAGGGACCAATGTTTGAGTCTTTTGCAAACAAGAAATCATACAAGCTAGACTCCTGTGTTAATTGTTGTTCAAACTATGTGGTATACATGATATGGTGTTCACAATGCAAATTACAATATGTAGGGTGCACAACATGAGAGTCACGTGATAGGATTAGGGAACATCTTTAACACATTAAAAAATTGGTTGTTTCTTCTCTTTTGGTTAAACACTTTTTGGAAATACATGATGGAAAGGTTGATTTTTTTTTCAAATGGAAAATTATTGAGAAAATTGTAGATAATACAATTCAGATAATTGTATCAATTATGACAATACATTTCTGGGAGTGATTTTCTTTAGATAGAATCTTTTTTATGGAATGTTATCTCCCATATATTTTTCCTTTTTCCTTAAGCATATGTTCATATCAATGACATCATTAAGATGGTACTTATTTGAAGATTTTTTAAGTGACTATACGTCATTCTATATTGATAATTTTGAAGTCCGTTATGTAGTCACTTGTGTACATCACTGCAAGTATGTGTATTTGGATATATAAGTGTACGTCTTGGAATAAGCGATAAGAGCTTATTTGCACCAGTACTTGCCTATCATATAGTACTAGGAACAGTATCTTTATAACATATGGGGAAGGTCATCAGGACCACAACACTGGTTTCACATTGCCCTTAACACTCCTTTTTTGGCAGTTCATAAAATTATGGTAAGATCACTTATGATTAGATGGATTCAGGCAGAAATTGAATTGTTCCATGTTACCTTAAGGCTTATGGTAACTACACCTAGATACCCTATATAAGTGTGAGGTCATTCAGGACAGTTCATTTGGTGACATATAGTAAATAGAAATTAAGCTGATCTATGTCACTTTCACTTTAGTTGGCTTCATATTACCATTACGGTCTTTATATCATTATTACAGTATATATTTATTGAGGAATCGCACTATCATTTCCAATATGATCAACAGATTAACACTTGTCATGTTTTTGTGGTTTTTAAAACTAGACAGCGTATTCATATAATATGAAAATCGTGTATTTTTGAGTATTTAGGTAACCTTAATATTGTATAAAAAATGAGAATTTTGAAAGTGTCATCTAATATACCAAAATTAATTAAGTCAGTTATATTGATGTGCTGTTTTAACAACTAATCATGTGATAGGTGTTTAGACCAATAGTAAGCGGGTACTGCTTTTAAATAAACCTGTGTATGTAATCATGTAAAGGCATCTATGAGTAAGGCATAAAGCCGAAACAAGTGGCGTGTTTTTATATCCGCCACATTGATGGAGTGAAAGTCTCAATAAAGTCTTTGAAATTTTTGCTGGAGTGCTGAACTTTTCCTTATTTCTTTCCTGTATGATATTCTGCTAGGCTGTAGAAGTAGGCAGACACCTATGGCCCGCAAATGGATGAGATGGCTAGAAAACATAATTTATGTAAGAACTTACCTGATAAATTCATTTCTTTCATATTGGCAAGAGTCCATGAGCTAGTGACGTATGGGATATACAATCCTACCAGGATGAACAAAGTTTCCCAAACCTCAAAATGCCTATAAATACACCCCTCACCACACCCACAATTCAGGAGAAGAGATTGATTTAATGACAGGCTTGATAAGGAGCCTGCACAAAACAGTGAATATCAGGAAGCTTAGCAATCTTTCTGTGAAATAAAACAGAAAGAGCAGAGATTTGTCCTTTCAAGGAACTTGCAGACAAACCTTTATCCAAACCATCCTGAAGAAACTGTAAAATTCTAGGAATTCTAAAATAATGCCAGGAAAATTTATGAGAAGAACACCATGAAATATAAGTCTTCCAAACTCGATAATAAATCTTCCTAGAAACAGATTTACGAGCCTGTAACATAGTATTAATCACTGAGTCAGAAAAACCTCTATGACAAAGCACTAGGCATTCAATTTCCACACCTTCAAATTTAATGATTTGAGATCCTGATGGAAAAATGGACTTTGAGACAGAAGGTCTTGTCTTAAAGGAAGTGGCCAAGGTTGGCAACTGGACATCCGAACATGATCCGCATACCAAAACCTGTGAGGCCATGCTGGAGCTACCAGCAATACAAACGATTGTTCCATGATGATCTTGGAGATCACTATTGGAAGAAGAACTAGAAGCGGGAAGATATAAGCAGGTTGGTAACACCAAGAACTGCTAACGCATCCACTGCCTCCGCCTGAGGATCCCACCTTGGACCTTAGATGGGAATCCATCAGATCTATTTCTGGACGACCCCATATCTGAACAATTTGAGAAAACACATCTGGATGGAGCGACCACTCCCCCTGGATGTAAATTGTGACGGCTGAGATAACCCGCTTCCCAATTGTCTACACCTGGGAAATGAACAGCAGATATTAGACAGGAGCTGGATTCCGCCCAAGAAAGTATCCAAGATACTTATTTCATAGCTTGGGGACTGCGAGTCCCACCCTGATGATTGACATTTGCCACAGTTGTGATTTTGTCTGTCTGAAAACAAATGAACGGTTCTCTCTTCAACAGAAGCCACACCTGAAGAGCCCTGAAAATAGCACGGAGTTCTAAAATATTGATTGGTAACCTCGCCACTTAAGATTTCCAAACCCCTTGTGCTGTCAGAGATCCCCAAACAGCTCCCTAACCTGAAAGACTTGCATCTGTTGTGATCACAGTCCAGGTTGGACAAACAAAAGAGGCTCCCTGAACTATACGATGGTGATCTAACCACCAAGACAGAGAGTCGAACATAAGGATTTATGGATATTATTTGTGATATCTTTGTATAATCCCTGCACAATTGATTCAGCATACAAAGCTGGAGAGGTCTCATATGAAAACGAGCAAAGGGGATCGCGTCCAATGCTGCAGTCATGAGACCTAAAACTTCCATGCACATAGCTACTGAAGGGAATGATTGAGACAGAAGGTTCCGACAAGCTGAACCCAATTTAAGTTGTCTCTTGTATGTTAGAGACAGAGTCATGGACACTGAATATATCTGGAAACCTAAAAAGGTGACCCTTATCTGAGGAATCAAGGAACTTTTTGGTTAATTGATCCTCCAACCATGTCTTTGAAGAAACAACACTAGTTGATTTGTGTGACATTCTGCAGTATGTAAAGTGAGCTAGTACCAAGATATCGTCCAAATAAGGAACACCGCAATACCCCATTCGCTGATTACAGAGAGTTGGGTACCAAGAACCTTTGAAAAAATTATTGAAGCTGTCGCTAGGCCAATTGGAAGAGCGACAAATTGGTAATGTTTGTCTAGAAAAGAGAATCTCAGAAACTGATAGTGGTCTGGATGAATCAAAATATAAAGATATACATCCTGTAAGTCTATTGTGGACATATAATGAACTTGCTGAACAAAATGCAAAATAGTCCTTATAGTCACCATTTTGAAAATTGGCACTCTTACAAATCAATTCAAAATATTCAGATTCAGAACTGGCCTGAATGAATTTTCTTTCTTTGGGACAATAAATATATTTGAATAAAATCCCAGACACTGTTCCTGAAACGGAACTGGTATGATTACCCATGAAAGCTCCAGGTCTGAAACACACTTCAGAAAAGCCTGAGCCTTTACTGGATTTGCCGGGATGCGTGAGAGAAATAATCTTCTCACAGGAGGTCTTACTCTGAATCCTTTTCGGTACCCTTGAGAGACAATACTCTGAATCCATTGATTTTGGACAGAATCTGCCCAAATGCTTTGGAAGAATCTTAATCTGCCCCCTACCAGCTGAGCTGAAATGAGGGCCGCACCTTCATGCGGACTTGGGGGCTGGCTTTGGTTTCTTAAATGACTTGGATTTATTCCAACTTGAAGAAGGTTTCCAATTAGAACCAGATTCTTTGGGGGAAGGATTGGGTTTCTGTTCCTTATTTTGTCGAAAGGAACAAAAACGGTTAGAAGCTTTAGATTTCATTGCACAATGAAAATTAAAAAAAAATATATTGAAAACAAAAAACCAACCTTCAAAAACCACAGAATCTGATTATGAAGAATGTTCAACAATAATTTTTGGTCTTTTCATTGGAAGACTAAACTCGGGCTCTGGAATATCAAATTTTCCAGCTGTTTTTAAAATAAATATATTTGAATTTAGATTTAAATATATAGAACAGTTACCTAATAACCTATTTTGATTTGTTGAATTTTTTCAACACTTGGGGACGTTAGTTCATGTGTATTTTATAGATACAATTGAGGTAAAACACTTTAAGTTACATATGAGTAAGCAATATCTAAGTGGATAAAATGTAAGTCTGACAAAATGGGCAGTTTGCAGAGGCTTATATGTAAATAATTCAAAGGTACATTCTGGTAAACTAAAGTATGATAGTTTATATTAGTAGAAAAAAAGGGTTGTTTGTAATAAAGAATGAGGTGACCAAATTTTATTTTTATTACATAGCCACCTATCAGCATGTGCCAAACATTGTATCTAATCTATTTCCTCAAATTATTCTACTACAATTTTCTAAAATCTACATTTTATTTATCTATTTTATTTCCCTTTAAGTAATTGGATAATAACAATTAACTATACATTCTTGGTTTTCTTCTAAAGTATTTTCAATCTCAACCAGTTTCTTATTTCTGATTTTTAATATTGGCATATGTGGTGATCCCAAAGTTTGGTCACTTTGCACCTCCATATCCTTTAGATATTTTACATATCTATTTTCTAATTTTTCTTTCCTGTCTGAGCAATGAAGAAAAAAAACAAAAAAAAAAAACAATTAAAAATAAAAATAAAAAAAATTAGGAGTTGTTTTTTAAATATCCTTTCTTGGGGCATAATAACAGGCATTCCAGGATACCTTCTTGGGGCATAAGAGAAAAGTGTCATGTGGCATGAACGCTATTGAGTTATTGTGCAATACATAATTATAGCTTATTTTTCTTGAAAAATCATGTTTATAACTATTTTGTCAATTAAGTGGCCACAGTTTTTTTCGGATCTTTTCTTGGGGCATAATAACAGGCGTTCCGGGATACATTCTTAGAGCACAACAAGATAAAAGTGTCATGTGGCATGAACAATTTTGCATTATTGCGCAGTACATAATTATTGCTTATTTTTCTTGAAAAATAATGTTTATAAATATTTTGTCAACTAAGTGGCCACAGTGTTTTTTGGATCCTTTCTTGGGGCATAATAACAGGTGCTCCAGGATACCTTCTTGGGGCACAACAAGATAAAAGTGTCATGTGGCATGAACACTATTGCGTTAGTGCGCAGTACATAATTTTAGCTTATTTTTCATGAAAAATAATCTTTATAAATATTTTGTAAACTAAGTGGCCACAATGTTTTTCAGATCCTTTCTTGAGGCATAATAACAGGTGTTCCAGGATACCTTCTTGGGGCACAACAAGATAAAAGTGACATGAACGATATTGCGTTATTGCGCAGCACATAATTATAGCTTTTTTTTTCGTGAAAAATAATGTTTATAAATATTTTGTCAACTAAGTGGCCACAGTGTTTTTTGGATCCTTTCTTGGGGCATAATAACAGGCGTTCTTGGGACAAAATATAAACATCTTGTTGGGGCAAAATAATAACCTTCTTGGGGCTAAATAAAAAGTGTGTTGTGTAACTTTGAACAGGACATGTGCATTGCATCACATATCTTGTTCTTTTAGGGGCACAGAAAATAAGTACTGTAATAGAAAAAAGATACTTACATGCCCAAAGAAATTTTATTATAGAGTTTTTTAGATCCTTTTTTGCTTAAATCTGAAAATCTTTTCAGGCAGCCGCGCTAGGTCCATTTTAATACGGACACTCTTCGGACCCTAAAGGTCATTTCTGACGAGATCACATTTCTTTGGTTGTGCATGACTCTGTAGAAACCACCAATTTTTGGGGGGAAATATTTCTGCATGAATGCTGTCATTAGAATGAACTCTCCCAAAGTGAATCTTGGCTTCCTTGTTAAAGGCATTCTCTTCTCTGCTCCAAAAATAGGAATACATGTGCATTCATTTTTTCCTTTTTTTTTTTTTTTTTTAAAGAATTTAGACATTTAACATACTTTTAAAGTTTTGTGGATACTTAGAATATATTTTGGCATCATTGCTGCTAATATTAATGATAATTAAGGATTGTTATAATTTTTCATAGAGGGATTTTTTTTTCAATTAAATATGTTTAAAAACCAAAAATGTAAGACACAGTACTAAAGAGAAAAATATGCTCTTCTCCACTGTATATGCAAATATGAAATTCTTATTTTTTTTACAATTCTTAAAGGGATAGCTTAGTCGATTTTATAGTGTAATGATTTGCAGCCACCAATATCCCTATACAAAAAGTATATCAAGAGAATGATGCAAATTAGATAATAAAAGTAACTAGCATTCTTGTATAAAATTATATTTTATATCGAAATGATGAATGAAAAAATGTGGGTTCTAAGGGATAGTCATTTAAAAATTAAACTTTCATGATCCATATAGGGAATCAAATTTTAATCTACTCTGCAATTAACTTTCACCATCAAATTTGCTTGTTTCCCTTGGTGTTATTTTTTTAAAAGCTAAACATAGGTGGGCTAAAAATTATTTCTATTTTGTTGAAAACAGTCTCATAGCTTAGAGCATGTTTAATTTTTTTGGAGTTACACATTACTAGCTCATGTATATCGTATAGCTAACAATGTGCTCACTACGGTGGAGTTATTTAAGAGAATGCAATGATTGGATAAACTGCTTGTCTGTCAAAAGCACTGAGATAATCACAGCGTTAATAAGTATATAAATTAAAGGGATAGTGTAGTTAAAAATAAATTCTCATGATTTTGATAGATTGTAATTAATTTTCCAATTTCAATACTATTATAATTTTTTCAACAATTATTTTAGTATGTTTATTTAATAATTATTGGAGGGGCCAGTCCATTTTTTAGGACATGTGTAGCAATTGCTGATTGAATGGCTAATTATTGACACCAATCATCAAGCGCTAGCCAAGTTCTTAGAAATAAATGTGCCATCAAATTGATAAATGGAGTAAATTAGAAAGTTACTTAAAATTACATGCTCAATCTGATTCTTGAAATGTTATTTTTGACTAGACTATCCATTTAACTTAAATATTTTGGTTATGTAACACTATTATTCATTTCAAATATTTTGTAGATTAAAGTGGAACACACATTTGCTTACAAGTATACTGTACCTTACAAATGTACCCATGATGCTGTTTAAAAAAAATATATAAAGAAACAATAAAGAACTATATATTCAACCATTTTTTTAATGATTATAGACTATTAAAAAAACAA
Organism: Bombina bombina; assembly: GCF_027579735.1. Lineage (NCBI taxonomy): Eukaryota > Metazoa > Chordata > Amphibia > Anura > Bombinatoridae > Bombina > Bombina bombina. Next base: position 102,080,947 of record NC_069506.1, on the reverse strand, counting down.
TGAAATCAATATTTCTTAAACTGGATTCCTTCTTATTTCTTCAGTTCACACCGCGTTATTTTCCTTAAAAAAAAAATATATATATATATATATATATATATTTTTTTTTTTAATGGAAATGGACAGAATAATTATAAAACTTATTGTTTTTGAGAAATATAAAATATACTAACATGAGAAATATAGAGCAACTAGGTTATTGCGAACTTCAACACCACCAGCAGTGGAATCTCTTGAAGCCTCAAAATCTTCATTATCATCATTCTCACTGTGGACATCTCCATCTTGCAGAGCTATGTTGTGCAAAATGCAGCACACCAAAATTATATCGGAGACCTTACACAGAGCATATTGTAGAACTCCACCAGATCAATCTAGACACCAAAATCTAGTTTTTAATAACCCGAATGTCCTTTAGATGAGTGAGTACTCCGATGAGCATCATTATAGTTTTTCTCACCATCATTTCTTGGATTGGTAAATGGCGTCATGAGCTAGTGACGACAAGGATATCCACTGTCTCCTAAAAAAATAAACTGTAAATACATTTGAAAACGTGTCCAATAAAAGGGAAAAAAACATGAAAATGAAATGTAAAATTGACATTCAAAGAAAGGAATAAGAAACATAATTACCTACCAGTCATTCTTCAGGCATTTCTACAGATTCAAACATCCGATAAAGTGCAGACTGCTGAAGTATATAATAGTCATGGCATGACCCAGGAAAATTTGATCGGACACTCACAATTGTAAGCTTGGCATCACAAACCATTTGAACATTTAATGAATGGCTATGTTTGTGATTCCTAAACTGTTCCTCTTTATGTTGCAGAGGTCTTAATCGGATGTGGGTGCAATCAATAGCCCGTAAGACATTGGGCATACCAGTAACTTTAGAAAAATTACTTTTCAAGCTTTGCCGATCTTCAGAATTATTTGAAAAATTAATAATTTTAAATGCTTCAAAATAGCTTTTAGCACATGTGTGAGATGCCTTGAAAAAGAAAAATGACTGAGGCCCACAACGATACTGCTGACGGATTGAAAAGACCAAGTAGCCAGGAAATGTATGACAGCCAATAGCTATATCATGCCAGGAAGAGCATGGGTCCTTTTTTTCTTGTTTTGCAACTAGATCTTGCTCTGTGACCTGTTGTGGGCGATTTCTGTTTAGAGAAACAGCTAACACAGCAAGGAGAAGGACATTTTACATTTAAACCGGGAACAACAAAAATCAACTATTCGCGCTCTTCCACTAACTTGCATCATTCAAATTGGTGAATTTAGAAACAGTGAATATAACATGCGACACTTTTGATATATAATTGCGAATAAAAAAGGGCATCTATGAAATGTTTATAGGTTTAATACAAGAATTAGGAATTTCCAGACAATTTATTTGCATATAATGAAAACTTGCGAATAAACATAAGTCATTTTGTTCACATACATAAGAAGTTGCAACTTTTCTGGTGCATCAACTTTGATAAATATGGAGATATCAATTGTAACGTTTCTTTTGGCAAAAAATATGAGAATTTTGAAATTGGAACTAGTTGCCCTGATGGGGGTCATGCTAGTGTTTTTATGACATGATTAAGAGCTCTTGCCTGAAAACTTGTCTTTAAACTTGACTAGATGTCTAAATTTAAAAGGGCCATAGACACCAATGTTTTTTTTTTTTTGCATAGTTGTGTATAAAATTAAGTGATATAGCCCATCTGGGAGTGTTTTTGTATCAATATTTAGTTTTGTTTATTTTTTAATAACATTGCGTAGATTTTCAGACTCCTAACCAAGCCCCAAAGTGTGTGATGTATACCAGGGCTTAAAATGTCAAGCCCTAAGCTACTAGCCAGCCCAAAATGTTACTCGCCACTTTTTAACCCACCCACACCACACCCACTAATCTCGCCCCCCTCTTTGCTTATATTTAGCCAATGTAAAACACCTTATTGTGCAGTAATATTTTTTTATCTATCTATCTATCTATCTATATATATATATATATATATATATATATATATACAGTATATATATTTTATTTATTTTTTATATTATATATATTCCAATTCATGATACAAAATAATCAAGAAAAGACACCAAGGATTACATCCTGACAGAGTGAGGTATTACATAAAAAAGAAAATACATAGACACATTGTCAAGTACATATCAAAAAGAGAAAAGAAAAACAATCATATACATTGACATTTAAACTTTGTTTGACTCATCTGTCTGGTCCAAACTTAAACTGAACTAATTGGAAGCAAGAAAGGGTTTCAATGGCACTGCCTTATCAATTCTTGTGACTACACCCTATATAGATTGCTGGTTTATGTTTCATATAACCCTAGGGTCAATGGTGCTGTGTATTGTTTATATTACAAAGAGAACATGGGCCAAAAGACCATGAAAGAATACACAAATAGCACTCTTGCAGTCATCTGTGACACAAAATGTGTATATATTTAATAAGAGGATAGAGTACCAAATGGTAAGGGGAGTACGCTTAAGTAATTAAAACATAACTTTTATTAGATACGCAAAAAAACAGGAGATAAAATAAAGGGATGTGCAATTAAAAACAATAGATGCCTGGGGAGTGATAAATCATATATCTTATATCACTATAATGTCTGAATATGACAGTTTGAGGTTGTTGTATAGATAGGGTATAGACAATTTGGAATATATTGTATAATAAACCTCTGCAATGTTAAGGATAACTCAGTGCTAATTATATCAACACTGTAGTTAGCTCTTTTTGCTTGTGTTAACCACAAATTTATTGCAGGATAAAGATATGTCCCATATTGTTAAATTGTTACCCAAAATAACTTGTTAACAAGAAATGTTTAGAGTTACATAGAACACATAAATGAGGGCAGGGCATGAACCACTGATTCAGCAGTCAGTGTGCTTGGTGCATACTTAGGTATTTATGTTTGTCTGTTCATTGTCTCTCAGACTAAAACATTATACCTTGACCTTAAATGATACATTTGCCAATCACAAATGCATACATGTACCATGTGACAGCCAAAAGCCATTCACAAATGCATACACACTTATTCTTGCACATGCTCAGTAGGAGCTGGTGACTCAAAAAGTTTAAATATAAAAAGACTGTGCACGTTTAGTTAATGGAAGTAAATTGGAAAGTTGTTTAAAATAGCATGCTCTATCTGAATCATGAAAGTTTCATTTTGATTGAGTGTCCCTTTAATGTTGGGAAGTGCAAAGCCTCCATCTTCTTTAAGATGGGTTAGTTTTTATTGACGTCCGTAGTTTCCCTTTAACCCATAAAAAACTTGAACATTGAGAATTAAACTTTTGAATGGTATTTCTATTACGAAGAATAGGAATGTTTTGAAGGGGGAAGAGTATTTTCAGAAAAACAATAATTTTGATTAGTGTAATCTTAGCCGAGAGAGTTAATGGAAGCCAGGTCCAGTTTTTAAGATCTAGAAAGCATTTCTGCCATAAGGAGGTGAAATTAAAGGGACACTGAACCCAATTTTCTTCTTTTGTGATTCAGATAGAGCATGCAATTTTAAGCAACTTTCTAATTTACTCCTATTATCAATTTTTCTTCGTTCAATTGCTATCTTTAATTGAAAAAGAAGGCATCTAAGCTTTTTTTTCAGAACTCTGGACAGCACTTTTTTATTGGCGGATGAATTTATACACCAATCAGCAAGAACAACCCAGGTTGTTCACCAAAAATGGGCCAGCATCTAAACAGCAGGGGGAGCATCATTGAAGGGTTTTATGGAAGAATAGAAATAGATCTAAGAGCCTTATCTATGACCACTAGGAATACACCACAAAACCTAAGCAGGACCGAAAAAATAGCCCTTGAACAACTCACTAATAATCAGGATATTGTCGTGCGTAATGCAGACAAGGGAGGTTCTGTGGTCGTCTTAAACAAAAGTGACTACATAAAGGAGGCACTAAGACAATTGGAAGATCCTGAGTCATACACAGTCCTCTCTATTAATCCTACTAGAAGGTTCCAAAGGGACCTAAAGCACCTGGTAGATGATGGAATAGAACAGGGCTTTTTAGATTCTGACACAGCCACCTATATTTATGTAGAGTGTCCAGTTACCTCAGTCTTCCATCACCTGCCGAAGGTGCACAAGTCCCTCCAGAATGTAAGAGGTCGCCCCATAGTCAGTGGGATTGGGTCTCTTTTTGAGCACCTCTCCGAGTGGCTTGACATGATACTGCAACCATTTGTGGTATCTCTACCGAGCTTCCTAAGAGATACTAAACATTTGGTGAGCCTAGTAGACGATTTTGTCTGGAATAATGCTCTCCATAGTTGGGTGACTGTTGACGTCACGGCTTTATACACGTCCATTCCCCATGACAAAGGCATGGAAGCTATTTTGTTTTTTCTCCAAGAGTGGTCAGATTTTTCAGAGGATTTCCAAAAGTACATCCTAAGGGCGGCCTTATTCCTTCTAACACACATTTTTTTTTAATTTGAGGGTACCTTCTATCTCCAGAGGTGTGGGACAGCTATGGGGGCCAAGTTTGCCCCCTCCTATGCTAACCTATTCATGGGTTGGTGGGAGCTGTCCCACATCTTTGGAGATGGAAACCCTCATAGGCCAGAGATAGCCTTTTTTCGTCGGTTCATTGACGATGTGATTATGGTTTGGGGAGGAAGCAAAATAGACTTGGAAATGTTTACCAAATACATCAACATGAATGATATTGGTTTGAAGTTCACATATGAGACAGACAAGATCAAGATAAACTTTCTTGATATAACATTTAAAGGTAGAAATGATGGAAAAATCACTACCAGTCTCTACAGAAAACCTATGTCTGGCAACTCATTGCTACATGCAAGGAGTTGCCACCCTAAACACGTACCCTATGCGATTGCTAAGGGACAATTGATTAGGGTCAAACGAAACTGTACCGATGCAATGGATTGCCAGTATCAGATGAAGGAAGTCAACAAACGCTTGTTACAAAGGGGCTACTCACGTAAGACTGTCAAAAGGGCTTTCAATGATGTTTCTAAACTGCATAGGTCTGATCTAATCAAGTACAAACAGAAGGATGGGAAAAAATACAAAGGTGTCACCTTTGTCACTGACTTTAGTTCCCAGTATGAAGAAGTATGCAGTATAGTTAAACATCACTTTAAGATGCTCGTTGCGGATGAAAGACTGATAGATTGTGTACAAGAGGGTGTCAGATGTTCCTACCGTAGGAATTGGACATTGGGAAACATTTTGTCACCCACGGTCCTTAAGAAGCCATTACTTCAAACCAGTTCTTGGCTTACTCACAAAGGGTCATACAGGTGCGGCAGTTCCAGATGTGGGGCATGCGAGTACCTGATAGTATCTGATATTTTTAGATCCTCCAAAACTGGTAAAATATATGATATTAACTTCTGCCTCAACTGCACTTCTACATATGTCATATACTGTATAACGTGCACAGTATGTGGCAAACAATACATTGGACTCACGACGAGGGACGTTAGATCTAGAGTGAGAGAACATCTTTCTACCATACGAGTGGGTAAAGCCTCTACCCCACTGGTGCACCACTTTTCAGTGGTTCACAATAAGGAATTATCCTGCTTCTCTTGGCAACCCATTGATATGGTCCCTTATCCCAAAAGAGGAGGAGATAGGGATACTATCTTGGGGAAGCGGGAGATGTTGTGGATATTTAAGCTAGAGACTAAGATCCCTTATGGACTTAACTCCGAATTCGATCTTATTAATTACTGGGAATAATATTCCATCGCACCAGCATGTAATAGTTCTATTACCCTTTAAGTAATCGAGTATATTTCCACAACTATCCCTTACTTCAACTAGTACTATCTATTTTGCTAAGTTTTATATATATATATATATATATATATATATATATACATATATTTTTTACCATCAGTATTAATGGGGCCTAGGTGCTACTACATGAGATGTCTAGTACTATGCCTTCCCTTTTCCCCTCATCCCCCCCCCCTCATGGTACTAGAAAGGCCCATATATATATATATATATATATATATATATATATATATATATATATACGTAAACGTATTAGGTAGCTATGGTAATCACTCTAGAAATATCCCCTGGAGTTCTGAGTCTAGAAAGGGCATTTCAATTTCCAGCAAGGATCCCACATGGGTTTAGGTTAATTATACCCTCTATGTGTACATTTAGGGTTATGTTCTATTTCTTATGCACGGCAATATTATAGAACATCCCTTTATATTCAATCCCAGATACTCTTGCATAGTTCTGCATATGGTAGATACCTTTGTACTTGTTTCTACATGGGTACAATGCTGTATATACATCCGGTACACTATTATATATATTTTTGGTTTTATGGTACCGTCGCTATATTTCCAGCTTTGAACACTGTATTTTGTATATCCCGCATATTACCCATTCAGTGCATATTAATTTGGGACCTACATACATCTATGATTTTCATTGATATATACCATTGCATTTGTTGTTTTTGTGTGGGACCAACACCACATTTTCCACACCTACTTTAGGGTTGTTTAAACATTTCTGTTTTACTATACAAATTGTTTTATAAGATCTACACTATGATGCTTTCATTCATTGTTATTTATCTTATTCCTCAAGTATGTAATATGATCATGTTGTACTAAATTTGTACCAAGGCCGGTTTCTGGCACACTACGTGTTAATACACCTAGGGGAGTTGTTTTAACCTTTGAACTTGTGATGTTAATTAATTATATGTGTATATAAGCATCACCTGGTATAGGCTACCTCATGTTATGATTACGGCTTAACAGCCGAAACGCGTAAGCTTGCCTACCCTAGGTGCTTGTGTGCAAAGTTCTTTTGTTGTTTTGGACCATCAGCTTTTAAACTTTTTTGAAAATAAAAGACTTGGTTTTAAATTTACCCTGCCGTTCGCTCTCACAGTTTTCTTTATGGTGAAGCCAGCATCTAAACTTATATTCTTGCATTTCAAATAAAGATACCAAGAGAATGAAGAAAATTTGATAATAGGATTAAATTAGAAAGTTGCTTAAAATTGAATGCTCTATCTGAATCATGAAAGAAAAAATTTGGGTTCAGTGTCCCTTTAAGTTCATACCATTCCTCTGGATTTTTAGATAGTGTTATTCCTAAATATTTAATTTTCCCTTTTGCTTGTGTAAAGGGATTAGTCATTTAGCTCAGTGCTTGACAAATCTGTTTAAAAACTAGTAGCCAGTAAGAATATTTAGGAGCCAGGCATATTTTTAGGAGCCAGACAGTTGGATTTGTATATAGATATATGGAGAATAACCCAAAAACGTAGAAGCCAGGGGTAAAATTCTAGGAGCCAGTGGCTCCCAGGCTCCTGGGTTTGTCGAGCCCTGATTTAGATGTCTTTTTTTTAACAATCTAAAGTATTTCTGACTAAGGTTGATTCTATATCCCAAGAATTTACTATATCCAGAAATATTTAAGATATTGGGAATATTTACCTTCGTATTTCCTACACAAAATAGCATATCATCTGCATAGAGGGAAAGAATAAAGTGTTTTTTGCCTATTAGAATACCTTCTAACTTTTTCCTACAAATTATTGCTAGGGGTTCAAGCGCAATATTAAAGAGTAACGGCGATAAAGGACAACCTTATCTAGTTCATTTTTGTAAGGTTATGCTTGAAGATAGCAAACCATTAATACTCAGGAAGGAAACTGGATCATGATAAATCAGTTTGATATAATTAACAAAAGAACCTATGAAGCCAAATTGCTTCAAAGCGGTAAACAGATATTCCCAGGAGATGGAGTTGAATGTCTTTTCGACGTCTACAGTAAGTAGTGCAAAGCCTCTCTGAGTATGAGGGTTGATTTTGTTTTGAGACATAAAGTGTTCTATTAATAGCATTGCTAATCTGATATTTTTCTGTTAAGTCCTACCTGGCATTAAACCAGTTTGGTCTATGTGAATTATTTCTCCTATGATTTTTTAAGTCTATTTGCTATTATATTTGCTAAAATTTTGTAGTCTGTATTAAGTAAGGAAATTGGACGGTAAGCACCATTGACTCCATCTCCTTGTCTTTTTTCAAAATAAAGATAACAGAGGCTGTGAAAAATCTAGATGGTTTGATATTATTTATAAAATAATTGTTATATAAGGTAGCCAATACAGGAGAAATTTTGTTCTTGTGTAATTTTAGAGAATTCCGAAGGAAGTTAGTTTGGGACAGGTACCTTGCCGTTTGCCAATTTAGAAATTGATTACGTGATTTCATCTAGCGTAATTTTACTATTGAGCAAAGACAATTGATCGAGTGAGACTTTAGGGAGATTAATATTATCCCCAAAAAAATTTTTAGCCTCTTTATCAATATTATCTGATGAGTATACCTTCTGGAGGAAGAATTCTGGAAGAAGAGCTGAAATTGGGCTATAATGTCTTTAGAAGTATATATTTTACCTTCAACTGTAATAGTCCCTACATAATTATTTTTCATCCAACTTTTAGCGAGATTGTGCAGTAATATTTTAATATTGTTTTTGTTTTATATCATAGACGAAATAATGCTACATACAGTAATAAATTAACAAAAATAAGTTGATAGCAGTTAGCAACATCAACGAGGGCTCTGGGAAGACAACAGCTGGACAGAAAAAGGAAGTTGATGAACTGAGAGAAAGCAGAGTGTTGACATTAATGTGAGGTCATAGCAGACCTGGAAAAAAATATATAAATTATCATCTCTCATTAATATTTCTCCACTCCCTCCTCTCTTCAATCTCTCTTTCCTCCCCTCCCTTCTCTCTTTGGCCATATCTCCACTTTACACTCTTTCTCTCTCCTCTTTTTTTTCTCCACTCTTTCTTAATGCTATATTTTTCTCCACTTTTACTTTTCCTCTCTAATCTCTCTCTGCTTCTGTTTACCCTGCAGAAGTAACAGTCTAAGCACTAATGGGGTCCCTAAAGGAATAACATACCCTTGCCCTTTTATGTTTATATAATATCCATTTAGATACTATTTGTAGACATTCACTCACTAACTTTCACTCGCCACTGTTAAATTTCCATTCGCCAATGGCTACTGGACATTTTGAGCCCTGACGGCTAAAAAATGTTTTTGCTAAGCGGTGACGTTTTCACCTTTTAGCCAAATGTTTTTTTTAGCCATGTGCTGCTGTAGCAGCTAAGAACGGCGATCGGTTAAAACAAATAAAGGAGCTTTCTACATGAAGTATCTTATACTTCATGAATGAAAGTCCCCTTTATTTGTTTTAAAAGTCAATCCTAGAGTTTCTAAAACTCTAGTATTTACTTTCACTTTAAGGGTAGTGATGCAGAACCTCTAAACAGATTTGCACAGTATTCTCAAAACATACAGGAAATTGACTTTTCTTGAATTTTAATTTCTAAATTTTGGAATTGGCACAGTTGCCACTTGCCAGAATGCAGTTATAAAACCAGAGTACTTTGCTAGTCTTATATACATTTTGTCTGCATATTGTAGCATCACAGTATGCAGCACTTTACATTAAAACAGCAGAATAATAAAGTAATAGATCTAGTTTGATTAACTGGCATATGTAAATCCCCTGCAGTTTACATATTCAATTAAATAATACTATATTTAATATTTTACATAGGTTGTGTTGAATTTATATTGGGTGCTTTGGGGCAGAGCTATGGAAAAAAAAAAAGGTGTTTTGTTGTAGTCAATGCTAATGTAACTTGCTTGATTGCTCTGCTGCAAAGTGTCCCTGGTTCTCAAATGTTTTTTACTAAGACAAGGTCAATAACAACTCATATATAGTGGGGGAAGAATGTGATCCCAATTTGGCTCCAAAGATTGACACTGATTTTTTTTTTTTTTATCAGCACTTTCTTTATAAAAAAAACAACAACAAAAAACATAACGTGATCTGGCACAAACAGGAGCTGCATGTTATCCGTTATGTACTGCAACTGGTGCCAGGGCGTAACAAAAGGTAACAATGTGTAATCAAATAAAAATAAAATACTATTGGGGGTTGTATTGCCTAAAAAGAATGAGAAGACTTTGTCACATAGAGTACTGGTATATAAACACCTTATAGTTATTTTAACCTCTTAAGGACATATGACGGAATTTTTCCGTCATAAAACAATTGAGCAAACTGAAAGCTGTGTCCTTAAAGGGTTAAAATTGATGCCCAACCGGGAGTAAAATACAGCACTTTTTTTTTTTTTCTGAAGTATCCAGTAATTGTTTTTATTGTATTGGAACAAGCAGCCCAATTTACATTTTAAACAAAATTTTGTATCAATAGCGTGTCTATTTCTACCGTGTTTAAGCAGAATTATTGTCAACTTTGTTTTACCCTGTTTTCATTGTTATTTTAAGCTAACAAGACCTTAACATTAAAATATATTGCCCTTCTGTTGATATTTGGTATAAACGCTGAATTACTAAAGCCTGTGCCGCATTTGGAATTTGGCAAAATATGCGCGACCGACTAGAAGTTACATATTTATAGGAGTTATTTCTTTTTTCTTTTTGTTCTGTCCGTATGCTGAGGGCGCACGCCGAGGAGTATAATCTCAGGTATTTTCTTTTAAGTTAACCTTTTCCCACCTACATAATATACCCCTTTCCATGTGCCCACCACCATAGCTCTACAATGCGGGCCTCACATCTAAAAATATTCCGACTCCTCCTCGGCTGCGCCATTTCCGGCCCCACACAAGAGGGAACATGGCGGCGCCCTGTAATTTGGAGCTTCCGTCCGAGGCTTCGTCTTGTGTAAAAATACCGAAGGCTGAAGTTTTATCACCGGGTTCCCCAGTGCTTAGTGACGGAAACCGATCTCTTTCTAATCCTTCTACCCCCAGCCGATCATCCCCTCTGAACACCGGGACACCTGGTGGTGCCAACACAGGCCTCAGCGGCGCTTCTCCTTCAGTTTCTTTCTCCACTGCATGCAGGGGGATGTCCTGGACACCGGCCGAGACAAACGCGCTAATAGCTGTGTGGGGCAATGAGCGGCTTGTGGAAGCCCGGTACCAGCAGCTTGAGGGAGCTGGTACCATCTTTGGAAGCAAAGCTCCCGGGCCTGCTATGTATGACCGGGTATCTAGGGCGCTGGCAGAACTGGGCTATGAGAGGACCCCGTCCCAGTGTCGAGAGAGGATGAAGGTAACCTACAGATGTCACCAATTCAAGGTGGCTTAAAGCTGGTTTAAGATTCCCGCAAATAACATTGCTGTGTCACACAAAGCATCCTCTGCGATGTCACCTGGACAGCTAAGTGCAGCATTCGAGGGTGCTGGCAGTAGTATTCCTTTGTAATATTCAGCACCCGCCTCATACCTTCCTAATAACTGCATTTTAATAGTAAGCACCATAGAAAGTGTGGTACCCAGATAAGAAGTGCATTAAAGTGACAGCATTGCCATTGATATCTTCTGATATCTACCAGCCCTTCCAGTCTTGTTTTAAGCAGATGTTGTAGTATTATTATTATAAAATATTTTCTAAATCAAAGATTTGAAGTGGTCTTAGGTACTGGAGGGTTCACTAAGTATGCATGGTGCACCGAGAAACCAGCAATCACAGGTCCTTTGACAGGTGTGTTGGTTTCTCTGCAATTGTGCAGGGAAGAATACATTTGGACACAATCATGGTGTCCCCTGTACTGCCAGGTGCTATTTAAAAAACAAAAAGCTAATTGAGTCACATTGGCTCCTAGAAATTTACTCCTGATTCTTAACTTTTTTGGTTATTCTCCTTCTCCAAATATCTATTATAAATTTCAACTATATTTGTTGACCCTTGACATAAGAACTCATTAGACAGCAATAGCAGGGTACAACTTGCTATGTTTCATTTACTATAGTGTTTAGTGGGTGTATATATATATATATATAAAAACTATTTAGACCTACTTAAGAAGCAACTTAACAGAGCTTTATAAACATCAAGTGCCTTGTTGCTAATCAGTGGGTCATGGTAAAATCTACCTCTATTCTGGCATTTTTAGGGAAATGTGCAGCAGCACAGCCTCTCTTGTCCTGTTTGCAGCATGCTTGTGCCCCTTATGTTAAATTTACTGATGAATGTATTGAGGGCAGTTAGGTTATATTAAATGGGTGTGTACTAGTGATTTAACCCCTTGATTGGCTGTATTAATTTCTGTTGTCTGGCTCAGTTTTGTTGTCCAGACAGTTGCTGTGTTTCTCAAAGCATAGGCACTTGCCTTGCACACTAGCATACTGTCTCCTGTTGATTCTTCACAGCAGGATGCTGCCACAGGCCAAGATTAATGTCATGCCAAACTTTAGGGAAGGAAAGCAGAGACCTGGCTTTGCTTTTTTTTACTCCACAATTTATACGGTACAAGTTTTATTACTTGAATATTCCCAGTGGCACAGTTTGCAAGGAAATCGGCATAGGCAATAGTACCAACAGTCCTATGAACATCAAAACTTGTCTGTCACCGTGGCCCATGTTAGATCTGACTTGCTCCTTCCTGGATGTATTTCCTTGGTGTTCACGTTTCAGAAATCCTTGTTGTAGCTATATTCTTAGAGTGAATCTAAATTTTGATGCTAAAGTGCCCGGTTTTTAAAAATTTGATTAAAAACAGGGGCACTTTAATTCATAAAAATTTACATTTCACTCCTGTTGTGAAAAAAACTTACCTTTTAAACTTGACAGCAGCTCAAGCTTCCTCCGGTCGTTGCAAGCCATTTCTGATGTCAGAAATGATGGATAGGTCATCCTCCAATCACAGCTTTCCCCCCCTGGGGGAATCGGTGTCTGATTCAATGCCGTGATTGGAGGAAGTCGGATTCCTCATTTTAGACCCAGGAAGAGGCTTTGCGACGGGTGGAGGAAGCTGGAGCTGCTGTCAAGATTAAAAGGTAAGTTTTTTTTCACAACAGGAGTGAAATGTAAATTTTGATGAATTAAAGTGCCCATATTTTTATTCTAATTTTTAAAAACCAGGCACTTTAGCATCAAAATTTACATTCACTTTAATATATTTCCTATCTTCAGACAAGAAATTGCATTGTGGGTAGAGAATTGGCAATGAACTTGGAATGTGGTGCTTTAGGTTGCGTGCTCTCTCATACGGCTTTAACTGTATTTTGGATATAGGGTTTAAAGGGACAGTATACACTCATTTTCATATAACTGCATGTAATAGACACTACTATAAAAAATAAGATGCACAGATACTGATATAAAAATCCAGTATAAAACTGTTTAGAAACTTACTTAGAAGCTCTCAGTTTAGCTCCGTTGAAAAGGTAGCTGGAAAGCCCACTGCAAGTGGGAAATAAGACACTCCCCCCCCCCCCCCCCCCTCTTTTGCATATGAAAAGACAATTTACACAAGCAGGAGTAAGCTGGAGAAGGTAGCTGCCGGAATTCACATAAAACTTTGGGGCTTGGTTAGGGGTCTGAAAATCAGAGCAATGTTATTTAAAAATAAGCAAAACTATACATTTTTTTAAAAAAAAAAACCTTTATGGGCTATATAAATAGATCGTCTACAAAACATTTATGCAAAGAAAAAATGAGTGTATAATGTCCCTTTAACCAATTTTCTGAGTGCAGTCAAATGATCTTCAAATAGTTAATTGCATATACAAATGGGAGAAACATGGACAGAGCAATGATTTTATACATTTTATATCCCACAACTCGCATAGTAAGTGAATGGTTAAATCACTTCTGCTTTTGTTTTACAGTCAAGAGGTTAGGTTATAGCTAACAGTTGGGCATATATCATTGATTTATTATTATTATACTTAATTTATGAAATGCCAACATATTCAGCAGCGCTATCCATAGGTACAATTCAATTCATTTTAAATAAAACAATGATATCAAACTTGTAAGAGACGAGACAAAATTTGACAAATACAGGAGGAATTAAGGTCCCTATTCCTGTGGGAACTTATTTATGTGTTTTTCTGGCCAGCAAAGCTGTTAAATTATACTTCTGTATGTTAATAACTTATTTTATATTACATAAAAACAAAATAATACCCTAATCATAATCACCTCCATTGTCTTTATCTTCTACTTTACTTTCTTGCCTTCCAAATAGCTTAACAAAACATTAGCATTAATAATATATATTTTTTTAAAAGAAAATGACACATTTTAGTATACAGTTTACATCCTTTGTAGCCATATTTCATGATGCTGTCTGTATGCAGTACATCATAGATTACGTGATCAAGTTAATATAAATGTGTATAAAGGTTAGAGATTAAGGTGCTCTGGTTTCACAAGTGGAATGATAGGAACACTTATCTGCATCTTTTTGCTTATACAGTATAAAGGATTGACAAACCTAGACAATGGTCAGATGTAAATACGTTCCAGCACTGAGTAGCATATAGAAGGTTCTGTCTTGCTCGCTCTGGGTCCAATGAGCTAAAGCTGACATCCTAAAACTTGGCCATCCAGAGGTTTTGGAACTACATTTCCCATGATGCTCAGCCAGCTGATATGCTGGCTGAGCATCATGGGAAATGTAATTCCAAAAACCTCTGGAGGGCCAAATTTGAGGATGTCTGAGCTAAAGCAAAGAATTTTGGAACTGGCTACAGGTGAGTTTCTGATCTTGGGTCAGTCTCTCTAAACCTTGTTCTTGCTTCTCAACCGAAAACAAAAATTAAAGTTTCTCTCTAGCCCCCACGCAGCCAAGACGTGATTCAGAGGGCTCTCCTGCGTCGTCATTGACAATTTACAGTGTTCTGTCATGGTGCACCTATTTTATGCAATACAAGCGTGCACTCTGTCACTCACAGCAGTGAGAAACTGTATCCCAGGCATAGCTGACACCTTATTAAATAATTATTTAAAGGGACACTGAACCCAAATTTTTTCTTTTGTGATTCAGATAGAGCATGACATTTTAAGCAACTTTCTAATTTACTCCTATTATAAAATTTTCTTAATTCTCTTGGTATCTTTATTTGAAATGCAAGAATGTAAGTTTAGATGCCGGCCCATTTTTTGTTGAACAACCTGGGTTGTCCTTGCTGATTGGTGGATAAAGTCATCCACCAATAAAAAAAAAAAGTGCTTTCCAGAGTTCTGAACAAAAAAAAGCTTAGATGCCCTTTTCAAATAAAGATAGCAAGAGAACAAAGAAATTGATAATAGGAGTAAATTAGAAAGTTGCTTAAAATTGCATGTTCTATCTGGATTACGAAAGAAAACAATTTGGGTTTAGTGTCACTTTAAGTGCTTGAAACTGTTGTCTGTACCCTCTTGGATCTGCTCACTCTCTGTAGACAAAAACAAATAAATGTGTTCAATGCAATTATCCCTAGCTACAGAAAATGGTAATTGATCTATTTTTGGTGCCAGAAGGAAACAATACACGTATATTCATCAAAGATAGCTAATCTGTTTATTCATTTTGGCATATAACTTATTACACTATGTATACAACAGCTTACATTGTACCTTTTAAAGAGACATGAAACACAAACATTTTCTTTCATGATTCAGAGCATACCATTTTAAACAACTTCCGAATTTATTTCTATTATCTAATATCCTTTGTTTTCATGGTATTCTTTGATGAAAAGGATATCTAGGTAAGCTCCATAGAAAGTGTGGTACCGAGATAAGAAGTAAATTAAAGGGACACTCGATCAATTAAACCTTCATTATTCAGATAGAGCATGCTATTTTAAACAACTTTCCAATTTACTTCCATTAACAAAATGTGCACATTCTTTTTATATTTAAACTTTGAGTCACCAGGTCCTACTGGGCATGTGCAAGAATAAGTGTGTATGCATTTGTGAATGGCTGATGGCTGTCACATGGTACGTGTATGCATTTGTAGTTGGTTGATGGCTGTCACATGGTACAGGGGGAGTGGAAAAAGCCATAACTTTTAAAATTGTCAGAAAAAAAAATCTACTATTTGAAGTTCAGACTAAGTGCTATTGCATTGTCTTGTTATCGTGCATTTGTTGATTATGCAAATCTACTGTGTTGACTGGTCCTTTAAGTGCATTAAAGTGACAACATTGTCATTGATATCTACCAGCCCTTCCAGTCTTGTTTCTGCTGATTGGTGGCTGCACATTTATGCCTCTTGCCATTGGTTTACTGATGTGTTCAGCTATCTTCCAGTAATGCATTGCTGCACCCTGTTATACAGAATACTGAACCCAAAATGTTTCCTTCACAATTCAAATAGAGCATGCAATTTTAAGCAACTTTCTAATTTACTCTTATGATCATTTTTTCTTTGTTCTTTTTGTATCTTTATTTGAAAAAGCAGGAATGTAAGCTTATGAGCCGGCCCATCTTTGGTTCAGCACCTGGGTAGCGCTTGCTAATTGGTGGCTAAATGATATCAAGAGAATGAAGCAAATGTTATAAGAAATAAATCTGAACATTTTTTTTTTTTTTTAAAAATTGTATGCTCTATCTGAATCGTAAAATAATAATTTTGGGTTTATGTTCCATCAACCCCTTAATGACCATAATGTTTATTTTATAACGTTTTTGCGGTGAAAGTAAGGCTTGTTGTCCCAGCAGACAAAAATTCACAATTTTGTGAACTACAAAACCAAAAATATGTGATCATTTTCTAGATAGAAAAAAAAAAAATGCCTAAAATAATCTTACAGAAACCTCTGAAAGAGCATGACATTGTGAATGGATTAATATAATTCATTTACCAAAAAATCAACCTTACATCCATGAATATCCACCCTGCTCATAAACTTACATTACATTTTCTAATCGTATATTTATAGCTATATATAGGATTTATATAATAAGAGAAAAAAAAATTAAATTTGGCTGAAGGGAGAAAATAAAGAATAAGGATAATATAATTGTGCAAATCTGCAATCAATCTTTTGTGTAACAGTATTTAGGGGAAAAAATGAGATAGCTAATACGAGGAAGGTTCCAGTAGGTTGTAGTTTTAGTGTTCGGTTATCTTGTTTAGTAGTATTCTTTAATGGAGTTGATTTTAATTGTATGATTTGAATGTAAAGGGAGAGTCTACTTTTTTATTGTTTTAAAAGATGGAGAACACCTTTACTACTCATTCCTAAGCTTGACATAAACATTTGTTATATTAAAGGGACAGTCTTCTCCAGAATTTTTGTTTAAAAACATAGATAATCCCTTTATTACTCATTCCCCAGTTTTGCATAACCAGCACGTTTATTATATTAATATACTTTTTACGTCTGTGATTACCTTGTATCTAAGCCTCTGCAGACAGCCCCCTTATTTTAGTTCTTTTGACAGGCATCCATTTTAGCCAATCAGTGCTGACTCCTAGGTAATGCCACGTGTGTGAGCTCAATGTCATCTATATGGCACATGTGAACTAACACCCTCTAGCTGTGAAAACTGTCAAAATGCCCTGAGATAAGAGGCGGCCTTCAAGGGTCTTAGAAACTAGCATACCTAGGTTTAGCTTTCAACAAAGAATACCAAGAAACAAAGACAATTTGATGATAAAAGTAAATTGGAATGTAGTTTAAAATTGCATGACCTATCTGAAATGTATTTTTTGAGATCTGAAAAATGTTATTGCCAAAATAATCTGCACATGGTGACTCCAAAAACATAAGTTATGGCTCCCACATATTTTGTACTTTATTTTTTAATATAAACATTTCCCTTGATCTTCTAAGAAGTATATTTCAGATTGATCAACCACTGTTAAATCGTACATAACGCTGAAAACCAAAGTCAAATACCAACTAGGAGACAGGAAGATTTGTTTAGGATGATAATCCCAATGATCAGCACCAGTGGTTCCGTATTGTACGGATTAGCACCTGTGATTTTTTTGTAAAATAGTAAATGTGAGCAGCAGATACCAGGAGGATATTAAAGCTTGTTCAAACAGATGCATGATTGGGATGCCTCTAAACAGGATTAAAGGGGCACAAAACACCATAATATTGTAATATAACATTTTTAATTGTGTAGTAAAGGAGCTGTAATACACTCTTTTTAAAGATAGTTCAAAACCAATTCTAGAAGCATATCATCTCCAACTGTACTGAGACCACTTTCAGATATAAGGATTTATTCAGCAGAAGACATGGTACCCATCTATTCTTAGTCCTGGCATTAAACCATTGATCCAAAGTGCTCAGACTCATTATTTCTTTGAAACATAGGGAAGGAATTGTAAACCAAGCTAATAAATTGGTTATGCATTACACAGGCTTTACCCATCTCTCCTATAAATCAGTGGGCAGAAGAGCATATGGAAGAAGTAGGATTCTCACAAGAAAATATATTTCTACATTTGCTCTTACAAGGCTGAACATTTAGTTCAGACTTAGATTTTTTTTTTTCTAACAAAATAATTCTACAGGGAAAGAAAATAAATGGTAATCATATTGTTCAAAAAATACTTTAAAAGTATAATTTCCAGTCTAGCATTTGTAGCATTATTTGGGAAAAAAAAATATTTATGCTACAAAACAATGAATGGCCTAATTTATCTATATTGAATTATTATCTCACAAGTTAAGCAAGTGAATGGGTTTTTGAGACCTGGTGTGTGTGTGTGTATATATATATATCTATATCTATATCTATTCACTTTCCATGTTTCTTGCAGACGGTCTGTCGCATCTCCTTCAGACCGAACTTGGGAACTACAATTTCCAGCACACTGCACAGCCAGAGTAAAGAGTACTCTCTATTGTGCTGTTTTTACTGCAAGTGGTTGAAATGTAGTTATACTGAGTACCGAGGACATGAATGATTACTCCTCCTGACTTGAGATATTTTATGTGAACTTTTTTTTTTGTGGGTCCTGGTTTGTTTGTGTCACTAATCTACGTTAAATACTACACTACAGGGGTGTGGAAAAAATACACAATATCAAAATAGTATATGTGTGTGTATATAGATGTATATCAGTTTCTGTTTAAATCAATAAATAAATATTTTCACTTACCGGTCTTGTATTTCAGGGGTCGACAAATCTGTTTAAAATTTAGGAGTCGGTAAGAATATTTAGTAGCCAGACATATGCTTAGGAGGTAGACAGTGGTATCTGTATATAGATCTATGGAGAATAACCCAAACAGTTAGGAGCCAGGGGTAAAATTCTAGGAGTCGGTGGCTCCCAGGCTCCTGGGTTTGTCGAGCCCTGTTGTATTTACATAATTAAAAATGAATTAATTCAGTTAGAAAATATACCCCTTGTGTTAATAGTTTTCTATTTTTAGCTGGGTAAAAGCTGATTTTGGGCCATGGTTAAAATATATAAAGTCCCCTGTAAAAACTAACAAGCAGGTGGTAGTGTCAAAGGGCTAATGTTCTAAGTGCAGATTATATAGGGAGCCTTTACTTCAGCTATAATTAATTTTTGGGGCACCACTTGCACCCAGGAAAATTGAACACTGTGCTACTGTGTACATCTGAGCGCCGGGATTCACGGGGACAAACATCTGCATTACCTGTTTTACATCTCTATATATAACACAGGGTAATAGTATGTAACACGTATTTAATGCTGCAGTAATAAGTGCACCTCATCCTGGGCATGAATATGGAGCAAGTCGCCTTCCCACCTCTTACCTCATGAGCATGGCTTACTCCGGGGAACATACAGGTCCCGGAGGCAGCTGCAGGCCTCTCACTGCTTCCCTGTGCCTCTAGGTGCCTGCGCTCTGCCAGGTTCCGTATTCCCCAAGAACTCCTGTCACTGCCATGTCCTGCCTGATGAGAGGGTGGAGAGCAACTTGGTTGCAACTTTGATAACTCAGCCAGTGAACTGGCATGCACTGAGGTCATTTAAGAGAGCTGGAGTTTAGTGCTTATCTGCTGACAGTTGCCTGCTTGCCAGTCAAGCTATTTTTTGTTATTCTTTTTTTTTTTCCAAGGGGTGCATCCCTGAACAGCTCTTGATCAGCAAAAAAATTGTGCTAAGAACATTGCAATGTCAACTCAATTTAAAACCTTTCACAGTACAGTGTTTAATATCACTTTTGCAGTTGTCTCACAAATATAAAATAGTTTTGGAGCTGTCCCTCATAGAAGTTAAAGTGACATTGTACACTAGATTTTACTTTGCATAAATGTTTTGCATAAATGTTTTGTAGATAATACATTTTATATAGCCCATCTGGGAGTGTTTTTGTAACAATATATACTTTTTGCTTATTTTTAATAACATTATTCTGATTTTCAGATTCCTATCCAAGCCCCTAAGTACACGCATGTTTACATAAACAGGAGCGAGCATGAGCCTGTAATCTTTCTTTTCATATGTGCGGAGGGGGGAGTGTCTGCTCTTACAGCTTTCCCAGCCCCTTTCACTAGGTGTCCCAGCCTAACCTCATAAACAATGCTAAACTGGGAGATTTTTTAAAGTTTTTATACTGGATTTTTAGATCATTATCAGTGCATATTATTTACAGTAATGTCTAATACATGCAGTTATATGAAAATTGGTGTACACCGTCCCTTTTAAAGATAAATATGGCTTTATAAAAGAGTGCTTTATTCGGGATTGATAAATCCTGATAACCATATATAAAAAGAAAATGCCCCTTAAAGCCTCCTTATGTCTGTCATTTTGGTATTTTGCTTTGCAATTGGTCGGCTATTGGTTATTCTAAAATAAAACTTTTCCCCCCCCCCCCCCTCTTTCCTTTTGCAGACTCTTCGCAGGTGTTACAGTAGAGTGAAAGAACGGGGTGTCGGCAAAAGGAAGAGCAGCTATACATTTGAACAACTGGAGCGTGTGTTTGGGCAGGGAGGATGGGATTCTCAGTCATGCCAACCAGTGCTAATCAACAGTAGTGGATTGTATCAAGAAATGGAATCGGATGGAAGTACCATGGAAGAGTTTTCTCAAGATGACTGGGGAAATCATAGTCAAGATATTCAAGCATTTCCTGGAGAAGAT
This sequence comes from Bombina bombina, assembly GCF_027579735.1. NCBI lineage: Eukaryota > Metazoa > Chordata > Amphibia > Anura > Bombinatoridae > Bombina > Bombina bombina. The sequence continues at coordinate 102,060,003 of NC_069506.1, read as the reverse complement.
CTGAGTAAGGAATAAAAGCTAAAATCCAGTCGCTTGTTAGATGTTCTATATAATTTTTTTTCTCAACCGCAGTCCTCAATTACCCCCAACAAGCCAGATTTTCATTATAGCTGAACCAGTGCACAAGTGAAATAATCAGCTGATGGGTGAGAGCAGGTTAGTAACCATGGTGTTGCTGATCAGCTGATTACTTCACCTGTGCACTGGTCTTGTGCTTAATATTAAATACATGGAATCTGACCGTATTTGTCAGAGAAACTAATTTTATGTAAATTTTTATATACCCGCATATTATTTCTATATACACACGCATATATCTTTATTTATTCATGTGCCTTTAAAGGGACAGTATACACTCATTTTCATATAACTGCATGTAATACACTACTATAAAGAATAATATGCACAGATACTGATATAAAAATCCAGTATAAAACTGTTTAAAAACTTACTTAGAAGCTGTCAGTTTGGCTCTGTTGAAAAGGTAGCTGGAAAGCCCACTGCAAGTGGCAAATAAGACACTCCCCCCCTCCCCCTTCTTTTGCATATGAAAAGACCCTTTACACAAACAGGAGCAAGCTGGAGTAGGTAGTCGAGCGTATTCAAATAAAACTTTGGGGCTTGGTTAGGAGTCTGAAAATCAGAGCAATGTTATTTAAAAATAAGCAAAACTATACATTAATTTAAAAAAAAAACTTTATGGGCTATATAAATAGATTATCTACAAAACATTTATGCAAAAAAAAAATGAGTGTATAATGTCCCTTTAAGTTTTATATGACATTTCTACGTATACAAATAGACTTTTGAGGGTTAGAGTAACCATGTTTTCCAGACATCTATTTCTCTTTTGTCTTGCACAGAGGATCCTGATTGCAGCATATCTGAATTATTTTTTATTTTTTTTTAAATGCACTCCTAATGGATGACACGGTTAATTACGAACTCCATGTGTTTTTGTACTATCTGTGGTATTTCCCATAATCCAAGAAACAGTTAAAGTCTTAATTTCTGAAAGGGTCAGTAAAAGTCAAAATTAAACTTTCATAATACAGATAGAGCCTATAAGTTTAAACGAGTTTCAAATGTACTTGTGTTATGAAACTTTGCTTGTATTTATTTTTGTTGTAGTAAACCCAGGTGGGCTGGGCTCATAGGATCTAAGGAGTGCACACTTTTCTTTACCCGTGTTTGCAATAACTAACATTACTACAAACATTGTTTCAAACTCTGCTGCCATAGACTGCTAAAGATTGTGCACACTCGTGAAGTCCTATGGAGCTACATACATTTTCTCTTCAACAAAGGATTACAAAGGGAAAAAAGTAAATTTGATAATAGAAGTATTCTAGAAAGCTGTTTAAAAACGCATTCTCTGTCTAGACTATGAAAGTTTAATTTTGATTTTACAGTAGTAGTTAAAGGGATACTGAACCCAAATTTAGGGCATGACATTTTAAGCAACTTTCCAATTTATTCCTTTTTATTAATTTTTCTTTGTAGTCTTGCTATCTTTATTTGAAAAAGCATGAATGTAAGCTTACGAGCCGGCCTATTTTTGGTTCACTACCCTGGATAGCACTTGCTGATAGGTAGGTGGCTGCATTTTGATAATATGAGTAAATTAGAAAGTTGTTTAATATTGCATGCTCTATCTGAATAATGAAAATTTAATTTTGACTAGCCTATCCCTTTTAAATTTGAGCCTTTTCCAGATTTCTATCTGCCAAATTTTTGTGGTCAAGGAGCTCAAGTCCATGCGTTATATTTTCACGAGGATTGGAAGATTGTCATAGGTTTAGTGGTGGCAATGTTAAAATGTATTTTCTTGTGGCTTTTTTTTTTTGACAGCTGTGCTTTCTAGTCCAGAGGGACCACAATTTTTTATACATTTCCAGAAAAAACTCCATTAGTGTCGCCAAGAAGGGTTTTCCCTAAACTGGTGTTTAGAGGGAAGCATTTTGCAATGTTAGCAGTGCTAGTCTGTCAGATTGTGGTGCAGTACTGAATTATTTTATAGCTGCGTTAGCTCGTTTTATTAGGATCTCTTGTAATAAATGTCCTGTAACATTGCCTTGAAGCTTGGTCTTACTAGTCATCAAGGAGTGGTTGAAAGCAGGTCTGACTTCCATTATTTGAATTATTTCCCGTGCCAGTCTTGGCCATTCACATCTGTAGGTCTCCAGGATTTGGAGCTTGCTTCAAGATACATACAGTATTTTGTAGAATATTAATGTTTCTTAACTCCAGTCCTCAAGTAATATTAACAGGCCAGGTTTCTATGATATATAAACCTTAAAGGGACACTAAAACCAAAATGTTTCTATCATGATTCAGGTAGAGAATACAATTTTAAACAACATTTTAAAGTACTTCTATTATCTAATTTGCTTCATTCTTTAAATATCCTTTACTGAAGAAATAGCAATGCACATGGGTGAGCCAATCACATGAGACATCTATGTGCAGCCACCAATCAGCAGCTACTGAGCCAATTTAGATATGCTTTTCAGCAAGGGATATCACAAGGATGAAGCAAATTAGATAATAGAAGTCAATCAGAAAGTTGTTTAACCCCTTAAGGACAAGGCCATTTTTCAATTTCTTTCCCTTAAGGACCAGGGCTATTTTTACATTTCTGCGGTGTTTGTGTTTAGCTGTAATTTTCCTCTTACTCATTTACTGTACCCACACATATTATATACCGTTTTTCTCGCCATTAAATGGACTTTCTAAAGATATCATTATTTTCATCATATCTTATAATTTACTATAATTTTTTTTTTTTAAATATTAGGAAAAAATTGAAAAAAACACACTTTTTCTAACTTTGACCCCCAAAATCTGTTACACATCTACAACCACCAAAAAACACCCATGCTAAATAGTTTCTAAATTTTGTCCTGAGTTTAGAAATACCCAATGTTCACATGTTCTTTGCTTTTTTTGCAAGTTATAGGGCCATAAATATAAGTAGCACTTTGCTATTTCCAAACCATTTTTTTTTCAAAATTAGCGCTAGTTACATTGGGACACTGATATCTTTTAGGAATCCCTGAATATCCCTTGACATGTATATATTTTTTTAGAAGACATCCAAAAGTATTGATCTAGGCCCATTTTGGTATATTTCATGCCACCATTTCACCGCCAAATGCGATCAAATAAAAAATATTGTTCACTTTTTCACAAATAATTTCACAAACTTTAGGTTTCTCACTGAAATTATTTACAAACAATTTGTGCAATTATGGCACAAATGGTTTTAAATATTTCTCTGGGATCCCCTTTGTTCAGAGATAGCAGACATATATGGCTTTGGTGTTGATTTTTGGTAATTAGAAGGCCGCTAAATGCCACTGCGCACCACACGTGTATTATGCCCAGCAGTGAAGGGGTTAATTAGGGAGCATGTAGGGAGCTTCTAGGGTTAATTTTAGCTTTAGGGTAGTGTAGTAGACAACCCAAAGTATTGATCTAGGCCCATTTTGATATATTTCATGCCACCATTTCACCGCCAAATGCGATCAAATAAAAAAAATCGTTCACTTTTTCACTAACTTTGGGTTTCTCACTGAAATTATTTACAAACAGCTTGTGCAATTATGGCACACATGGTTGTAAATGCTTCTCTGGGATCCCCTTTGTTCAGAAATAGCAGACATATATGGCTTTGGTATTACTTTTTGGTAATTAGAAGGCCGCTAAATGCCGCTGCGCACCACACTTGTATTATGCCCAGCAGTGACGGGGTTAATTAGGTAGCTTGTAGGGAGCTTGCAGGGTTAATTTTAGCTTTAATGTAGAGATCAGCCTCCCACCTGACACATCCCACCCCCTGATCCCTCCCAAATAGCTCTCTTCCCTCCCCCACCCCACAATTGTCCCCGCCATCTTAAGTACTGGCAGAAAGTCTGCCAGTACTAAAATAAAAGTTTTTTTTTTTAATTTTATTTATTTTTTTTAAAAAATCATATTCTGTTGCGTAGGATCCCCCCTTAGCCCCCAAACTCCCTGATCCCCACCAAAAAGCTCTCTAACCCTCCCCCCACTAACTATTCCCCACCATTTTGGGTACTGGCAGCTATCTGCCAGTACCCACTTTGCAATAAAATGTCATTTGTTTTATAAAAAACACTCGCTTTTTCTGTAGTGTAGCTGCTCCCCTCCATACCCTCCCCCCTCCCCCTCCCAGATCGCTTTTGGAAAGTAACCCCCCTCCTCTTCTGCCACCCACCACCCTCTCTCCCACTGCCCAGCACTTAGAAATTTTAAATGGTCCTATGCTAGATCGCGGGTGCGCGCCTCTCACCTCCCGCGCGCGCTCCCGCGCGCACCCGACATATCTGCTGCCACAGAACAGGAAGTTCCCCAGCGATGCGCACCCACCCGCCTCCCTGAAATGGCTCCCACCCACCAACGATCGGCACCATCGCTGGCCGATGCAGAGAGGGCCACAGAGTGGCCCTCTCTGCATCGGTGTGCCAAAAAAGGTATTGCAGTGATGCCTCAATATCGAGGCATCACTGCAATACCTTGAAAGCGGCTGGAAGCGATCATGATCGCTTCCAGCTGCTTGAAACCCTTAACGACGTACAGGGTACGTCGCTGGTCTTTAAAGACCAGTTTGTGTGTGACGTACCCTGTACGACATGTGTCGTTAAGGGGTTAAAATTGCACGTGTTATCTGAATCATCAAAGGAAAAAAAAGGGTTTCCTGTTCCTTTAAGCTCATGTGAAATAATCACCTGATGGATGAAAGCTGGTTTGTAACCATGGTTACTGGTCAGCGGATTTCACCTGTGCTCAAGTTAAAGGGACATAAAACCCAAACATTTTTTCCATGATTCAGATAGAACATACAGTTTTAAACAACTTTCCAATTTACGTCTTATCAAATTTTCATTGTTTTCTTGTTACCTTCCTACTTTTAAACAAAGTATAAGTTCAGGAGTGTGCACGTGTCTGCAGCCCTATATTGCAGTTATACACTAGCACTATTTACTTTCATGTAGTGCTCTAGATATGTCTTCAAGAACAAAACAAATTTGATAATAGAAGTAAATTGGAAGCTTTTTATAAAATTTGTATTCTCTATCTGAATTATAAAAGAAAAATTTTGGGTTTCATTTCACTTTAAGGTAACATGAAAATCTAGGATGTTAAAGTCTACACTAAAATTGTTATTGTTTAAAAAGATAGATAATATATTTACTACCCATTCCCCAGCTTTGCACAACCAACATTGATACATTTAAACCTCTAAATTTCTGCCTGTTTCAAAGGCTCTATAGACAGCGTCTTAATAACATGCTTTTATTTGCTTTTCACAACAGGAGACTACTAGTTCATGTGGGCCATATAGATAACTGTTCACGCCCGAGGAGTTATATAAGATTTAGCACAATACAGTACTAAATGCAATTCAATAGATAATAAATAAAAAAGTAATATGATCAGGGGGCTGTCAGAAGATGCTTAGATACAAGGTAATCGGAGGTAAAAAGTATATTAATATAACTGTTGGTTATGCAAAACTGGGGAATGGGTAATAAAGGGATTATATATTGTAGATTGTCCCTTGCTAGTGCTTGAGGCCTTGAGTTGAGAAATGCTTGAACAGAAATTAATTGTAATTACTAGGTGTTTACGATCCCTTTAAAATTGTACTGGACTTTACACAGACGTTAAGACAAACACTGAATGTGTTTGCCAGCAATTCAGCTTGTTTACAGGCAGTGCAATTTGCACAGAAGTCCAAAGCTCCTGGGTAACAAAGTGGTATTGAAAATCCAGAAGTCACAGTGGTTCCATTAGGATCACTCAAACTTGCAGCTGAGTCACAGCTTAGAATATTTTGGGTAGTACTAATTTAGGATTTGTGCTTATTTCAGCTGTATGTCACTATCTTGATGTATCACTCCTTGTCTAGTGTTTAAAAGACCAGTCAATACAATAGATTTGCATAATCAACAAATGCATGGTAATAGCACTTAGTCTGAATTTCAAATGAGGAGTAGTAGATTTTTCTTTTTTTTTTTTTAAATATGTCTATTTCCACTCCCCCTGTATCATGTGACAGCCATCAGCCAATCACAAATGGTGACTCAAACATTGTAAATATAAAAAGACTGTGTACATTTTGTTAATGGAAGTAAATTGGAAAGTTGTTTAAAATGGCATTTTCTATCTGAATCATGAAGTTAAATTTTGACTTGAGTGTCGCTGTAATTTAAATCCCCCCCCCCCCTCATTGCTGAAAAGACAAATTATGGCCAATGTTTGGAACGTCATCAGCAATTAGGCAGGTAACAAGAGAACACAACGTATGATTAAAAATGCATATTAATGGGCAGTGCTGTAACCATGAGGTTAAAAAGTGTGGATTTTCTTTGTTAGTTTACCAATGCAGGCATGTGGTATATTTTAAAGTGATGGTAAACTTTCCCCTCTGTATAAAACGATCCGGAATGTTAGCGTTATTTTAGATTGAGTTTCATCAGTTGTAATGAAGATATGCTATAACTTGCTTTTGAAGTGGGCGTCCAGTATTTGAATTTCAGCGCTAAATTAAAAAGTAAGTATTTTTGTGAGCTAACGGTTAGAATTGTTCCTTAATCGGTGCTCTAGCCATAAGGCATTCACACAATTTTTTTTATTTTTTTTTGTAGCTAGAGTGCCGATTTGGAGAACAGGTCAAACCGTTAGCTCACAAAAAAAATTACTATTGAAGTGGGCGGCCGGAGCGCGGGGTATTTGAATATCGGCGCTATATTAAAAAGTAAGTTAAAGCGTATCTTCCTTACAACTGATGAATTAAATCTGTTTTTACAAAGGCCCAGATTTATTAAAGGTTCTGACTGCAGGCTCGCATAAACAAACAAACTTGCACCTGAAAGTTAAGAAGCTGCGGTCATCAGACTGCTGCTTAACAACCCACTTCGCTATCTATGTGGAGTATCTCAACCCCCCTTAACTTTTCCAACAGTGCGATTGGTTGCACACTAGCTGTAGAGTGTAATGATAAATGTGGGAAGATGTACGCCACTGTCCGCCGGACTTTGTAAACTTTCCCCCTTGGGCCAGATTTAACAATCCCTTTAAAAAAATAATAATGCATTTTTCTGCATTAGTGGATAAAAATATTGTTTGCCCCTGCTTGTAGTAAAAAAAGCAAAAAGCTGTGTCCTTGCATTGGCTATGGTGATATAAACTGTTCAGAGTATTTCCAGTCCATGCCTATGATTTAATTTATGAAAAACTGTCTCCAGAACAGCTGTTTGAATAATTCTAATTGTACAATGTTAAAGCCTATGAATGCTAAATGTGTTCAAGTACAGCTAACATAATATTGTCATATATTAAATTTTGTTGTACATAAAAGTTAACAAACTGAACAGGTTGATATGTGTTGTTTTTTTTTTCTCCCCCCCAGCTCCTTGGATGGTTCAGAAACCTTCATTACCTTGTCCTCCTAATGACGGTACAGTATTTACTTTCCTTTCTTTAGTGATAACACACACAACGTGAAATTTCCACTAATCCCAAACGAGTAGCATTTTTTTTTTTTTAACAATTTAAAAATGCTACTATAAAGAAACTGCAGCTGAATCTTAGTGCTACATTGGTTAGTTTTGTATATAACATTATTTTGTGCACAATTCCTAATGTCAATAGACATTATCGCTAGCTATATAGTACACCTAATTAATTTATTAGGGTGTATGTATAATTATAAATGTAATATGGTTAGGTATGAATGGAGTAATTGTGTTCCTAGGAAATACATGCTTGCTGGTGTATTTACTCTTTAGTTGTTGTATTACTGAAAGATTTTTTTTTTTTTAAATAGTATATAAAACACCTTGAAATTGTGGCTTAAAGGGATACTGAATCCAAATTGTTTCTTTCATGATTCAGACAGAGCATGCAACTTAATTATTTACTCCTATTATCATTTTTCTTCATTCTCTTTATTTATCTTTATTTCTTTATTTGAAAAAGCATGAATGTAATCTTACGAGCCAGACCATGTTTGGTTCAGCACCCTGGATAGCGCTTGCTGATTGGTGGTTGCATTTAGCCACCAATCAGCAAGCGCTACACAGGTGCTGAACCATGATGAGCCAGCGATAATAGGAGTAAATTAGAAAGTTGCTTAAAATTGCATTCTCTATCTGAATCCTGAAATGAAAAAATATTGTGTTCAGTATCCCTTTAATTGCCTAGAGGGAGGGAAAAGAGCAGACATAAAGAAAAGCAAGTAACAGCAAAGTAGAAATGTGATCATCTGTCTTTTCTCTTCCTGCATTTTGAGTAAGTGTTAGATGATTTTGTAGATAGTGGAAAATTCTGGCTTTAAGAATAACTTGAATGTAGTATATAATTTCACAAAAGATTACAGTTTCTACTATTCTTTTGATAAGTGGTTGTGCTTCCTCTTTGCTATTTATTTGAGCTGTATGGCCTGTAGGGAAGAATAGTCAAACATGCATTCTTGGCATGCAAGATAAAAATCATCTTTTTACATTCATTCACAGTGTCTTAAACACATAATTTGTGGTTGGTTCAGCTGTTTGCTTGATTGATAGGTTGTTTATATCGTTCCAAGTATTTTCACCTTTAGAGGAGTTAAAGGGACATTAAACACTAAATAACTGCTAGACAGAATGATGCATTCAAAGACCAGATTAGTCTGATAATAACACGTAGATGTATGTTTTAAAAATTTAATTAGCTGTTTAAATATTGAAAAAATTTCTTTCCTAAGATATGGTGAGTCCACGGAATAATCAATTACTGTTGGGAATATCACTCCTGGCCAGCAGGAGGAGGCAAAGACCACCACAGCAAAGCTGTTCAGTATCACTCCACTTCCCACAATCCCCAGTCATTCTCTTTGCCTTCGTACAAGGAGGAGGTGAAGATTTTGGTGTCTGATAATTGAATTTCTACAAGCAAGTTTTTTTGGTCTAGCCGTATTCCACGTTAATCTCTTGAGTAAGGGTTGTGGTGGCTTTCAAACAGCTAGGAATTTGAAGGTGGGCCTTACTGTGCTTTCCTAGTATTGTGCTGCCCTATTCTAGAAAATCAGAGTAGGTGACTCTTCTTTCTTTTTTAAAGGGTCTCTGTGAAGGAACTGTGTCCTTACATACCCTGCAAGCTGTCTTCATGCCGGACAGCGGATTTGGCAGGTAAGTGCCTGTTTTTTCTTCCAGGTGGGGATAAGTTATAAGCACTTACAATTTTCTATGCATTACTGAGACAGATAATCCTTATGTAAGGAATGATAACTAGTGTATGATGCAGGGATTTAGGACTGAGACTCTAACTTTTCAGAAACTAAAGGGTTAATTAGGCTTTTTTTATTGAGATCATTATTTTAAGCACAATTTCACTTTTTATTACGGTGGGGATTTAGGATGTCCATATAGTGTTTTCGATTTCAGCTCGCACTGTTACTCAGGATTACGTAACCAGGAAGTAGCTTTTGTGGTATTTTGCGCCTTTCTGTGGTGTAGTTGTATTTTGGCCGATCACGTGAGCGCTCTGTCGGTTTTAGTTTCAGAGCGGTGCTGACTGCCGGCGTGAGAGAACATGTCGCTCAGGTCTTATTGGTGGCAGGTAGGCGCCTCGGCTAAGGCTGAGCTGAGGGGTTCCTGAGAGTTAAAGGAGCGCATAGTTGCCCATTTAATTACATTTCTTTTTGCTGATATTTTTAATTTGGTTAACACCCTCAAGACATTGTGCCATTAGCATAGAAAGCGTAAGAGGAGACAGACCTTTTAAATTTTTCTGCAGGCAGTAATTTTTCTGATACAGATCTGGATCAAATTCAGTTAAATGCATGTCTTTTGTGTTTAGAAGCTTAGACTGCTTTGCCAATGCAGTTCTGTTCCTCATGTGTTAAAAAGATTTTACAGTGTAAATTGATGAGCCTAATGTCTCTCAGGATGATGCTGTTCAGGTAATACCACAGCCTTCTCCTGGAACGTCCCAAGCTACAATGGCGTCATATGCAGCGCCCTGAAGTTCCTCTATAGCTCCCAGCGGAGCATATTTGAAAGCTGAAATTGCCGCTCAGGTTTCTTCAGCGGTATCTGCAGCATTAGCTGCTTTTCCTATGTTGAAGGGAAAGCGTAAGAGGAAAAGGAATTCAGACAGCAAGGTTTCTGATTCCAGTGGTGTGTTACAGATGGCCCTTCCTCTTATGTCTGAGGAAGATGCGTCAGAGTTTTCTGAGGGTGAGATCTCAGATTCGGATAGTGTAAGTCTGTCGTCTGAAACTGATGAAAGTTCTTTCAGGTTTAAAGGGACACTGAACCCAATTTTTTTTTATTTTATGATTCAGATAGAGCATGCAATTTTAAGCAACATTCTAATTTAGTCCTATTAGCAAATGTTCTTCATTCTCTTGGTATCTTTATTTGAAAAGCAAGAATGTAAGTTTAGATGCCGGCCCATTTTGGTGAACAACCTGGGTTGTTCTTGCTGATTGGTGGATAAATTCATCCACCAATAAACAAGTGCTGTCCAAGGTTCTGGACTTTCTCAAAGATAGCAAGAGAACAAAGAAAAATTGATAAAAGGAGTAAATTAGAAAGTTGCTTAAAATTGCATGCTCTATCTGAATCACGAAAAAAAAAATGTGGGTTCAGTGTCCCTTTAAGCTTGAACACCTTTGTGTTGGCTACCTTAGATGATTCGGATACTCCTGTCACTGTCCAGCCTAAGAAATCTAGTAAACTCAATAATTAATTCTTCTAAGGAGGTTCCTGACCGGGCTTAGGATATTATTTCCCAGGAGTGGCAGAAGCCGGGGGTATCTTTTTCTTTTTTTTTTTTTTTTATTTTTCCCTTTCCTATTTTTAAGAAAAAGTTTCCCTTTACGGACTCCATTACGGAATCGGGGCATTCTGTTCCTAAAGTAGATGGGGCTATTCCTACTCTTGCTAAGAGGACAACTATTCCTGTTGAGGATAGTTGCTCTTTCAAAGATCTTATGGATAAAAATATGTAGGTATACTTAAAAAGAATCTACGTTAATCTTGGCCTTTTATGTCAACCTGCAGTTTGCATTGCCACAGTGACAAGTGCTGCATCTTACTGGTTTGATGCTTTGTCCGACTCTCTTCAGGTAGAAACTCCTTTAGATGAGATTCAAGACAGAATTAAATCTCGTGGGTGATTGTAACCACGGGCACCAGCCTGATGCCCTGGGGAGTGGTTTGGGACTCTTTTTGAAGGCACAGGGACTGTGGTCTCAGGAGGAATCTGCTCTCTCCATAAACATTCTGGAGTTGAGAGCTATCTTCAACGCCTTGATGACTTGGCCTCAACTTGCCTTAGGCCGGTTTATCAGGTTCCACTTAGATAACATAACCTCAGTGGCTTACATCAACCACCAGGGGGGAACTCTGAGTTCCTTAGCCATGAAGGAGGCGGCTCGGATCATTCAGTGGGCGGAAGCTCACAATTGATCTGTCATCCATATTCCAGGAGTGGACACTTGGGAGGCAGATTTTCTAAGCAGACAGGATTTCCATCCCGGGAAGTGGGAACTCCATCTGGAGGTGTTCTCCCGGTTAACAACCAAATGGGGGTTACCGGAATTGGATTTGATGGCGTCTCCCCAGAAGGCCAAGCTTCCAAAGTATGGATCAAGGTCGAGGAAACCTCAGGCTTTCTTGATGGATGCTCAGGCAGTTCCTTGGAACTTCAGGTTGGCATGCCTTTTTTTTTTTTTTTTTTCCTCCTTTTGCTCTCCTTCCATGAGTAATTGCTCGGATCAAGCAAGAGAGAGCTTCGGTTATTTGGTCTCGCAGGATCTGGTACGCAGACTTAGTGGAAATGTCATCTCTACCTCCGTGGAGTCTCCCTCTGAAGAAAGACCTTCTACTTCAGGGTCCTTTTTCTTCATCCATACATCATTATTCTGAAGCTGGTTGTTATCTTGGTTTTGTTTGACTGCTATTTCTTCGGCTCAGAGTTTCGGAACTCTCAGCTTTACTGTGCAATTCGCCTTATATCATATTTAATACAGAAAAGGCAGTTCTTCATACCAAGTTTGGTTTTCTTCCTAAGGTTGTTTCGGATAGAAATATTAATCAGGAAATTGTGGTTCCTTCTTCTCATAAGGAACGGTTGTTGCACAATCTAGATGTTGTGCGGGCTCTTAAATTCTATTTGCAGACTAAGGACTTTCATCAGTTTTCTGCATTGTTTGTTTGCTTTTCCAGTAAATGCAAAGGTCAGAAATCTACTGCTACTTCTTTCTCTCTGGTTAAGTAGTATTATTTGTTTGGCATGAGACTGCTGGTCAGCAGCCTCCTGAGAGAATTACGGCTCATTCTACCAGGGCAGTTTCTTCTTCTTGGGCTTTCAAAAATGAGGCTTCTGTAAAACAGATTTGCAAGGCTGCAACTTGGTCTTCTTTACTTACTTTTTCCAAATTCTATAAATTTGATACTTTTGCCTTGGCAGAGGCTTCTTTTGGGAGAAAGGTTCTTCAAGCAGTAGTGCCTTATGTTTAGGCGACCTGTCTTGTTCCTCCCTTATTATCTGTGTCCTCAGGCATGGGTATTGGTTCCCAACAGTAATTAATGATTCTGTTGACTTGCCATATCTTAGGAAAGAAAACAAAATGTATGCTTACCTGATAAATGTATTTATTTTCGGATATGGTGAGTCCATGGCCCCGCCCTCTGTTTTAAGACTGTTCTTTTGACTAAACCTCAGGCACCTCTACACCTTGTGTTGCTCCCGTTTTCCTTTTCCTTTGGTCGAATGACTGGGGATTGCGGGAAGGGGAGTGATGCTTAACAGCTTTGCTGTGGTGCTCTTTACTTCCTCCTGCTGGCCAGGGGTTATATTCCCAACAGTAATTGATTCCGTGGACTCACCATATCCGGAAAGAGAGAAATTTATCATGTAAGCATAAATTTTGTTTTTAGTGTCTGTAAAACAATGGGAGCTGCCATGTTGTAACTTAGGTTTCCTTCTCTGCTGTGGCCAATTAGGGACAGTTATAAATAGGTCACTAGAGTGTGCAGCCAATGGCTGTGTGGAATATAACAGTATTCTGCACTTCCATTTCTAACAGGAACTGAAAAGCTCTCAATTTCAGAATATAATTACAGGAGAATGGGACAAAATAAATAATGAAAGTATATTGCAGACGTGTGTGTTATTATTTTATATTACCATCTCAAAGTGTTTGTCTCTTTAAAGTTCTTATTTGAGCCAACTAAGGACTGGTATTAGGGTGATTTGTTACTGTATATTAAAGTGAAGGTACATTTTCATGAATGGTGCATCAAATAAGGGGCTACATGAATAAATAGCATAATTTTTTTTAAAAATACTTATTGCAGCGGTTTTGTTTAAATACTTACCTTTTTCTTCTTCCAAGCCGAACCAGCGATCCTCCTCCCACAGCTGCTCTGTACTTAAGTCAGCAATGACAAAGCCGGCTTCCTCCAATCATGGCTTTCCCCCCACCCCCCAGAGCAAACATTTCCTGAGGTCATGCCATAATTGTAGGAGGCCGGTTTTGTCATTGCTGTTTAAGTACTGCAGGAAAAGCAGGCAAGGGATCGCTGGTCCCTCAGGTGCTAACGACGTCTCCATGCCGTCACTAGGACTCAACATTCAGGGGGACCTGAGGGCCCCCTACACCCGTCCGATCTTGCCCTCATATTGAAGAGCAGGCTCGGGGCTTCACACGGAGCGCAATGTCGTCATCACACAACTTTATTTACAACTGTCAATTGACAGTTATGGAGAGATGGGGGCATACTGCTTAGGTTCCAGTATCTTGGGCATCTAAGCAGCTACAGACCCCCACGACCTACCATTGGAAAGGTAATCACCTCACAAATGGTGTAAGTTTTTAAAGTGTAGTAAAAAAAGATTAAAAAGTTAAAAATAAATACATTAAAAAAATATTTAAAAAATAAGGGAGTCTCTACAGGCACATCAGTAAACATCAAAATTGCCTAGAGACTCCCAAAATAGATTTCCCTAAAATAAATTAGTCCCTTTTTTAATTTTTTTTAATTTTTTATTATCAATTTAAGTATATTAGCTAAAGGATCACCGTGGTAACCAGCATTACCAGAGTGATCACCTAGCTAAGAAAAATGACATTCCCTTATTATACGGATAATATTTGTAATCACATGAACACCTGGATCATGTGCTAACAAATTAATCAATGTTATAGAAATGCTTTTATTAAAAAGAGAGAATTTTTTTTTTTTTTTATAATCAGTCTTTTACAGCTCTTGTAAGGTACTCAAAACACCCTCTTTGCGCAGCTCTCACATTCTTTCAAAACCCCTGTATTTTTACTGCAAAGAAGCTTCATTTTTTTGCAATAAAAAATATAACTTTTCTAGCAGCATCATTTCTTTCAAAATATCTATTCACTTTGTAAAGAGAATTATGGCTGAGCGTCTGATGAACTCCGACCTTGTTTCCTTCTCGAATGACGCTAGATCTGCTAGAGAAATTATAATATATTGCAAAATTTGAGTGCACAAGAAATAGCTGAACATGTCACTTTACTTTGAAAAAAAATTGCTTTCTAACCAAAGCACCATATTCCGTTAATTTTAACGCACTCCACTTTTGTGCTAGAAATACATGTAGACCCTCATTCGATGCCCAAAGGGGTGTACTTTATACAAATGTGTACTTTATGTACCCCTTTTAACTTCCCATGTGGCTAGAGCTGTTTAATTGCAGAAATGACAACCTAAAAAAAAGTCTAACATTGTCTCAATTTTTAGGGGTGATGTCTGCAATTAGACAGCTGTAGCCACCTGGAAAGTTAAGATACAGTAAATAAAGTGCACATTATTTGGTAAGTACACCCCTTGGTGCATCAAATAAGGGGCTACATGAATAAATAGCATAAAATTAGAGTGCGCAATATATAACTAAACAGTGCACTTTGCTCAGAAAACGTTTTGTTTTTTAAACAAGTGCAATATTTGCTTATTTGTTACATTCTCCAGTTTTGAGAGATAAATACAAATAAACCCTCATCTGATAGACCTGGGAGTGTAGTTTCTAAAAATGTAGTAAAAATAGTTTAGTTGCCATAGCTTAACTTCCCTGGCGGCTAGAACTGTTTAAATGCCAGTAACAGAATATTACATTTAAAAACGCTGTTTTTGATTATATACTAAATTAGCATCCCGGCAAAAAAACAGTAGAAAAACGCAGTGAAATGTTCTCAATTTTTTACTTATTTTATACAGGATATCTACTAAAAATATTTATCCACACAGGTTTTGATGATAGTTTACAAAAATAAAATTGCATACAGTTAATTGAGTCAGAAGTAAAAATATCCTTTTTTTTTTTTTCTTCTAATGTTTTGCTTTATTTTTCAAACATAACAAATACAAAGATACAATATTTGGAGTGCATAAGACATAAATGAAAATGTCACTTTGCTTAGAAAAAAATATTTTCTAAGCTAAGCACCATATTCCATGAATATTTGCGCACTCCACTTTTGTACTAGAAGTACATATAGCCCCTCATTTGATGCGTACCCTAATTTAGCTTCCCAGGTGGCTTAGAGCTGTTTAACTGCAGATATGGCAACCTTGAAAATCTTATTTAACCCCTTAAGGACCAGCGACGTACCCTATGTCGCTGGCCTTTTTTTGGGACTTGATTGTTTTTTAGCGCGGTCTTGCCACCAGCGTTGAGACTGCTCTATTCCACAAAGCCTGCTGGAGGGAGGGTATTAATAGCGTCTTCTTGCTAGACTTGTGCTATTATGTCCTGAAAAAACCCTTAATGACCAGTGACATACAGGGTACATTGTGGTCATTAAGGGGTTAAAAATTGTCTTTAAACATTTAGGGGTGATGTCTACAATTAGACAGCTGTAGCCACCTGGGAATTTAAGATACAGTTTACAAGGTACACAGTTTTGGAAAGTACACCCCTTGGCACATCAAATGAGGGGGTGCATGTATTGCTAGCACAAATTTGGAGTAAGAAATTATTTTTTTACAAGTGTGATATTCGCTTATTTGTTGCACACTTCAGATTTGTGATACAAATAAGACCTCATTTGATGAAGCTGGGGTGTAGTTTCTAAAAATACAGGGAGTGCAGAATTATTAGGCAAGTTGTATTTTTGAGGATTAATTTTATTATTGAACAACAACCATGTTCTCAATGAACCCAAAAAACTCATTAATATCAAAGCTGAATAGTTTTGGAAGTAGTTTTTAGTTTGTTTTTAGTTATAGCTATTTTAGGGGGATATCTGTGTGTGCAGGTGACTATTACTGTGCATAATTATTAGGCAACTTAACAAAAAACAAATATATACCCATTTCAATTATTTATTTTTACCAGTGAAACCAATATAACATCTCAACATTCACAAATATACATTTCTGACACTCAAAAACAAAAACAAATCAGTGACCAATATAGCCACCTTTCTTTGCAAGGACACTCAAAAGCCTGCCATCCATGGATTCTGTCAGTGTTTTGATCTGTTTACCATCAACATTGCGTGCAGCAGCAACCACAGCCTCCCAGACACTGTTCAGAGAGGTGTACTGTTTTCCCTCCTTGTAAATCTCACATTTGATGATGGACCACAGGTTCTCAATGGGGTTCAGATCAGGTGAACAAGGAGGCCATGTCATTAGATTTTCTTCTTTTATACCCTTTCTTGCCAGCCACGCTGTGGAGTACTTGGACGCGTGTGATGGAGCATTGTCCTGCATGAAAATCATGTTTTTCTTGAAGGATGCAGACTTCTTCCTGTACCACTGCTTGAAGAAGGTGTCTTCCAGAAACTGGCAGTAGGACTGGGAGTTGAGCTTGACTCCATCCTCAACCCGAAAAGGCCCCACAAGCTCATCTTTGATGATACCAGCCCAAACCAGTACTCCACCTCCACCTTGCTGGCGTCTGAGTCGGACTGGAGCTCTCTGCCCTTTACCAATCCAGCCACGGGCCCATCCATCTGGCCCATCAAGACTCACTCTCATTTCATCAGTCCATAAAACCTTAGAAAAATCAGTCTTGAGATATTTCTTGGCCCAGTCTTGACGTTTCAGCTTGTGTGTCTTGTTCAGTGGTGGTCGTCTTTCAGCCTTAGTATTGCACACCTTGTGCTTTTGGGCACTCCAGTGATGTTGCAGCTCTGAAATATGGCCAAACTGGTGGCAAGTGGCATCTTGGCAGCTGCACGCTTGACTTTTCTCAGTTCATGGGCAGTTATTTTGCGCCTTGGTTTTTCCACACGCTTCTTGCGACCCTGTTGACTATTTTGAATGAAACGCTTGATTGTTCGATGATCACGCTTCAGAAGCTTTGCAATTTTAAGAGTGCTGCATCCCTCTGCAAGATATCTCACTATTTTTGACTTTTCTGAGCCTGTCAAGTCCTTCTTTTGACCCATTTTGCCAAAGGAAAGGAAGTTGCCTAATAATTATGCACACCTGATATAGGGTGTTGATGTCATTAGACCACACCCCTTCTCATTACAGAGATGCACATCACCTAATATGCTTAATTGGTAGTAGGCTTTCGAGCCTATACAGCTTGGAGTAAGACAACATGCATAAAGAGGATGATGTGGTCAAAATACTCATTTGCCTAATATTTCTGCATTCCCTGTATATAGTTTTGTTGTCGTTTCTTAACTTCCCAGGCAGCTGAAGCCATCTTAATTGCTGGCAACAATACATTAAATTTAAAGATGCTTTTTGTTAAGGTCTATCAAATTGACACGTCGGTAATAAAACAGTAGAAAAACACAGTGAAATCTTCTCAATTTCTGCTTATTTTAGATAGGTTACCTACTGCAAATATTTAGCAACACAGGTTTTGATGATAGAGTTTACAGCAATAAAATTACAAACTCAATAAAAATGAGTGTGGAGTAAAAAAATACTTTTTTTTTTTCTTTTTTTTTTGTTCATATTTTATGCTTTATTTTTAAAACCTGTTGAGACACATATAATATTGGTATATTTGGAATCTGCCAGGTCTGCTGAAAAAATAAATATATACTGCAACAAAAAGCTCAAAACCAGCTTAGCACACAGGTGGGAAACTGCTTAGCAGCCAAAGGGTAAAGGGAACAGACATGCTACTTTTCTTGTAATTGGCAAACATTTACTGACTAATATGTAATTGTATTTACCTTTCTGTCAGATAAATCCTATCCTACTGTAGAACTTCAGTATTAAGGGCGTAACTAGAAACCACAGGGCCCAGGTGCAAGAATCTAAGAAGGGCCCACCGCCCAAAAAATGTGAATTTGATACATATTTTTTTTCTTCAACATAATAATGTCAAAATTAATTTTTCATGTTTTAGATATAGCGTGCAATAATAATTGATTAGATCGTAAGCCGAATTAAGTCCAGGCGGATATCTGGTTTTTAGTTGGAATATCCAAAATATTTCCCTCTTGGCCAGTGCTCTATCTTTATCCCCCCCTCTTTTACCAACATGGACAATTTCGATGATGGTCCATTTAAAACTCTTTGCATCTTTATTGCAGACCATTTTAAAATGTTGGACCAGGGGGGTTGTTAGAACACTGGCATTTATATTGGTGAGGTATTATCGAATGCGTGTGTCTCTCAACGTCATCCCTACATACTGTAGGTGACAGTCTGTACAACTCGCCAAATAAACTGTGTATTTACTTCTACAGTTCATGCATTTTTTTATGTGTATATATGTCTTGTTAGTGATCTCACTTTTGAAGTCCCCACCTTCAACCAAGTGCTCGCAGGCTGTGCAGGTAAAATTACTACATCTGTAAACGCCTCTGAACCTAAGCCAAGAGCTTGCATCTTCCTGTAATAACGGCTTCAGTTGTGTGGGTGCCAGGATAATATCCATTGAAATCCCTTCGCCTAAAGCATCATCAGAGCACCCCTACAGACAGAATATACAGTTTTACAGGCGGTATATTGATGATCTGCTCCTGGTGTGGAGAGGGACAGAGGAAAAGGCCAAAGAGTTTGTAGATTGGTTGAATGATAACGATATTGGGTTAGAATTCACCTTTTGGAGTTCAATAAATCCGAAAAATTAATTTTTTGGATTTAACCCTAAAGGGCACACCTAATGTAGGTGTAGAGACTGAGATCTATAGGAAATCAATCACAGGCAATAACCTTCTCCACGCCAGGAGCAGTCATCCAAAACAGGTTGCAAATGCTCCTTTAGGCGAGGGATTTCAATGGATAATATCCTGGCACCTACACAAATGAAGCCGTTATTACAGGAAGATGCAAGCTCTTGGCTTAGGTTCAGAGGCGTCTACAGATGTAGTCATTTTACCTGCACAGCCTGCGAGCACTTGGTTGAAGGTGGGGGCTTCACAAGTGAGATCACTAACAAGACATATAGACAAGCGGGACCAGCACTCACTTAATCCTTAATTTTTCCAGTAATTAGAGTTGGTGCACACCAGGGGGACTCCCCTAACCAAAGTCCAGTGACAAGTATAATAAAACAACACACTGGTGGCACTCAAAAAATGGCAACAGTGCCTTTATTACAGAGTAACGTTTCGGGGCTCCTGCCCCTTTATCAAGCTAACATATATGAAGAAAAAACACATTTATGTACATAGGAGACCAATCACAAACTCAGAGGGAGGGGTCACACACCTGTTAAGGTCTCACCTGACCTAACAAATAAGCGAGTAATTCTCACATAGTCAAAATTTTAACCCCTTCAGAACCTCATGTGAAAAAGACTCCATTTAAAAACAGATGCAGCAAGTTGCTATATAAACTATGCTATATGGCTAAATATTTGGCTACATGTAAAATATCGATAGTGTATTGATCAACTAGAACAAAAACAAAATGAACAGAGGCCTTAAATAAAAGGAAGTAAGTCAAATTCTCTATTCAATCCCTTGGGGTGCATAGTATCTAACTTCCAGATCCATCTGGCCTCCCTATATAGGAGGTCCTTAATCCTATCACCCCCTCTAATCCGTGCAGGGGCCTGGTCTATTACCATGTATCTGAGCTGATTGATTTGGTGGCCTTTCTCAATGAAATGTACAGGGAGGTTAGCAGTTTTCTCATTTCTAATCGTGGATTTATGTTGGCATATGCGGTCCTTGACCCGTTGGGTCGTCTCGCCAACATATAGCAGCCCACATGGGCACTTTAACGCATACACCACATGTGTAGAATTACATGTGTAATACCCTTTTAATTGAGAATTTTTCCCCTGTGTATGGATGAGAGATGCTACCACCCTTAATGACATTTCCACATTGGCCACAACCTAGGCAGGGGAATGTGCCCTCCTTCGGTTTACCAAGGAATCTCTGATCTCCTCTTCTAGTGGCATCAGAACTAGACATGGCTCTAACCAGCCTTTTACCTATGGTCTTACCCCTACGATAAGATGCTCTAGGGATAATCTGGAATTCTTCCATTTCTGGACAAGCTTCCTTAAGTAAAGGCCAATTCCTCTTGATAATATTGAACACTTTTTGGCTCATGGTGTTATAAGATGTAACAAAATTCATTCTTTTATTAGCAGATATAGTATTTGACTTATGGGGACTTTTAATAGATTGTTCTACTATATCTAATTGCTGACTATCATAACCCCTTTGGATAAATTTATTTTTCATCTCAGCAAATCTGGCTGTTTTCTTTTGGGGATCTGTGACTATTCTGTCCACCCTCATTAATTGGGATTTTTGGACACTGTCAAACACCTTAGGGGGGTGAAAACTGGTACGAAGCAATAAGGTATTGCGGTCTGTGGGCTTCACAAATAAATCAGTAGTTAAGGACCCTTTCTGTTTGAGAACAGTAGTGTCCAGAAACTCCACCTTGTGGCAGTCATGTTTGCAGCTGAATTTTAGGAAAGGAACAGCGTTCTCAATGTTGGTCTGGAGATCCCTTAATTTTTCAGGGGGGCCCCGCCACACAATGAACAGATCATCTATGTAGCGGAACCACCCCTGACAATGCTCCTTGAACAAGGGGTCATTGTAAACTACTCTTTCTCTTGTTAAGTGTATCCAGTCCACGGATCATCCATTACTTGTGGGATATTCTCCTTCCCAACAGGAAGTTGCAAGAGGATCACCCACAGCAGAGCTACTATATAGCTCCTCCCCTAACTGTCATATCCAGTCATTCTCTTGCAAGCCTCAACCAAGATGGAGGTCGTAAGAGGAGTGTGGTGTTTTATACTTAGTTTATTCTTCAATCAAAAGTTTTTTATTTTTAAATGGTGCCGGAGTGTACTGTTTATCTCAGGCGGTATTTAGAAGAAGAATCTGCCTGCGTTTTCTATGATCTTAGCAGAAGTAACTAAGATCCATGGCTCTTCTCACATATTCTGAGTAGTGAGGTAACTTCAGAGAGGGAATGGTGTGCAGGTTTTCCTACAATAAGGTATGTGCAGTTAATATTTTTCTAGGTATGGAATTTGCTAGAAAATGCTGCTGATACCGAACTAAAGTAAGTAAAGCCTTAAATGCCGTGAGAGCTACTGGTATCAGGCTTATTAATAGAGATGCATACTCTTATAAAAATGTAATATAAAACGTTTGCTGGCATGTTTAATCGTTTTTATATGTATTTGGTGATAAAACTTATTGGGGCCTAGTTTTTTTCCACATGGCTGGCTTGAATTTTGCCTAGTAACAGTTTTCCTTGTTGTAATATGAGTGGGAAGGGCCTTTTTTAGTGCTTTCTGTGCAGCTAAAAATACTGACATAGACATTGTTTCCCTCTGCATGATCCAGGACATCTCTGGAGGGCTCAAAAGGCTTCAAAGTCATTTTTGAGGGAGGTGCCACAGTAGAGCTGTGGCAGTTGTTGTGACTGTTTTTAAAAAAACAAAACAAAAAAAACAAAAACGTTTGTCTTTTATTATTCCAGTTTGGGTATTAAGGGGTTAATCATCCATTTGCAAGTGGGTGCAATGCTCTGCTAACTTGTTACATACACTGTATAAATTTCGTTAGTGTAACTGCCTTTTTTCACTGTTATTTCAAATTTTGACAAAATTTGTGTTTCTTAAAGGTGCAGTAACGTTTTTTATATTGCTTGTAAACTTGTTTAAAGTGTTTTCCAAGCTTGCTAGTCTCATTGCTAGTCTGTTTAAACATGTCTGACACAGAGGAAACTACTTGTTCATTATGTTTGAAAGCCATGGTGGAGCCCCATAGGAGAATGTGTACTAAATGTATTGATTTCACCTTAAACAGTAAAGATCAGTCTTTATCTATAAAAGAAATATCACCAGAAGATTCTGACGAGGGGGAAGTTATGCCGACTAACTCTCCCCACGTGTCAGACCCTTTGCCTCCCGCTCAGAGGATGCACGCTAATATGGCGCCAAAGGGACGCCCATAGCGATTAACTTGCAGGACATGGCTGCAATCATGAATAATACCCTGTCAGAGGTATTATCCAGGTTGCCTGAATTAAGAGGCAAGCGCGATTGCTCTGGGGTTAGGAGAAATACAGAGCTCGCAGATGCTGTAAGGGCCATGTCTGATACTGCGTCACAATATGCAGATCATGAGGATGGAGAGCTTCAGTCTGTGGGTGACATCTCTGATTCGGGGAAACCTGATTCAGAGATTTCTAATTTTAAATTTAAGCTTGAGAACCTCTGTGTGTTGCTTTGGGAGGTATTAGCAGCTCTGAATGAATGTAACACAGTTGCAGTACCAGAGAAATTGTGTTGGCTGGATAAATACTATGCGGTACCGGTGTGTACTGATGTTTTTCCTATACCTAAAAGGCTTACAGAAATTATTAGCAAGGAGTTGGATAGACCGGGTGTGCCTTTTTCCCCACCTCCTATATTTAGAAAAATGTTCCCAATAGACGCCACTACACGGGACTTATGGCAGACGGTCCCTAAGGTGGAGGGAGCAGTTTCTACTTTAGCAAAGCGTACTACTATCCCGGTTGAGGACAGTTGTGCTTTTTCAGATCCAATGGATAAAAAATGGGAGGGTTACCTTAAGAAAATGTTTATTCAACAAGGTTTTATTTTACAGCCCCTTGCATGCATTGCGCCTGTCACGGCCGCGGCGGCATTCTAGTTTGAGGCCCTGGAAGAGGCCATCCATACATCTCCATTGACTGAAATTATTGACAAGCTTAGAACACTTAAGCTAGCTAACTCATTTGTTTCTGATGCCATTGTTCATTTGACTAAACTAACGGCTAAGAATTCCGGATTCGCCATCCAAGCGCGTAGGGCGCTATGGCTTAAATCCTGGTCAGCTGATGTGACTTCAAAGTCTAAATTACTTAACATTCCTTTCAAGGGGCAGACCTTATTTGGGCCTGGTTTGAAGGAAATTATTGCTGACATTACTGGAGGTAAGGGTCACACCCTTCCTCAGGACAGGGCCAAAGCAAAGGCCAAACAGTCTAATTTTCGTGCCTTTCGAAATTTCAAGGCAGGAGCAGCATCAACTTTCCCCGCTTCAAAACAAGAGGGAACTTTTGCTCAATCTAAACAGGCCTGGAAACCTAACCAGTCCTGGAACAAAGGCAAGCAGGCCAGAAATCCTGCTGCTGCCTCTAAGACAGCATGAAGGAACGGCCCCCTATCCGGCGACGGATCTAGTAGGGGGCAGACTTTCTCTCTTCGCCCAGGCGTGGGCAAAAGATGTTCAGGATCCCTGGGCGTTGGAGATCATATCTCAGGGATATCTTCTGGACTTCAAAGCTTCCCCTCCACAAGGGAGATTTCATCTTTCAAGGCTATCTGCAAATCAGATAAAGAAAGAGGCATTCCTACGCTGTGTGCAAGACCTCCTAGTAATGGGAGTGATCCATCCAGTTCCGCGGACGGAACAAGGACAGGGTTTTTTTTTCGAATCTGTATGTGGTTCCCAAAAAAGAGGGAACCTTCAGACCAATTTTGGATCTAAAGATCTTAAACAAATTCCTCAGAGTTCCATCTTTCAAAATGGAAACTATTCGGACCATCCTACCCATGATCCAAGAAGGTCAGTACATGACCACAGTGGACTTAAAGGATGCCTACCTTCACATACCGATTCACAAAGATCATCATCGGTTTCTAAGGTTTGCCTTTCTAGACAGGCATTACCAATTTGTAGCTCTTCCCTTCGGGTTGGCTACAGCCCCGAGAATCTTTACAAAGGTTCTGGGCTCACTTCTGGCGGTTCTAAGACCGCGAGG
This sequence comes from Bombina bombina, assembly GCF_027579735.1. Classification (NCBI taxonomy): domain Eukaryota; kingdom Metazoa; phylum Chordata; class Amphibia; order Anura; family Bombinatoridae; genus Bombina; species Bombina bombina. The sequence continues at coordinate 102,035,779 of NC_069506.1, read as the reverse complement.
CATAGCGGTGGCTCCGTATCTAGACGACATCCTGATACAGGCGTCAAGCTTTCAAGTTGCCAAGTCTCATACAGAGATAGTTCTGGCATTTCTGAGGTCGCACGGGTGGAAAGTGAACGAGGAAAAGAGTTCTCTATCCCCACTCACAAGAGTCTCCTTCTTATGGACTCTTATAGATTCTGTAGAAATGAAAATTTACCTGACGGAGTCCAGGTTATCAAAACTTCTAAATGCTTGCCGTGTTCTTCACTCCATTCCGCGCCCTTCGGTAGCTCAGTGTATGGAGGTAATCGGCTTAATGGTAGCGGCAATGGACATAGTGCCATTTGCGTGCCTTCATCTCAGACCGCTGCAATTATGCATGCTGAGTCAGTGGAATGGGGATTACACAGATTTGTCCCCTCTGCTAAATCTGGATCAAGAGACCAGAGATTCTCTTCTCTGGTGGTTGTCTCGGGTACACCTGTCCAAGGGTATGACCTTTCGCAGGCCAGATTGGACAATTGTAACAACAGATGCCAGCCTTCTAGGTTGGGGTGCAGTCTGGAATTCCCTGAAGGCACAGGGATCGTGGACTCAGGAGGAGAAACTCCTTCCAATAAATATTCTGGAGTTAAGAGCGATATTCAATGCTTTTCTGGCTTGGCCTCAGTTAGCAACACTGAGGTTCATCAGATTTCAGTCGGAACAACATCACGACTGTGGCTTACATCAACCATCAAGGGGGAACCAGGAGTTCCCTAGAGATGTTAGAAGTCTCAAAAATAATTCGCTGGGCAGAGTACCACTCTTGCCACCTGTCAGCAATCCATATCCCAGGCGTGGAGAACTGGGAGGCGGATTTTCTAAGTCGTCAGACTTTCCATCCGGGGGAGTGGGAACTCCATCCGGAGGTGTTTGCTCAGTTGATTCATCGTTGGGGCAAACCAGAGTTAGATCTCATGGCGTCTCGCCAGAACGCCAAACTTCCTTGTTACGGATCCAGGTCCAGGGACCAAGAAGCGACGCTGATAGATGCTCTAGCAGCGCCTTGGTTCTTCAACCTGGCTTATGTGTTTCCACCGTTTCCTCTGCTCCCTCGACTGATTGCCAAAACAGGAGAGAGCATCGGTGATTCTGATAGCACCTGCGTGGCCACGCAGGACTTGGTATGCAGACCTAGTGGACATGTCATCCTTTCCACCATGGACTCTGCCTCTAAGACAGGACCTTCTGATACAAGGTCCTTTCAATCATCCAAATCTAATTTCTCCGAGACTGAATGCATGGAGATTGAACGCTTGATTCTATCAAAGCGTGGCTTCTCCGAGTCAGTCATTGATACTTTTAATACAGGCACGAAAGCCTGTTACCAGGAAAATCTACCACAAGATATGGAGTAAATATCTTTATTGGTGTGAATCCAAGAATTACTCATGGAGTAAGGTTAGGATTCCTAGAATATTGTCTTTTCTCCAAGAGGGCTTGGACAAAGGATTATCAGTTAGTTCCTTAAAGGGACAGAATTCTGCTCTGTCTATTCTTTTGCACAAGCGTCTGGCAGAGGTTCCAGACGTCCAGGCATTTTGCCAGGCTTTGGTTAGAATTAAGCCTGTGTTTAAACCTGTTGCTCCCCCGTGGAGCTTAAACTTGGTTCTTAAAGTTCTTCAAGGAGTTCAGTTTGAATCCCTTCATTCCATTGATATTAAACTTTTATCTTGGAAAGTTCTGTTTTTGATGGCTATTTCCTCGGCTCGGAGAGTCTCTGAGCTATCTGCCTTGCAATGTGATTCTCCTTATCTGATTTTTCATGCAGATAAGGTAGTCCTGCGTACCAAACCTGGGTTTTTACCTAAGGTGGTTTCTAACAAGAATATCAATCAAGAGATTGTTGTTCCATCATTGTGTCCTAATCCTTCTTCAAAGAAGGAACGTCTTTTACATAATCTGGACGTAGTCCGTGCCTTGAAGTTTTACTTACAGGCTACTAAAGATTTTCGCCAAACATCTAACCTGTTTGTTGTTTACTCTGGACAGAGGAGAGGTCAGAAGGCCTCGGCAACCTCTCTTTCTTTTTGGCTTCGGAGTATAATACGTTTAGCCTATGAGACTGCTGGACAGCAGCCCCCTGAAAGGATTACAGCTCATTCTACTAGAGCTGTGGCTTCCACCTGGGCCTTTAAAAATGAGGCCTCTGTTGAACAGATTTGCAAGGCCGCGACTTGGTCTTCGCTTCACACTTTTTTCCAAATTTGATACTTTTGCTTCTTCGGAGGCTGTTTTTGGGAGAAAGGTTCTTCAGGCAGTGGTTCATTCCGCTTAATCTTGCCTTGTCCCTCCCATCATCCGTGTACTTTAGCTTTGGTATTGGTATCCCATAAGTAATGGATGATCCGTGGACTGGATACACTTAACAAGAGAAAACATAATTTATGCTTACCTGATAAATTTATTTCTCTTGTAGTGTATCCAGTCCACGGCCCGCCCTGTCCTTTTAAGGCAGGTCTAAATTTTAATTAAACTACAGTCACCACTGCACCCTATGGTTTCTCCTTTCTCTGTTTGTTTTCGGTCGAATGACTGGATATGACAGTTAGGGGAGGAGCTATATAGCAGCTCTGCTGTGGGTGATCCTCTTTCAACTTCCTGTTGGAAAGGAGAATATCCCATAAGTAATGGATGATCCGTGGACTGGATACACTACAAGAGAAATAAATTTATCAGGTAAGCATAAATTATGTTTTCTTCAATGTCGTCCATGACCAAACAGGCATAGGCTGGGGCCACATTTTACCCCCATAGCCGTCCCATTCTTTTGCATGTAAAACTGCTTGTCATGCAAAAAGAAGTTATTGGTCAATACCAGGTCCAACAACTGGATAAGCCATTCTTGTTGTTGTCGACTATGTTGGCCATTCTTTGCTAGTGTATTGCTAATACAATTAATCCCCATACTATGCGGTATGACAGTATATAAAGAATTTACATCCCATGTGGAAAGAATAACATCATCTCCCAGTTATTTAAACTTAGAGATACATTCAATGAAGTGACCTGTGTCCCTAATATATGATTTTCCTTGAGTAACCATAGGGGATAAAACCTTATCCAAAAACTGGGCTGTGGGACTAAGCAGGGAGTTTATCCCACCCACAATGGGTCTCCCTGGGGGATCTACCAAACACTTGTGGACTTTTGGCACCAAGTAAAACACAGGCACAATAGGAGGATCAGGAAGCAAAAAATCATACAATTTCTTTGTTAACAATTCATTAGTTAAACCCATATCTAACATTCTCTTCAAATCTTGGTGGACACTGTTAGTGGGGTCACAGTCCAATTTCATATAAGTGGTTTCATCATCAAGCTGTCGCATAATTTCCTTGTTGTACTTCACTGTGTCCATTACAACCACCGCACCACCCTTATCGGCGGGCTTAATGGTGAGAGTTTTGTTATTTTGTAGGTTTGCGAGTGCTTGGTATAGATTTTTGCTCAAATTGTGTCTATTGTCATCTTTGTGATTACTGATTAATTTCTTAAAGTCGGTGTCCACAAGTTTAATGAAAGTCTCAACAGCCACATTGTCCCCTGAAGGGTTAAAGGAACTTTTTGAGTGCAGACCCAAGGTAGTTAAATCAAAAGCACCTTCATTATGAATGTCCCGTATATTTTGTGTAAAGGACTGCCTATTTGGATTGTTAAAGAATGCCTTAAGACGTAGTCCCCTAAAGAAACGTGTCAGATCTGTCATGATGGAAAATGAGTCAGGAGTGGTGGTGGGGCAAAAAGATAAGCCCATATTTAGTACTGTTACTTCATCTGTGACAATGCATATGAGGACAAGTTAATTACATTTACCTCTTTAGTTTGGACTTTGTTTTCAGTCGGGTCCCCATTCCTCCTCCTCCTCCGTCTGCCGCCCCTTCTCGTTTTGTACCTCCTCTGTTGTTTGGCCCCATTGTTCCCGATAAAAAAGAACTTGATGTGCCTTCACCGGCAACTGATGCCTGTGCTGCGCCGGAGCTGTCGGTACTCGTAACCCTCTGAGTTTGTGATTGGTCTCCTATGTACATAAATGTGTGTTTTTTTCTTCATATATGTTAGCTTGATAAAGGGACAGGAGCCCCGAAATTTTGCTCTGTAATAAAGGCACTGTTGCCATTTTTTGAGTGCCACCAGTGTGTTTTATTACACTAACAAGACATATACACATAAAAAATGCATGAACTGTAGAAGTAAATACACAGTTTATTTGGCGAGTTGTACGGACTGTCACCTACAGTATGTAGGGATGACGTTAAGAGAGACACGCTCACGCATTAGAGAACACCTCACCAATATAAAAGCCGGTGTTCTAACAACCCTCCTGGTCAAACATTTTAAAAGGGGCCACAATAAAGATGCAAAGAATTTTAAATGGACCATCAATGAAATTGTCCATGTTGGTAAAAGAGGGGGGGGGGGTAGAGAGCACTGACCAAGAGGGAAATATTTTGGATATTCCAACTAAAAAACAGATATCTGTCTGGACTTAATTCGGCTTACGATCTAATCTATTATTGGAACTAGATTAAGTTCTATGAAAGATTTAACCTATACAGAATGTCATGTATTAGATGAATTAGTGACACGCATAAGGGAAAGTAGTGAATTTAGTGTAGTCTCTTTCCCAATAACGCCAGGAGTTGTTTTTTTTAGATAGTGTGCTTAGTAATATGTGACCTATATGGTTTGTTATTTACACCTCGAACAGAGTTAGGCAGAGTTCATATATTAATTAAAGTCAAATTGAGATTCTTGGTGAAATTCACACAAGATTTTTTTATCCCGTAAATTAAAAGACTCAAATTGACAACACAATCACTGGAAATAAAGTTAATGAGTGAAATATAGCTTATAAGAGTAATGAATATTTGTGAACGAATAAACTTTACATACATGGGTTCAAAGTAATATGCACTTAGAGGTGTCAATGGAGGTCTTCTAGAGTTCATTCATTGCAAACAATTGTTGGAAAGTTAGCAGGAACTTTATAAATTATATTCATAAAGAAATGTTGTATATTTTATTGACCATACAACTACTATGGACACTCGGTAATGAAAGAGTTAATCACACCCTAGCGAATCATATGTTTTTAATTTCCTTTAAATAGCCCTTTGAGGAAAGGAAAGACAGTGAGCTATGAGTACGGCATAATTTCTGAAACGCATAAGATTAATTATGTGCTAAGGGTATATGGAACCTTTTTGTTTTATTTTTGTTTCTGTTTTAACCCCTTAATGACCAAGGACGTGCAGGGTACATCCTCAAAAAAAAAAAATAAACAACGACCGAGGACGTACCCTGCATGTCCTCAGTCTGGAAAGCAGTTGGAAGCGATCCTGCTCGCTTCCCGCTGCTTTCCGGTTATTGCAGTGATGCCTGCAATAACCTTTTTTAGCCATCCGATGCAGGCTCTGTGGCCCTCTGCACCGGACATCGATGGCTGGTATTGGTGGGTGGGAGGTGGGTGGCGGCCATCGATGGGCCTTGTGATGTGGAGTGGGCGGGGGTGCGCAGGGGGAGGCCGGCGCGTGCACGGGGAGGGAGCAGGTGTAAACCGCTACACTACAGAAAATTTTAAGTGAATAATGGGGAAAGGGGGGAAGGTTAAAAAAAGGGGGGGATCAGAGAGGTTGGGGGCTTCTACACAGCAGCATATGTAAATGTGCTTTAAAAAAAAAAAAAGAGATACCTTTTTATTTTAGTAATGGCAGACTTTCTGCCAGTACTTAAGATGGCGGGGGCAATTGTGAGGTGGGGGAGGGAAGGAAGCTGTTTGGGAGGGATCAGGGGGTGTGATGTGTCAGGTGGGAGGCTAATCTCTACACTAAAGCTAAAATTAACCCTGTAAACTCCCTGCAAACTACCTAATTAACATCTTCACTGCTAGCCATAATACACGTGTGATGCACAGCGGCATTTAGCAGCCTTCTAATTACCAAAAAGCAACGCCAAAGCCATATATGTCTGCTATTTCTGAAGAAAGGGGATCCCAGAGAAGCATTTACAACCATTTGTGCCATAATTGCACAAGCTGTTTGTAAATAATTTCAGTGAGAAACCTAAAATTGTGAAAAATGTAACATGCTTTTTTTTTTTTTATTTGATCGCATTTGGAGGTGAAATGGTGGCATAAAATATACCAAAATGGGCCTAGATCAATACTTGGTGTTGTCTACTACACTAAAGTTAAAATTAAGCTCCCTACATGCTCCCTAATTAACCCCTTTACTGCTGGGCATAACACACGTGTGGTGCGCAGTAGCATTTAGCTGCCTTCTAATTACCAAAAAGCAAAGCCATATATGTCTATTTATGAACAAAGGGGATCCCAGAGAAGCATTTACAACCATTTATGCCATAATTGCATAAGTTGTTTGTAAATAATTTCAGTGAGAAACCTAAAGTTTGTGAGAAAATATGTGAAAAAGTGAAGTTTTTTTTTTTTTATTTGATCACATTTGGCGGTGAAATGGTGGCATGAAATATACCAAAATGGGCCTAGATCAATACTTTGTGATGTCTTCTAAAAAAAAAAAAATACATGTCAAGGGATATTTAGGGATTCCTGAAAGATATCAGTGTCACAATGTAACTAGCGCTAATTTTGAAAAAAAAAAAAAAGGTTTGGAAATAGAAAAGTGCTACTTGTATTTATTGCCCTATACCTTGCAAAGAACATGTAAACATTGGATATTTCTAAACTCAGGACAAAATTTAGAAACTATTTAGCATGGGTGTTTTTTGGTGGTTGTAGATGTGTAACAGATTTTGGGGGTCAAAGTTAGAAAAAGTGTTTTGTTTTTTCATTTTTTCCTCATTTTATAAAAAAAATTATGGTAAATTATAAAATATGATGAAAATAATGATATCTTTTGAAAGTCCATTTAATGGCGAGAAAAACGGTATATAATATGTGTGGGTACAGTAAATGAGTAAGAGGAAAATTACAGCTAAACACAAACATCGCAAAAATGTAAAAATTGCCTTGGTCCCAAACGGACAGAAAATGGAAAAGTGCTGTGGTCATTAAGGGGCTAATGAAAGCTTAACCAAGCTGAATAAAGAAAATTCTTTCAACTGCTACTCTGGACTTTTTCCTTTTGATACTGTGTATGTAAAAGGTCATTGAGTTTCTGGACTCCTGACAGACCCTTGCATCTTTCATCCAGTGTTGCACTGATGTTTCTGGATTCTGAGTCATGGGGAAAGCAAACTAATTGTCAAAGTATCTGCGGGAAAAGGTAGTTGAACTGTATAAAAAAGGAAAGGGATATAAAAAGATATCCAAGGAATTGAGAATGCTGATCAGCAGTGATCAAACTCTAATCAAGAAGTGGAAAATGAGGGGTTCTGTTGAAACCAAACCACGGTCAGATAGACCAACAAAAATTTCAGCCACAACTGCCAGGAAAATTGTTCAGGATGCAAATAACTTCAGGTGAAATACAGTACTCTCTGAAAACATGTGGTGTGGCTATTTCAAGATGCTCAATAAGGAGGCACTTGAAGAAAGATGTGCTGTATGGTCGAGTCGCCAGAAGAAAGCCATTACTATGCAAATGCCACAAAGGATCCCGCTTACAATACGCCAAACAGCACAGAGACGAGCCTCAAACCTACTGGCACAGTCATTTGGAGAGATGAGACCAAAATTTAGCTTTTTGGGCACAACCATAAACGCTACATTTGGAAAGGAGTCAACAAGGACTATGATGAAAGGTACACCATTCCTACTGTGAAACACGGGGGTGGATCGCTGATGTTTTGGCGATGTGTGAGCTACAAAGGCACAGGAAATTTGGTCAGAATTTATGGCAAGATGAAGGCAGTATGTTATCAAAAAATACTAAAGGAAAATTTGCATTCATCAGCCCGGGAGCTGCGCATGGGACGTACTTGAACATTCCAACATGACAATGATCCTAAACACAAGGCCAAGTCGACCTGTCATTGGCTACAGCAGAATAAAGTGAAGATTCTGGAGTGGCCATCTCAGTCTCCTGACCTCAATATCATTGAGCCACTCTGGGGAGATCTCAAACGTGCAGTTTATGCAAGACAGCTCAAGAATTTACAGGAACTGGAGGCTTTTTGCCAGGAAGAATGGGCAGCTTTACCATCTGAGAAGATAAAGAGCCTCATCCACAAATACCACAAAAGACTTCAAGCTGTCATTGATGTTAAAGGGGGCAATACACAGTATTAAGAATTGGGGTATGTAAACATTTTTGATCAGGGTCATTTGCGTAGTTTCTGTTGTCTTTATGATTTAAAAAGAGCAAACACAGTTGATTTATAATAAATGGCTTCAGCCAAACACTAACCATGAGTGAAGAAAATGTTTTGTGTTATCATTCATATTCTCTGAAAAATGTCCAAGTAATCATAAATTCTGCCAGGGTGTATATATATATATATATATATATATATATATATATATATATATATATATATATATATATATATATATATATATAGTTAGGGACCGGAGCCCCGCTGTAAAGTGAAAACCGCCTTAAAGTGAAACAAGGCAGTTTTAGCTTTCTTTTCACTTGCCAGTGTGTTTAAAAACTAAAAACATGTTTTAACTAACTTATATTAGGTGTACAATAGTGCTAAGTTTAGTTTAACACTCGCACAGCACAGTATTCAATAAATCCTGTACCTGTAAAATAGTGACAATCACTGTAGTACAATTTGCCAGAGTATAGCACTGAGACACAGATTGCACTGTAATGCTGTAAACAGAGTGAACTAAGTATAATAAAATGGTGGCAGTCACTTTTCTTGCAATCTCACGAAGATTACAGCACTGTTTTAAAATCCTTGGAGGTTGAACTTCAGCTCCACAAAGCGCTGTATTAGCGAAGCGCTGTAAAGTGGGGTATACCTGTACATAGCAATTGATGTGAATAATTTATTTTATTCTTTGGATACTAGGACAGGAGATTTGAGCAATGTTGTATGATTGATCAAATTAATCCAAATGTGAAAAATTGAGGAATAACTAAAAATGTGCATTCAGACCCAGTCTCAAAATCAGCAGTTGGTGATTAAATTGAGAACATAACTGGTTTATGCAATTTGTAGAGCATCTGTCAGCACCAGAGAGAAGACTGAGTGAGCTAGCATCGTATCTAGAGAATATTTACTTGTGATTGTCTGCAATAGACAGTGTGCATTGCATTTCTAAATCTTTCAGGTCTTTTGTTTAGACATGGCCTGCATTTCCCCCCCCCCATCAGATCAGTATAGACGTATAGAGACCTGATATATTAACCCTTTGAGTGCTAAGCACTTTCCCACCTGGGTGCTAATATTTTCTACGGTTCTTTTTATTTTTGATCACCGGGGTAGGAGCGGTTAGCAGCCCCTAGATCTCCCTCAAGGTGGGAGAGTGCTCATGAATGCTCTGAGCCGTCATTAGCACCAGAGTGAGAAACTTTGTGACAGCTCAGAACCGTCATTAGCACTCAAAGGGTTAAACTCCTTATTATGAGTGTAAGTTTAGTGGTAGATTGTTGTGACTTTTGAAGAAGAAAAAATGCTTAATACATTTGATCACAGGCTCAGAAATAATAGATTGTGTTATGGGTAATATATAGACTGTAATATCACAGTAATATTTAAGTGATGCTGTCATGCTGATTTCAGATGCCACTGTCCTTTCTCTCTCAGCTGTTTGTTCATTGTCCCCATTTTAAGGGAATACCTGAAAAATAGCTTGCGTAATATCAGCTGTGCTGCGGAGCTATGGGGTCGCAAAGACCAAGTCAATGGTGCCGTGGTTAGGGTTCCAGGATGCAATCGCAATGCACTGACTTGCCTCTTCCTGACTTCCTTTGCACTTCAGACAGTCCCTGCGTTACTGGCTGCATTCACGCAGGCAGCTCCTGCCTCCTTGTTTCCGAGCGTTGCCATGGTAACTCGCGACAACGTTCTGTTTTCAGAATTTTTTTTCAGTTTTAAATCAAACAAGTTTTTTGGGGTTAAAAAAGTTAGTTGTTAACGAAGCTGGGGCCCCCTTGAGGGTTGGAGCTGTTGGGCCTGGTCGCAATCTCGACCTCTGCACCACTGGTAGTTTCGTTCCTGAGTATGGCAGTTATTAGGGGCTTTTCTAACCCATACAGACCACCAGGGACCCTGAAGTAATTTATTATGCCTCACGTATATTGCTGAGTTAATTGTGTCATGTTCTTCATGTTTGTACATGTATGCAAAAGGCTTATATAACATATTTTAACAAAAAAAAAGTTGCATTTTAAGATATTATGATCGTGTTAATTGCCAAAGTGTTGATGAGGATATTGGTTTTTGCTAAATGCACAAGTATAATTTAACTTTCAGATTGATACAACAGTGTTGCATTTAATTGTTTCTCAGAGCTCACCCACTCCATGCTACGTGTTGCAGTGGTTGAGCTCTAGATATATTATACTTGGGCATTTAAGAGTTTCCTAGAGCTCACCCACTTTATTATGATACAGGTTGCAGTGGTGGAGCTGTAGGCACCATCTTCTTTCCTGTGTCATGTGATGTTGTTTAACCTGTTGTATGAGGAATTTTCAGGCAGTCATGTGGTAAATGAATAGTTTATATTCCCCCTAAATTTGTTGGGAAAATATTTTAGCTTATGTATTAAAAACAAAAAATACTAAAATAAAGTAGCAAGGATTACACAAGATAGAGATAAAGAACAATATATAGTTGTTAAAGCTGCTAGTCTTCTAAGAAGAAAAAAAATAGGAGTAAAAAGCAATAGAAACAATAGACAGCGCTCAAACAATATTGTTCAATAAAAATAAATATATTTATTCAACATATAGTATATAAAAACAGTGTTGCAATGTCATAGTACATAGAAATGTAGCGAGTCTACCATCTTAAATAGGCTTTTTTTGTTTGTCACATAGTCTGGCCAGACTCAAGAGCTACGTTTGTGGATCTTCAATGTTATGCAAGTATCGTTGTTTCTATGTATTTGTTTTTACATACTATGGGTAGATTAACCCTTTCGTGACAGGGTTAAAGTGTCTACATCGGAACACCTGTTCCGATGTAGACAAATTGAAACTACGCGATCGTGCATACGATCGCGAGATTTCAATTATTGGATCGCATCTGGGGGGCGTCCCTACAACCCTAGGAACGCCCTCCAGACCGCGATCAAGTCCTTGAAGCGCAGAAGGCTTCAGGACAGCCGTTTGATATGACGTTCTATTCCGTCATAACGGCTTTAAAGCCCAGTGTAATTATGACGGAATAGAACGGCATAACGGCGTTAAAAGGTTAAAAGTGGCGTACTATGTAGCGTTTTCGCTCAAGCAATAATACCGTCGGAAGAATTAGTGTGCATATTGCAAGTTTAAAGTAAAACTTTTGTGAGAGAAAACCTGACGCTCGCTAACTTTTTGGAAATTGGGTATTGCGACCGTTTTAACTTATTCTTCCCATATATTTCAAATGGAGCGCGCAGAAGAAAAAAGTTAAGTAATGGTAAATGCTCTCCTTTATAAAAATAGATCTGGAATGTTAGTGATATTTTAGATAGTTTAGTTCATCAGTTGTAATGAAAATGTGCTATAACTTTTTAAAGTGATGGTAAACCCAAGTGTATACCAAACGCTAGGAATAACAATCATTAAAAATAAACGTTGGTTTCATTGTTTCTTAAAAAGCAATGTTAAACTCACCATATCTGTTAGGAAAGAAGATTGCTAACTCAATGCCTCAGTCAGCCCATGGTACAGAGCTTTCTTCAATGAGATGATGTTGGCACCTCTAGACCAATAGCCGTGCGTGTCAGCAGACATCCTATCACTCCTATTGGTCTAGAGGCGAAAACGTCACCACATTGGACAAAGCGCTGTGTTAGCAATCTTCTTTCTTTACAGATAGTGAGTTTAACATTTGTATTTTTTACGAAACTATGAGAGAAACAAACGTTTATTTTTTGTGATGGTAAATCCTAGTATTTGTTATATGCTTGGATAAACCATCTCTTTACTATTGATATGAAATTCAAATCCCCCGTGCTCCGCCACTCAGTTCAAAAGTTAGTTTTTCTGTAAGCTAAAGGTTTGAACTGTTCTCCAATCAGCGATCTCCCCTTAAATCCCCTTTGTTGTAGCTAGAGTGCTGATTGGAGAACAATTCAAATAGCTCACAGAAAAAATTAGTTTTGGAGTGGGTGGCGGAGTGAGGGTGCTTGAATTTCATATCTATATTAAAAAAGTAAGTTATTGCGCATCTTCGTTACAACTGAACCATCACTTTAACACTTATCACTCGCACACTAACACGACAGGAGTTATTAATAATTCACATTCCAATGTTCTTCACACCAGGAAAATAATATTTGTATTATTAAATATGTATGCCTATATATCTATTCCTCTATAGATATATATTTTACATTAACATTATCAGAAAGAGAGATGGATGTATTTAATAATAAAAAAATGTTATGTGAAGAATATTGGAATATAAAATATGCCTTATGCACTTCGAATTGTGCGCTTTAGGTCTAACTCGGTGGTGGGTTAGCACACATGAAGAATTTAGTTATCTTAAGGCGCATTGTGTAAATATATTGCATATAAAATATGAAAACATTAATGAAAAATTAATCATTATAGATACTGTAAAAATACTGAATATTTTAGTACATCTATAATAAAAATTTACTTTTAATATTTTCAATATTTAATAAATATATAATACATGTCTGATTTTAGTGTACTCCTGTTCGGTTTAAAACCCAAGAAGAGTACACTAATTGAGAGCACTCTCACTTTCAAAATCCTTAGTGCCAGGGTGCCAGCAGGTAAATATACAGGATGAAGGAAGGCACTCACTGGTCTTTTCATCAATTCTTTATTGAGCGTGACGTTTCAGGGACACACTCCCCTTCCTCAGACAAATTCAAACCAAAAGTGACTGAAAATATAAAGTCAAACAAGTCCCCTCCCAGTGAAAATTGCGCCAAAAATGGTTGCTATAGTGATTCTCAACAACATAGTAATCCCTGTGAACAGCATATATAATCAAGTGTTAACAGCTGCTCATCTTGCAGACAGTATATTTTAACCACACTTAAAAGAAACATGTAGTGAATATAACATGTCGGGTATAATATGTCTATCATACTAAAATATAGTGAAAGTGTGAGAAGAGTGTAAAAAGAGCACAAATTCAGCATACTCTCTAAACTATCACCCATCTGTGTAGTAAATACCTGTGTGTCCCCTAACGCATGTACTAAATCTATGTGTATGGTGTAATAGTGACATTAGTATATTGTGCAGTCAATAGTGTATATATACACACTGGCAGCCCCTGGGCAAGATCGATATGGGAACTTTGTTAATTACCTAATCGTAAAACATCTTTATCAAGTGAAAATAGCCAGAGTTGAAAAAACATTCATAATTACTTATAGCAGGTTTGGATGATGCTGCTTATGTGCACGGTCTGAGGCCCAATCAATGACAGAGGGGATACTAAACTTAATATAACATAGCACATTGCCAACTAAATACCACTATCGATCAAAGTATACATCAGATCCCGGACATCCCACATAGTAATAATTAGATCATATATCCATGTACCTGCACAAACATCAAGTTCGTGGCAGCAATCAGAAAATCTGAGACGCACACACCCGGCTCCGTGTGATGACGTCATCGGCCGACTTACTAGACAAAATACTAGGTTGCCATAGTGACGCTTTAAGCTACTGAAAAATGTAAATAGGAGGCCCAAGACTCCACAACGTCTGTGGATACCTCACGAGTGTAGACTAATAATGTCAAACTCATAAATATGAGACAATTGTATGTGAGATTATTGGATGCAGAATAGTATATGAAATAAGCCAGAGCGGATCAAATGGACTCATATTGTCAATATTGATGAAATTGATGAAAAGACCAGTGCCTTCCTTCATCCTGTGTGTGTGTGTATATGTATGTATATATGTGTGTGTGTGTATATATATATATATCATATTCCTCTGACGAAGCGGTGACACAACCGTGAAACGCGTAAGGCCACGCCCACCTTGCGTCTGTCTTTGTGGAACAGCGATCAGCTGTGTTTGTATCTGCACGGACCATTTTGCCAAAGAAAGATTGTGCTCCAAAAAAACTCCTACCAAAAGGGAAGTGAGTGGAACAAGAGGCCGGGAGAATTACTTGTCCAGATCTCGAGTTGCAGACAGTGACACCCGGCATTCAGGTTGGACTTGTCCTGACTTTTTTGACTAAGCACTTTCATAGCAAGCGGTTCTGAGCGAAACTTTCAAACTACATGCTAAAACATACCTCACAAGTTTGAGGTTGACTCCTGTGAGTAGATACCCTACGGGGGAGCTGTTTTAATACACACTTGTATTATTGTTTAAATTAAATTGATTTGCACTATGTAGGTGCCTTTGTGCGCTTTCTTTTTCATTATTTTTTTTAGATTTCTACCTTACTCCGTGAGATCCGGAGGACTAATAAGACACAGCAGCCGACACCTACAATTGATCTGCACTATTACGTGGGATCCAACCAATTTATCCTTTTTATTGTGATTTATAATCTTATCACTACATATTTTATTCTATTATATATTTCAATGAACCAATATTATTTGATCATTTGAATGTTTTGATTTTGGCATCATCCAGATATTTATATTGTATTTTAAAAAAAGGGGTTTATTTAGAGCGCAGTTCTGTGTTTTGAAAGAGAGGTTTTTTAACCCTTTGACATACACGTTTTTTTTGTTTCATATATATATATATATATATATATATATATATATATATATATATATTCCTGTATGCAATGAACATTGGAATTTTGGAATTTGAAATATTTCTAGTAAAAACACAGTAGAGCACATTAAATATTATTTTTATATATATATTGTATTGTAGCCCTTTGCAGTCAAATACATGGCCATATACCTTTTTGAACCCTTCTAAAACATTTGTTCTATTAATATTTATATAAAAAAATATTAAATGGTGTTTATATGAGTTTAACTGTTTGTTTTAACATATTTGTTGTTTGGTGCACCTTTTATTTTATCCCTAACCCTTTACGCAAGGTCTTAAGTCACGCTAACCTGACGCACGTTAAATAAGATTGCACTCAAGCGAAAGTGTTTACTATAAACTTGCAATAACGCTTGCATGCAAACATTAGTGAGCCACTTGTAATCTATACTTATATATGTTTTAATAAATATATTGTTTGAGCGCTGTCTATTGTTTCTATAAGCTTATGCATTATACCTAAAAGAATGTTTTTAAAGGGTTGTGTTTTTTTTTTCTTAGATGAAATCAGTATTCCAAAGAAGCCACAGAAGAACAGTGTCCCTTCAGAAGAAGTACAGTAAGTTTTTTTTTCTCTTTAAAACAAATTTTATTTTCTAGGTTCTGATATTTTTATAGTATTTTCTGGGCGAAATATTTTGTTATTCTTAGTGCCATGTTTATGCACCACAGACTTACTACCAACAAAGCTATACTATAATCGCATTTTTGTAACACGTCCGTCATTGTCACCAGTTGCGCACGCATCCTCAAAGGAATGATGGCTGCGCGAGGCAGCCAAAAGAAGGTGGATTCTTTCACCACCCTGGCATTTTTCGGAATCTACCTGGATGCAGCGTAGGCAAACCTGAAGCCTTAAAAAAAAAAAAACATGCAACCATCCGTACAAAATATCGAAAAAACACATAACCGCCCGCAATAAATAAAAAAACATGTAACCGCCAGCAGGAAATATAACAAAACAAAAAAAAAAAAAAAAACTACCCGTCCACACGAAGTATAACAAAAAAAAAAACTAACCTCCCACACAAGTATTAACAAACTCCTAAACCGCCAACCCCCATATCACAAAATAATAAAGTAATTAACCCCTAATCAGCAAATAACAATATTAACCCCTTAACCGCCAACCCCTCATATCGCAATAAACCTAATTAACCTATTAACCCCTAAACCAACAAACCCCCACATCACAATAAACCTAATTAATCTATTCACCCCCACATCGCAATAAACCTAATTAACCTATTAACT
This sequence comes from Bombina bombina, assembly GCF_027579735.1. Lineage (NCBI taxonomy): Eukaryota > Metazoa > Chordata > Amphibia > Anura > Bombinatoridae > Bombina > Bombina bombina. The sequence goes on along the minus strand of NC_069506.1, from coordinate 102,019,665 downwards.
CCTAAACTGCCAAAAAAAACACAAGGCAAATAACTAATTTAATTACAAAGCCCCCTAACCTAACACCCCCTAAATTAACCCCAATAATAAGTTACACCTAAATAAAACCTAACATTAAATTACAAAAAATAAAAAACTCTAGAATTATCAAAAATATAAAACCTAATCCTTATGAAAATAAAAACACCCCTAAACTACCAATAGCCCTTAAAATGCCCTTTTGTAATTAAGCAGCTCTTTTACATTTAAAAATTACTAACCTCCCCCCCCCCACCACAAATAAAAAAAACTAACACTAAAAAAAACTAAAGTACCCATTGCCCTTAAGAGGGCAATCGGCTCTTTTCCAGCCCTTTAAATACCTAATCTTAAAAATAAAACAAAAAAAATCCTAACACTAAGCCCCAAATAGGTACTCACCGTTCCTGAAGTCCGGCGGAGAAGGTCTGCTTCCAGGTGGCTCCATCATTTTCTATCTTCATCCGGAACAGAGGTGTGGAGCTGGCTTCCCCGATGCGCGGAGGCTCCCCTTCGTGCGATCGTCCATCGCACACTGAAGGTTGAATGCAAGGTACACCATATTTATTGGGGTACCTTGCATTCCTATTGGCTGAAATTTTGAAATCAGCCAATAGGATTAGAGCTACTAATATTCTATTGGCTGTTCAAAATAGCCAATAAGATTTCAGTAGTTCTCATCCTATTGGCTGATTTCAAAATTTCAGCCTATAGGAATGCAAGGTACCCCAAATTGATTGTGTCTCCTTTCATTCAATCTTTAGTGTACAACTGATATCGGATGAAAAGGAGCCTCCATGCCTCCGAGGACCGCCGCCACTGAGGATCCACAGCTCCGTGCCACCTTCGTTCCGGATAAAGATAGAAGATGATGGCGAGTACCTATTTGGCGAAGATAGAAGGAACGGAGAGTACCTATTTGGGGCTTAGTGTTAGGATTTAAAAAAAAAAAAAAAAAAGATTAGGGATTTAATGGGCTGGAAAAGAGCTGATTGTGATTTTAAGGGCAGTAAAAGAACTGAATGCCCTTTTAAGGGTAATGCCCATACAAATGCCCCTTATGGGGCAATGGGTAGTTTAGGTGGTGGTGTTTTTTTTTTGTTTTTTTTTTTATTTTGGGGGTTTGGTGGGTGGGGTTTTATTACTGTTAGGGGGTAATTGGTAATTTGTTTAGGTAAAAGAGCTGTTTTAACTTGAGGGCTATTGGTAGTTTAGTATTAGATTAGGGGGTGTTTTTATTTTGGGGGGGATTTTTTATTTGTATACGAGTATTAGTTAAGGTTTATTTTTATTTTGGATAGCTTTTTTGTTTTTTTCTGTAATTTTTACATTTTTTTTATTTTTTGTAATTTTAGCTTTGGGGGTTGTAGTTTTTTTTTTTTTTTTTTTTTTTTTTTTTAAAAATAGACTGCCCTCTGCGCAGGCTTATCACCTAGTACAATATAAAGTGTAATAAATAGATAATCCTTTAGGCATGACAAGGCATTGCCAGTATATGGACACCAATAGCCACTTAAATTAGGAATGTAAAATACAGGGCTGCCCTTTTTAGGTAAACAAAATACCAGAAATTGCATTTAATGTTAAACTATGCTTTCTCTTCCCCTTGTACCTGTATGCATCTGAAATTGATATGAGCAAATGTACTCTCTTGCCTAAGGGCTATCCAAGGATTCCCCCTCCTAATTATTTGCATCTTTCATAATTTATTTTTTAATTTTTCACACCAAAACCATTGAAGAGTTGTCCCATTTAACTTGTAGAGGCTTTTCTGTTGCTTATCCTTGGTGGGTAGAGCCTGTTCATGTACCAGTTTTATGGGGTTCCGCTATGAGGAAGTGCTTTGTTATACTAGGAGAGCGTCTGCATGGATTAACTATTAAAGGGGAATTTAACACTTGAGACAGTAATATAAAATATTTAATTATGCATAGTAAAACACCTTTGCAAAATGCTTTCATTATTTATTTTGCTCTCCTTTCCAGTAATTTATCCTTTAAAATCATGTTTCCCAATTTTCTGCTAGTCAAAAAGAAAATTAGTAATTCAGTAAAATGACATATCAGTATATTAATTTATAACATAAAATCTTGTAATTACAAGGCATTTTTATGTCTTGTGTATAATTTTATTATTATTTCTATTATATTTGCATTTTGCATGTCAAATCTAATTTTACTTTTGTGTATTGAACTGTACTGTCTTGATATTTCAGGAAGAGAGACAGTTTGCAAACAATTATGCATATTTTGGAATCAGTCCAGCTAAAATGGGAGCTGTTTCAAAGCTGGACAGACTTTTCAAGACTACATCTGTCTAACAAACTGGCAATATTTGGCATTGGTTACAACACTCGGTGGAAAGAAGATATTCGGTACCATTATGCAGAAATAAGTTCACAGGTTCCCCTTGGAAAGAGACTTAGAGAGTACTTCAATCCTGAGAAACCAGAGGGGAGAATAGTTATGACACGAGTACAAAAAATGAACTGGAAAAATGTTTATTATAAGTTTTTGGAAATAACAATTAGTGAAGCGAGATGCCTTGAGCTACACATGGAGATTGACTGGATACCTATTGCTCACTCCAAGCCAATTGGAGGAGATATTGTCCAATACCTGTTACCTGGTGGCATTCCAAAATGCCCTGGTCTTTATGCCATTGGTTTTGAAGATATGCGTAATAAGCCTGTTGCAGACCATGGAGTTGTTGATTTAGTTAATGATGGCAATTGTGAAAGTCCTACAGGGCTGGCCTCAAATTCTGATCCAGTAACCACCAGAATTAACTACTGTTACCTTGGAATTGCAGAGAGCATAACCCTTCAGCAGTGCTTGTTCTTTCATTTTCAGTCCACTATCAAGAACCAAAGCAAAGAGTGGGCAAGTATCAATGGATTTTTAGCTCAAAACTGTAAAGTAGAACCTGGAGTGTCACCTAAAACTATCTACATCAAATTTGTTGAGGTGGAAAGAGATTTCCTTTCTGCTGGATCACTTGTTGAGTGCCTGGAAAAAGCCATTGGGTACCCTTTAAAGTTCAACAAATAAATCTTATCCTTTATAAGGATTTGGGGCTCTACAGAGAAAAAAAAATACCAGGGTTTACTCTTGAACTATGGATGGATTGTTTGAAATGGAGTGACTCATATTTGGATAAATGTCCAAAATGTTTTGAGCTTCCACTTTGTTTAAAGATATTGTCTTGAGCAAATGGGGCTTAATGTGTATGGGTGGTCATTTTTGTGTTTTTTTATAAAGAGAATTTTATTGTAGAGCCCTGATATAAATTGCTGTAAGTACATTCCACATTGGACATAGCTTCTTACTTTCATTTTTCAAAGGAAATACTGTATTTTTTTCACAATATTTCATTTTTACATATCTGTGTGTTTAAACATACCTAGGGAAAAAATGATGACATTCAATAATGAATGAAAATGAAGATGATGTCCCCTAACCCAAGTAGCTAATATTGTATATAATTTAGATAATCACTTTTATTACCCATTAAGTGTTTTTACTATTTCAACCAGTATTGCCTGCAAAGAATTTTGTTTCTGTGATGTACTGTATCCGCACTCCTAGCTGTGTTGCCATATCTTTTTTTTTTTTTTTTTTTTAAATCATTAAAGTAAGTATTGGCCTATTTGTGTTTTTGTTAGTTGACATTTTTGTCATTTTTTAAAAAGGTAAGTAACATTGAATACTTACAGTGTAAAGGTCATACCAATTTGATACAACTTAAATAAATTGTTTGAAATAAACTGTTCTTTATATGTTTACAAAAATCCAAATATTTCCTTTTTAAACATGCTTTTTTATAAACTTGAATTTTAAATTATGAAATGCCATAAACCATTCAGTTTTTATAAGCTAAAACATAATCTTTCATATGATGGTGAGAGTCCACAAGATCATCGCATGTGGGTGTATATTCCAGTCCACTAAGAGGAGGCAAAAAAAGAAGACATCCCAGTGCTTTTAATTCCTCACACTTTCCTAGCATCCCTCAGATTTTTGCCTCCAAGATTATGTGAATTCTGAAGTGTTGAGCTACACATTCTTCACAGGGGTTCTCTAACTGATCTGAGGCCCAATGTCTATTTGGAGTGCCTACAAAGGCAGAGAAGAAGACAGGATTTTCAGCCAGACAGTGAAAATCTTCTTCCAGTGTAGAGATGTCACAGGCCTCTCAGGTGAAATTCAGATTTATCTGCCAATCCCTTGGTCTAAAGTGGCTACAGCGTGGGAGATCCTTGGCACTGTGCTTGCACTTCTTCCGATGGGAAGTAGTTTATCTGTACCGTAGACAAAGGTACTAACTGGTAAGTACAGTGCATTTTTGTAGCCCACTGGCTATTGGTGTGAACATTTACGTATTATCTACATAGCCTGGGGACATATACAGTATACACACAGAGCACAACTTTTACAGCAGTTTTGGGCACTTTTATTGTTTAAAAAATTGAGGCTACTGTCTTTTTAAATTTAGCGTGACCAGGTTTAGTGCCCTCTGTTGCTCTTTCTGCAGTTTTTGGACATTAGGAATCCTTTTTTAGTGCCCACCAATAGCACTGGTGCACAAAGGGTTAACTTAAAAACACACTTTCCTGCTTCGTCTCTTCCGAGGTAGCCATCTTAGCTGTGTCGAGAAAAGCTTTCTGTGGAGGTGGTGAGACCTTTTGCATATATCAGAGTTTATTGTTTAATTCTTTACTTGCTGTGGTTAATTTTTGTTTGCCATTACTCCTAATAGATATATTATAGGGCATGTGTAGTTCACGGAGGTATAGTTGGTGACTTTATTGTTCTCCTCAGGGGCTAACATCGGTTCTGTGTGCCCTTATATTCTGTCCCACGCTATCTAGACAGCCACTTTAATTTTTTTGGAGTAACTGGTACAGCTCAGGTCTCTGTACCATCAGCTGATCCTTTTGGAGGGGCATTCTACTGATCATTTAACCCCTTCTAACCCTTCTTTACTTTGTAAGAATATTCCGGTGTTTGTCAGTGCTCAGTTATACACCTTCTATTTTGTCTATGGCTCCCATTTATAAAATGCTGAATGGATAAGGTTATTATTGCAACAGAAAATGCTTGTGCAGCGGCACCCCCAGGCCCTGAAACTGCATACATGTTTTTTTGTTTTTTTTTTGTCTAATCATATACAGAGATTTGCAGTGCTGTCCTTCAGTCAGCGTTTTCAGGCGTCTTTTAAGACTATACCCCAAGATTTTCTACTGTACTCTCTCCTAAATTTAAATCCACTCATCTATTACTGAGTTTATGGCTGTTATGCTCCAGCAATTAAATAGAAATGCATGCAGAAGGTGATCCTTCCCAGGCCTTTACCTCATCTGGGACATACCTTAGAATCAACCCTTCTCAATTCCCAACAGAAAAATAAGGTACATTTGAGGATGGATATTTATATACCCAGGACCCTCTTCTGTGACAGGGGGGTGCATCCTTTAATTTCAGACTTGAGCATATTCATGTGCTATTACAGGAAGCTTTAATTGCTTTAAAATCCTGTCGGGTGTAAGACTAGATGCAATTTTTGCCAGTTACTGGAGACAAAGGAGCATTGATACCACAAGATAAAAAAAAATCTTAAGGGGAAACATAGACCCTCAGGATGTTTTCGTTCCTTTCAGCAGTCCAAAAACCTTCCTCTTCCCTCATTCCAGACCAGTTTCTGGTAGGGGCAGATCGAATCTGTCAGCAGACTTGGAAGACTATTTAGGATCCTTGAAAATGTTGTCTCAGGGCTAAGTTATCGATTTAAAGCCTCCTCTGGGAAGATTCCTTCTGTCTCTATTTCCTAAAGGCCTAGGCCTTTCTGGCTTGAGTGAGTTAAAGATCTGGAATCTATAGGAATAATTGTTACAGCCTTAGAGCGAAACCAGAGATTTCCTTCCTAAGATAGGGATAGTCCATGGCTTCATTCCTCACTGTTGGGAAATACAATACCTGGCCACCAGGAGGCGGCAAAGACACCCCTCTCAAAGGCTTAAATATCCCTCCCACTTCCTCATTACCCCAGTCATTCTTTGCCTTTGTCACGTTAGGTGGTGGCAGAGAAGTGTCAGAAGATTTGGAGAGTCCTGAAAAAGGGTATCTGCCCTTCGAGATAGGACTGGAGTTTTAAGTAGTCATGCCAACTTCTCAGTGAGAGTATTGATGAAAGTTTGAGTCTGGAGATGCAGGGAAAGTTTTTCTGCGAAACCATACAAACTACTGCCAAAAGCTCTTAAGCAATCAGTGTTGATGAGTTTCACTGCCTGCTTTCTCTCACTCAAGTCCATATCAGGAGCACTGCTATAAGACTGTCACACTTGAGAGGCTGTGTTCTGTTCCACAGCATGGATCCTGGAGGTAAGATCTTTTTCAATTTTTACACATAAAACGCTATAACAGGGTCACAGTGTGGCTCCTTTATACCTTGATAGAATCCACGGTTAATATCCTCTGAAGGGGGTTTATTTAACAGTTGGGGTTAATTAATCAGTGTATTCATTATTTACATGCTGCTTTGTGTGATTTTTTTTTTTTTTTTTCCTGGGCTGATAGACTGTGTTTTTGGCTGGAACAAACAGGTTTCACTTTTAAGTTTCACTTTCGTTTTTTTGAAAATGTTGCACAGCTCCTATTACTTGCTGTACTTGTAATAACAGGGGAAGTACTGTCTTGAACTACATCTGACCGGGTGTGGTCTGTTCATTTCCTCCATTCCGGCTAAGACTTGAACCTGAGGAGAGCGTTTCCTCTGTTAACTGTCTGGGTCTAGGAGGTGGTTAGTGCCCCAGCCATTGGGAGTATAAAGGTGCAGTTTTCTATAATAAAAAAAACATTTTTATTTGTGTCCTCCTGTGGGTATAGCCTTAGCTATGGAGGGCTCTGACATGTTAGAACATATGCCTTCTGTACTAAATCATACTTGTTTATATTGTGAGGAGGCCGTGGTTTTCCTGCCCACTCAATTATGTTCCACATACCTTAACACCGTTATAAAGTCTAAGAAGGGACACAAGCCTGCTTAGACTCTTAGTCCCTCTGAGCCGTCTACCTCTCAGGACTCTGCATCCTGTGAGATTACTACCCTTGCTACATTATCCACTCCACATGCAGTTCTCCGTAGCACATCTAATCCTCCATCCGGAGGGGGCCTTCTTCCTGCAGACTTTGCCACGCAGTAACAAACGGCGGTGTCTGCAGCCCTCAGTGCTTTACTTTGCTCTAACAAACGCAAGAGAAAGGTTAAACATAGCTCTCCTGACCCGGAGTTATCTAAATATTTAGCTATTATGTCCCAGTTATCTGATGATGAGTTAACCTCTGTAGCTTCAGAGGGTGAGCTTTCTGGGTCGGAGTCCTTAGCGTCTAAGCCTGCTGCTGCAGAGGAACCGTCCTTCAGATTTAAAATTGAGCACTTGCATTTTTTGTTATTAAAAAGAGGTTCTGTCTACATTTAGAGGCTCCATTCCTAAGGTGGATGGTGCTATCTCTACGCTTGGTAAACGTAGTACTATACCTCTTGGGGATAGTTCTTCATTCAGAGAGCCGATGGATAAGAAAATGGAAACCTTTCTGAGAAAGTTGTTTCAACATACAGGATTTTTGTTTCAACCTGCAGTTGTTGGAGCAGCTACCTACTGGTGCGACTCTTTGTTAGAACTCATTGAGGTGGAGTCTTGAGAATATACAAGGCAGAATTAAAGCTCTGAGAATTGCTAATTCTTTTATCTGTGATGCGAACATGCAAATAATTAGTCTAAATGCAAAGGCTTAGCTGTACTAGCCCGCCGGGTGCTCTGGTTGAAGTCTTGGTCTATGGATATGACTTTTAAGTCCAGACTCCTTTCTTTTCCCTTCAAGGAAAAGATTTTATTTGGTCCAGGCCTGGACTCCATTATTTCTACGGTTACTGGAGGCAAGGGTGCCTTCCTACCACAAGATAAGAACAAGTCTAAGGGATGACATTCTTTTAATTTTCGTTCTGACAAATCCCAACGACAACAATCCTTCTCCAAACCCGAGCAACCCAAGAGTACTTGAAAGCCGTCTCAGTCCTGGAATAAATCCAAGCAGAATAAGAAGCCAGTTGAAAATAAATCGGCATTAAGGGGCAGCCCCCGATCCGGGATCATTTTTTTTTTTTTTTTAAGATGCCTGGTTCAAGGACGTACAGGATATGTGGGTCCTGGAGGTGATATCTTAAGGATACAAGATAGGCTTCAAATCTCATACGCCAAGGGGCAGATTCTTTCTCTTGAATCTGTCTACCAGACCAGAAAAGAGGGATGCCTTTCTAGGGTGCGTTCAGGATCTATCCTTAGGAGATGTTGTCCCGGTGCCTATCTAAGGAAGAGGTTTGGGGGTTTATTCAACCCTTTCGTGGTCCCAAAGAAGGAGGGAACTTTCCGCCAAATTCTGGACCTAAAGTGCTTAAACAAATTTCAGTGTCTCTTCCTTCAAGATGGAGACGATAAGGTCCATCTTTCCTTTAATTCAGGAAGGCCTGTTTATGACCACTAAAGATCTGAAGGATGCTTACCTCCATGTTTCAATCCACAGGGAACACTTTCAGTTCCTGAGGTTTGCATTCCTAGACCAGCACTTCCAGTTCATTGCCCTTCCGTTTGGCCTAGCTACTGCTCCAAGAATCTTTAGGAATGTTCTGGGGGCTCTTCTAGCCTTTGCCAGAACTCAGGGTATTGCAGTAGCCTCATACTTGGACGACATTCTGGTGCAAGCACCATCCTTTCGTCTTGCGGAATAATTCTCGGAGTCCCATCTCAGTCTTCAATCACATGGATGGAAGATAAACTTGGAAAAGAGTTCTCTTATCCCAAGTACCAGGGTGGAATTCCTGGGTATTATAATATACTGCATAACCATGAGGATATTTCTAACAGACCAGAGACATTGCAAGCTAACTTCAGCACATTTTGCCCTCCTGACAACCTTGAGTCCCTCTGTGGCTCAGTGTATGGAGGTGATTGGTCTCGTGGTGTCCTGCATGGACTTATTTCCTTTTGCCAGGTTCCGTCTCAGTCCTTTACAACTGTGCATGCTGAGGCAATGGAACGGCGATCATTCAGATCTGTCTCAATAGATTGTATTAGAAAGCCGGTCGAGAGAATCGCTCTCTTGGTGGCTCTGTCCAGATAATCTGTCCCGAGGGACATGCTTCTTAAGACCATCCTGGGAGATTGTGACTACGGACGCAAGCCTATCCAGATAGGGAGCTGTTTGGGGTGCCACAGGGGTTGTGGACTCAGGAGGAGGAGCCCCTTCCGATCAATATTTTAGAACTAAATGCAATTTTCAAGGCCTTGAAGGCTTGGCCACTTCTGGGTTCAGATTCCAATCAGACAATATAACCTTGGTGGCTTACATCAATCATCAGGGGGGAACGAGGAGTTCCTTAGCAATGAAGGACGTTTCTCAGATTCTGGAGTGTGCTGAAGCCCACAGCTGTTTACTGTCAGCAATCCACATTCTGGGTGTGAACAACTGGGAGGTGGATTTTCTCAGCAGGCAATCCTTCCATCCAGGGGAATGGTCTCTCTATCCCGAGGTGTGTGTTTGCAGAGGTATACAGCAAGTGGGGACGCCGGAGATAGATCTCATGGCATCCCGTCTCAATACCAATCTACCCAGGTACGGGTCGAGGGATCCCCAAGCGTATCTAATAGATGCACTAGCAGTGCCCTGGAGGTTCAAACTTATATTTTTTTCCTCCATTACCGCTTCTTCCTCGAGTGGTGGCTTGCATTTAGCAGGAGCGGGTATGAGTAATTGCTCCATCGTGGCCGTTATGGACGTGGTTCGCAGATCTAGTGGGGATGTCCTCATCTTCTCCGTGGAAGTTACCTTGTCGTAGAGACCTGCTGATACAAGGTCCATTTGTTCATCAAAATTTAGATTCTCTGAGGCTGACTGCGTGGAGATTGAACGCTTAGTCTTAGCCAAGAGAGGTTTCTCTGAGAGTGTCATTGATACTCTTATTTAAGCTCGTAAACCAGTTATTTGGCGTATCTACTACAAGGTGTGGAGGACCTACTTATTCTAGTGTAAAGAGCGTGGTTTTTCCTGGCACAGAGTTAAGGTTTACAGGATCTTATCTTTTCTCCAGGATGAGCTGGAGAAGGGCCTTTCTGCTAGTTCACTGAGGGGACATATTTCGACCCTGTGCGTTTTATTGCACAAGAGACTGGCTGAGCTTCCAGACGTTGAGTCCTTTGTTAAGGCTCTGATTAAGATCGACCTGTGTTTTAGATCTGGGACTCCTCCTTGGAGCCTAAATCTTGTTCTTAGGGTTTTGTGCAGAGTTTTTGAGATCTCTGCTTCGCAATGTGAGCCCCCTTATCTGTTTTTTTTTAATGCAGAAAAGGCATTTTTACATACTAAATTAGGCTTTCTTCCTAAGGTTGTCAAATCGCAACATCAATCAGGAGATAGTGGTTCCTTCCTTGTGTCCTAATCCTTCTCCATCTAAGGAACGCTTACTTCACAATTTAGATGTGGTTCGCGCCTTGAAGTTCTATCTTCAGACTACTAAGGAGTTTAGACAATCTTCCTCTGTTGTCTTTTCAGGGAAGCGTAAAAGGAGCAGAAGGCTACTTCGACTTCCCTATCTTTTTGGTTAAGGTGTGTCATCCTCTTAGCTTACGGGACATCATCCTCCTGAGAGGATAACGACTCATTCCACTAGAGCAGTGGCTTCCTCTTGGACCTTTAAGAACGAGGCCTCGATGGATCAGATTTGTAAGGCGGCTACCTGGTCCTCCTTACATACTTTTTCAAAATTTTACAAGTTTGATGTTTTTGCTTCTGCTGAAGCAGCTTTCGTGAGAAAAGTTTTGCAGGCTGCGGTGCCCTCAGAATAGGGTCCGCCTCTTCCTTTTTGTTCCCTCCCGTTATTCATTCAGTGTGCTCTGGAGCTTGGGTATAGTTTTCCCAACAGTAAGGAATGAAGCCGTGGACTCTCCCAATGTTAGGAAGGAAAACAATTTATGCTTATGAGATCAATTCCTTTCCTTCCGGATAGGGAGAGTCCACGGCCCTCGCCCATTTTTTCTTATGGGTGGTCCCCTATTTTATTCTTCTGGCACCATTTATACCCTAATGTTTCTCCTACTTTTCCTTGTTCCCTCTGCAGAATGACTGGGGTAATGAGGAAGTGGTAGAGATATTTAAAGGGACAGTCAACACCAGCATTTTTGTTGTTTTAAAAGATAGATAATCCCTTAATTACCAATTCCCCAGGTTTGCATAACGATCAGTTATAATTATACACGTTTTACCTCTGTACTTACCTTGTATCTAAGCCTCAGCAGACTGCCCCCTTATTTCAGTTCTTTTGACAGACTTGCATTTTACCCAATCAGAGTTGTCTCCATGGTAAATTCACGAGCATGAGCTCAATGTTATCTATATGAAACACATGAACTAATGACCTCTAGTGGTGGAAAACTTTCAAAATGCATTTAGATTAGAGGCGGCCTTCAACGTCTAAGAAATTAGCATATGAACCTCCTAGGTTTAGCTTTCAACTAAGAATACCAAGAGAACAAAGCAAAATTGGGAAATAAAAGTAAATTGAAAAGTTGTTTAAAATGACATGCCCCATCTGAATCATGAAAAAAAAGTCTTTGCCTCCTCCTGGTGGCCAGGTGTTGTATTTCCCAACAGTAAGGAATGAAGCCGCGGACTCCCTATCCGGAAGGAAAGGAATTGATCTGGTGAGCATAAATTATGTTTTTATTCCATTCTCTTCATAATACCAAAGAAACTAGGTATTTTTCAGTTTATCACTGTCCTGAAGACTGAACAAATTTCTGAAAGTGCCCACTTCTGCCTCCTCTTCCTAGCGAACTAGAGTGTACTTCCACATGTGAAAAGCTTGTGGACTCTCACCAGCATGAAATAAATTATTTATCAGGTAAGCAAAAAAAAGTTTTTATGGGAGAGGGATTTTCTTACCTTTTGGCAACAATTCATTGGTTACAATTGTTTTGTTTTATTGAAATTTAACACTTGTAACCTAAGAAAGGTATTTAGTGCCTTTTCCCAAATTTAATTTTTGAAATAATTCAACATTATAGGTCTATATTTGTTTTAAGATACCTAAATGATTGTTGGAAATAATAATAAAAGTATAGCCCATTTTTCAGGGGACGGTACATGTACATACCCAAAATAGCAGTTCACTTCTATTATTACAGTGTTGACATTTTAACTGTAGAATGCTGAAGTTGTTTTGTTCTGAATTTATTATAGTAATTTTTCCCCAGGGAAAAAATGTTTATCTTTTTTTTTTGTGTGTGTGTTTTTTATTTTTTTTATTTTATTAAAGTACTGTCCTGTTAAATTGCCCGGAGTACAGTGCTTGAGTAGCTGCTATAAAGATTTTACCAAATTAACATCAAACAAAAGCAGAACGCATTGTATATTGCAATTATTATTTCTTTTATGGGTATATGCTTTTCATTTTTTTAATATTAAACCCAAGTAATTATGGACACAAATGTTACAATTGAGTTTTTACTGCATCCCCAGTATCTTAAGGTGAAGCTGCAGGTATCTGCACCACTGGCGTCATTGGTTGCTCTATAATCTAATCTTCGCTGTACATGCTGATGTATTAAATATAATTTATAATAAAAATGAATGTGTTTGTAATAGCATATTTTCAGAACCTCTTGGTTTAAAATATAGGGGCTTCATGGGCATCTCTTTGCCTTATTCTATGCATAAGGCTATATATACACACTTGCACATTAATTCTCTATTTCAAGTCCTATATTCAGGTGCTAATGCTGTGTCCTTTCATGGATGTCAATGAAAGTTCCCAGAAGCCTTTTGTTTCTTATACACTTTACCTTTTCTGGCAGCTACCTTTCTGCTTCTAGCTTTTTGGAGTGAGAGAGTGTGTGTGCTTGTAGAAATTTTATTTGTGAGAGAGAAAAAAAGGACCCCTTTCATTATGGCATGCCCTAACCTTGCATAGCATCTTGTAATGTAGGCCTCCTGGCTTGCAGTAGCTGGTAAATTTAATTTGTGAATTCAGCCCGGTAAGTGGTTTTTATTTTTGGGGGGGGGGTTTGCTTCTTTTCTGTGTTCTATATTAGAAATCTTGTTAAGAATCCTCATATTTTATCTATGAAGGGGGGCAGTAGTATGCCTTCATACTACATTCTGTGCATGTCATTTTGTTTTCTAATCTGTATTTCACATTTTTATGAGATTCAACTGCTTAAAAGGACACAAAACCCCAAATTGTTCTTTCATGGCACAGATAGAGAATGCAAATGTTAAACAACCTTAGAATTTACTTCTATTATCACATGTTCTTTGTTCTCCTGGTATCTTTTGATTAAAAAAAAGCATGGACATAAGCTCATGAGTGTACACGTGTCTGGAACACTATCTGGCAGCACTTTTTCCTGCCATGTAGTGCACAAGAGACCTACTTAGGTATCTCTTCAGCAAAGAGTACAATGGCAATGAAGTAAATTTGATAAGAAAAGTATTTTGAAAAATTGTATGCTCTGTCTGAATCACAAAAGAAAAGTTTTTGGGTATTTTTGTATCTTTCATGGGTGCATTCTTTTTGCCTTTCTGAACCTCCTAGAGGTTTTCACATGACCCCCACGAATATAAATACACCTGCTGACTGATAAATATTATGTATACCCTGGAATATCTTAAGGATTGCGTGAACAGATGCTCTCTGGAGGAGTTTTAATATTGTCATTTTATGAGGGAGGGGGTAGCTTTGAACCTAGTACTTTTGGTGTTATGCCATCTGTTTAAATTAATGCATACCTTGGGTTATTCATATTCTATGCATACAATAGCAATGTTTGATTAGTGTGCTATTAGGGCTGGGCGATATGGGCGGAAAAAAAACGCGTTTGTGATTTAATTGCGATTTTCTTATAAATGACTATAACACCTTAATTTTGTTTTCTAAAGTTTATTCAACACTACAGAATCTTAATGTACATGTTTCTCAATGTCCAATACACTCTTGGAGCATAAAAATACAAAACAAAAAATAGTTAAAATAAAATTTGCTGCCTGTGATGTGATTAAATAGTAGCCAGTTATTGGGTCTTATGACACACAACATTGTCATGTTTTCTTGGACAGTCATTCTAACTGTGGACATTGGTATGATTAACAAATGAAGCAGTGTAAGCCACATGCACACACACACATATATATATATATATATATAATATACAATCACATACACGGTTACACTCTCACACACACACATATATATATATATATATATATATATATATATATATATATATATATAAACACATAGAAACACCCAGCACTCACCAGCTAGCTCACAGCTAAGATAAAATCACAACTGGAAAGGTTAGTTACCACATCTGGCCAAATGGGAAAGCTCAGGCACCACGTCAAGGTCCTTTCCTTTGCCTGAATAGGAGGGGATTTTAATTTGTCACTTTGACCTGCAATTGATAGATTTTTAAAAAAAAACATGGTTTTATACAAAAAACAAGCCAAATTTATGAAAACATTCTGTTATCAATTAAAATTAATTGATATTTGGAGACTATAATCCTGATCAACGTCTATTTACTTGTGAATCCAAAACTTTTAGAACATTCTCCAGAATTTACTTTATTTTGGTAACAGAGTCTTTATCACTGCAAAAAATTCATGCTGAGATCGCGAGATAGTTATTTCTGACCATGCGATTGTTTCACTGTCATAGCACTCTTCTTTAAATGAACCAAAAAGAAATTTAAATTTTATCTTTCCACGTTATATGTATAAAAATATGAAATTCATTTTATGGTTAAAACAGAATAGTTACAAAAAATACATTACCTCTCCAAACCGTTCTTTTTGGGAAAGTTATGTCAATGCCAGAAAAGAAAGAGATACATTTGTTAAGCAAAAGTCCCTAGAGGAGGAGGCCAAATTGAATTTGCGCTTTAAAGGTCATTATGGATGTTCAGCCAAATATTTGGCGAACTTAACCAGAAGTAGGAAGAAAAAAAATTATATCTTATCAATTAAAGACCAAGGTAATAGGTATACTGAAGTGAGTGATATTAACAAGGTCTTTTTTTACATATTATGAGAATCTATATACTCAGACCAGTAATAATAGGCAGAATCAAGAAATATTTTGGTCCCAAATAAAAATTCCGCAAGTAGCAGATAATCATCTTGAACATTTGAATGCTCCTATTTCATTGGAAGAAATAGGGGACGCAATTAATAAATCTAAGCTAAATATAGCTACTGGCCTTACTTTCTTCCAACAGAATATTATAAAATATTAGCGGAAGAGATTAAGCCTATTTTGGAAAAACTTTTTAATAGTTATTTTTTGTGTAGTAACCCATTCTCTGAATTTTTTACGGCCGCGTATATTCCATTAATTCCTAAAAAAGACAAAGACCCAGAAGATCCAGCCTCATTTAGACCCATATCAGTACTAAACGTAGATTACAAGATTTTAACTTCTATCCTTGCGGCTAGATTAATTAAATGCCTTGACCAAATCATACACCATGATCAAACTGGATTTATGGCTTCTAGAAACTTATCGAAAAATATACGAAAAATTGTTACCCTAATCGATTATATCTGGAGTCTAAATAAAGATGTTAGTAAATATTTTAAACATGATATTGCCCTCTTAACATTGGATGCGGTCAAGGCATTCGACTCAATAGAATGGGATTACCTCTTTCAGACATTGGAAAAATTTGGTTTTGAAAACCATTTTTTTCACTTTATTTGTAATTTATACCATTCTCCTATTTCTTATCTATTGATAAATGATACTTTAATGCCTGGTATAAGATTGCAAAAAGGTACTAGGCAAGGCTGCCCCCTATCCCCCCTACTTTTTAATTTGGCACTCGAACCCCTTGCTATATGGTTAAGAGATGTGATGGAAGGGCTCAATTTTGGGAATACTTCTTTAAAGACCTTACTGTACGCTGACGATCTGTTAATCTTTCTTCAAAATACATCCTTATCTATTCCCATAATATTGGATTCCTTGAAACTTTTCAGTTCATTTTCTGGTTACAAAGTAAATTTTCATAAAAGTGAATTGATGTGGATTCACAAATCTAAGAATAAGATAAATAATACTCCGTTTAAGGAAGTTGAAACATTAAGATATTTAGGGATTTATTTACACAGAAACCCAGAAAAATGGTATGGGTTGAATTTTCATCCTCTACTACAGAAAATTGAATCAGATTTTAAAGCGTGGGACTCATTTCCGTTATCAATTACAGCTAAAGTAAATCTTATTAAGACAATTATTTTTCCTCGCTTGCTTTTCCCTCTGCAAAATTTACCCTTATTATTGTCTAAAACTGACTTAAGTAAATTACATGCAAAATTTTCGCAATTTATTTGGCAGGGTAAAAAAAAAATCACGTATCGCCTTGAGGAAGTTGATGCTTCCCTGGGAAACGGCAGGCTTAGCATTAACTGATATTAAGTATTATAATATTGCCGCTTTAGGGAAAATTGCGGCAGATTGGATGGCAGAAACTGATTGATTTTCGTCAAAAGAAAACACAATTTATGCTTACCTGATAAATTTATTTCTCTTGTGGTGTATCCAGTCCACGGATCATCCATTACTTGTGGGATATTCTCATTCCCAACAGGAAGATGCAAGAGGACACCCACAGCAGAGCTGTAATATAGCTCCTCCCCTAACTGTCATAGCCAGTCATTCGACCGAAAACAAGCCGAGAAAGGAGGAACCTTAGGGTGTAGTGGTTACTGTAGTTTAAATTTAAAAATTACCTGCCTTAAAATGACAGGGCGGGCAGTGGACTGGATACACCACAAGAGAAATAAATTTATCAGGTAAGCATAAATTGTGTTTTCTCTTGTAAGGTGTATCCAGTCCACGGATCATCCATTACTTGTGGGATACCAATACCAAAGCTAAAGTACACGGATGAAGGGAGGGACAAGGCAGGAACTTAAATGGAAGGAACCACTGCCCGTAAAACCTTTCTCCCAAATATAGCCTCTGAAGAAGCAAAAGTATCAAATTTGTCAAATTTTGAAAAAATATGAAGCGAAGACCAAGTCGTCGCCTTGCAAATCTGATCAAAAGAAGCCTCATTTTTAAAGGCCCAAGTGGAAGCCACAGCTCTAGTGGAATGAGCTGTAATCCTTTCAGGAGGCTGCTGTCCAGCAGTCTCATAGGCTAAGCGGACTAAGCTTCTTAGTCAAAAAGAAAAAGAGGTTACCGAAGCCTTTTGACCTCTCCTCTGTCCAGAGTAGACAACAAACAAAGCAGATGTTTGACGAAAATCTTTAGTAGCTTGTAAGTAAAACTTTAAAGCACAGACCACGCCCAAATTGTGTAACACAAGGATGGAACAACAATCTCTTGATTGAAGAAAATAAACTAGCTATATTTAACCACTCTCTCCTACAACGTCCTTGCTTGTTGAGAGTTGCAAGAGAATGACTGGCTATGACAGTTAGGGGAGGAGCTATATTACAGCTCTGCTGTGGGTGTCCTCTTGCAACTTCCTGTTGGGAATGAGAATATCCCACAAGTAATGGATGATCCGTGGACTGGATACACCTTACAAGAGAAATGGAGAATTTTATAGTTTCTCCCTTGTCCCTTAAAGCTTTATTGCATATAAATTTGAAAGAGCTTCCTAGCAACATTAAGAGGTTAATTTCAGTTAAGAATGTAATATCTGCATGGCAAATTATTTGTATCTCTGTAGGGGCAGATTACTCCTTTTCAAACTATCTCCCTTTATTGGGCAACCCAGAGTTCTCTCCTGGGATCTATCAGAAAACCTTTAGAAGATGGGCTAATAAGGGTCTTAAGGAAGTATACCAATTTTTTACAGAAGATGGACAAATTAGATCGTTTGACAATTTAAAATCCCAGTTTGATTTACCAAATAACAACCTCTATCCTTATATGCAATTCTATCATTTTATTAAAGCTAAGAACTGGAATGGCCGTGAGACAGTAGCATGGTATGTCCTGAGATCCACCATTATTATTTCTAATATTAAAGCACCCTCTATTTCTTTATTTTATAGTATCATGTTGGCTAAACAAAGTGATTCCTTGTTAGAAAGCCTCACTGAGAAATAGAGATTAATAACCCCAAGGATTGATCAAGATAAAATAAGAAATAGTTGTAAACTAGTCAATAAACTCCAAATACCAATGAGCTGGAAAGAGAGTCATATGAAATTACTGCATAATTTTTATTATACTCCTCAGAAAATGTCTAAAATATATCCTAATTTAACTTTTTCATGTCCCTGTTGTCTTTACATTAATGCAGATACACTACATATGTTTGTATCTTGTCCTAAGATCGATCAATTCTGGAAAAAGGTTGCTTTCTGGTTCAATAGATTATATGGAGCAAACGTCCATTTCAATGCAGATACTATCTTCCTCCTTGAACACACTAGCTGTGAAACTTCTCTGCAAAAAAAAAAGCTTAAATGTAATTATTCTACTTGTTAGACATTTAATACTAACTAATTGGAAAGCCAGAAGAATGCCGGGTTTCTCATTATTTATCAAAGAAATTCAGATGCAAATAATTTTTGAATTTTTTCATTTGAGAGAAGTAGGTGAAAGGGAAGTTAGGAAGTTTTTATTGAAATGGCTACCAATAATTAAGATATTTTCGGAAAGCATTCAAAAAACTATTTTATCACCATTTCTAAGCTCGGATAGCTTTAGTGACCTAGTATTACTAGGTGATTTCCCTGTAGATTGGATAAGGGGCTATAGAGACTCATAATAGCCTGTCCTTTGAACTACAGCAATGAGGACAAAGCCCTTCCTGATGACATGGGGAAGAGAGAGGGGTTTCCTTTCTTTTTTTCCCCCCTTCTTTTCTCTTTTTCTTCTTTCCTTACAATAAAAATATGCCATAAGTGTTAAATGCAGGATTTGCAACATTTACTTTATAAGGCCCAAGGTCATGTGAAAGTGGAGAAAAAATGTTTCTTTTTTGTATAAGTTTGTTGTCTTCATTATGGATTTTTCTCTGTTATCTCATTTGAATCCACTTAAGATGATGCCCTGCGTGGCGTTTTGACTATTATAAATTGTACAACTAATAACATTTTTGGCTCTTTAAATAAATAATAAAAAAAAAAAGAGAATGCAAATGTTAAACAACCTTAGAATGTACTTCTATTATCACATGTTCTTTGTTCTCCTGGTATCTTTTGATTTAAAAAAAAAAGCATGGACATAAGCTCATGAGCGTACATGTGTCTGGAACACTCTGGCAGCACTTTTTCCTGCCATGTAGTGCACAAGAGACCTACTTAGGTATCTCTTCAGCAAAGAGTAAAATGGCAATGAAGCAAATTTGATAGAAAAGTATTTTGAAAAATTGTATGCTCTGTCTGAATCACAAAAGAAAAGTTTTTGGGTATTTTTGTATCTTTTTCATGGGTGCATTCTTTTTGCCTTTCTGAACCTCCTAGAGGTTTTCACATGACCCCCACAAATATAAATACACCTGCTGACTGATAAATATTATGTATACCCTGGAATATCTTAAGGATTGCGTGAACAGATACTCTCTGGAGGAGTTTTAATATTGTCATTTTATGAGGGAGGGGGTAGCTTTGAACCTAGTACTTTTGGTGTTATGCCATCTGTTTAAATTAATGCATACCTTGTCTTAAGGTTATTCATATTCTATGCATACAATCAGGGCCGCCACTAGAAATTTTGGGGCCCCTGACTCAACCATTGATCAGGGCCCCCCCCCCCTCCTTTGACATGTGCAATTTTTGACCAAGTGACTAAAATGTATATGCACTTTATTCTTAATTGTCTATTTAAACTTGGAAATGTTGTAAAGGTAGTAACATACACACACACAGACACACTCATACACTGAAACACACAAACACACTCACACATAAGGATTCACATATAGACACTCTAGCAGACACGCAAAGAAACACACTCAGACACAGAAACCCAAACAGACACTTAGCACTTGTTTACATTGACCTGACAAGTAATGAGGTAAACTACAGTTTTGTAAAAAAAGGAGATTTAGAAAACAAAATATGGAGTTCTGATAATCTTTTTGTAAAGGAAGATGACAACTAAATTATGACAACAGCATGCAGTGGCTGAAAGGAAGGGCACTGAACTGCCTAAACAATAATTTAAAGGTTAAATGGTGGAGTGGTTACTTCCGGGAAAGGTCTTGTTAGTCTCAAAGTCTGTAGAAAGATGTGAATAATTAGTACTAAGGTCAAAATGTCCTAAAAAGGAACAGACAATGGACACACACACTAACTCAAACTTGCACATACACCCAAGGAAACACCGACAGAGACAGCCTCAGAAAACACACAAAGACATATACACACATACACACACAGAAAACACACAAAGACATACACACACACAGAGAGACAACCACATGAAAAACACAGAAAGACATACATACACACACCCTCACTGAGACATCCACAGAAAACACACAGACATACACACACCCTCACAGAGACACCCACAGAAAACACAGACATACATACATACACGCAAACACCCTCACAGAAACACCCATAGAAAAAGCTCAAAGACATATGCACACACCCTCACAGACATCCACAGAAAATGCACAAAGACATACACACGGTAACACCCACCCTCACAGAGAGACCCACAGATAAAAAATACATACACATAGAGACACAAACCAAAGCACAAAGACATAAACACATACACCCACAGAAACACTCACAGGAGGAAACATTTATGCACCGTGCATCCCCTAAATCAACAGTGAGTGACATGCATGATAAAAAAAATGCAGAAATTAAGAGATCACTTTTTAAAGAATCATATTTGTAAATGTGCAAACAAAAATAATTCTGTGAATTCAAAATTGTACATTAATGAGCTGGGTAGATGGCTAGATGAAGAAAAGTACCTTTAAAAGGTTGACATATGTTTGTTTGTTTTTTTCCCATTTTCCCCAACCAAGAGCACCACTTCAAATATAGTGTACAAATTTTCCCATCTGTCAGTGGTACTTATGGATTTTGAAAATGCTGTACTCTATATGGTCTTGGTGGGACCATAAGCTGTGGTACTCATACCATTAGATCTGGTTAAATGCAGGATTTAGGCTTGTTGGTATGTATTTCAAAACTAAGTCAGCTGTAGTGTAAACTGAACAGTTTTAAGTTAACCTGGCTCATTTCAAACACTGAGCAATCTTAGTCTGATAGTATAAAATTTTATGCAGATGTAAAAATCTTAGATAAAATGCCTCCTTGCATCTGGAAAGTCCTTGCATAAAGGGGCAGTAAACTGGAATGTAATATATATTTTTATATATATATAAAATGCATATCTGCCAAAAGGGCATCTACCATTTGTGTATTGAGGAGGAAACATTTCTGCATGGTTTTAAATATAGAATTTCTACAGCATTGTCAAATAATCATAAATACACTGCTGCTAAAAAAATGTGTTTTTATGGACCCCTAGCCCCACCATACAACTACTACCACACTGAACTTACAATCCAAAATTGCACAAAGAAATAAAAAACATTTGCTAAGTAAGTCCTACCTCCTCTTCAAATGAAAGTGATCTGCCGTCTAACTCAGGCACACACTGTACAAAGTGTCAAGTCTGTCTCACACTGAGCATAGTGGTTTAGTGCACACTAAGAAATCCTCTCAAATGCTAATACTTTACTCCTTGTAATAACATTTCCCATTCTCAATTAACACTCTGCTATAGTACCCACTGGTGGCTGCCAAAATTATTATTTTTTTTTTTTTTTAAGTTCTTGCCTCATGGGGCCCCCCTGGCTCATTGGGCCCCTGACAGGAGTCACCCCTGTCACCCCCTGATGGCGGCCCTGCATACAATAGCAATGTTTGATTAGTGTGCTATTAGGGCTGGGCGATATGGGCGGTAAAAAAACGCGTTTGTGATTTAATTGCGATTTTCTTATAAATGACTATAACACCTTAATTTTGTTTTCTAAAGTTTATTCAACACTACAGAATCTTAATGTACATGTTTCTCAATGTCCAATACACTCTTGGAGCATAAAAAAACAAAACAAAAAATAGTTAAAATAAAATTTGCTGCCTGTGATGTGATTAAATAGTAGCCACTAGCCAGTTATTGGGTCTTATGACACACAACATTGTCATGTTTTCTTGGACAGTCATTCTAACTGTGGACATTGGTATGATTAACAAATGAAGCAGTGTAAGCCACATGCGCACACACACATATATATATATATATATATATATATATATATATATATATATATATATATAATATACAATCACATACACGGTTACACTCACACACATATATATATATATATATATATATATATATATATAACACATAGAAACACCCAGCACTCACCAGCTAGCTCACAGCTAAGATAAAATCACAACTGGAAAGGTTAGTTACCGCATCTGGCCAAATGGGAAAGCTCAGGCACCACGTCAAGGTCCTTTCCCTTGCCCGAGTCCCTAAAACAGCCACACCATCATGCGAGCTCACAAAGCCAAACAGACTGAGAACAAAGAAGGCGTGCACAGGTGGATGTAATCACCCAGAGATTTTACAAATATGTGCTAAAAGCAACCACTAGATGGAGCTGGTTTGCAAGAAATCACACACAAATCAATGCATTACAGCCACTTCTGAGAATTTTTTTTTTTTTTTTTAGCAAAAAATCGCAACTTGTGTTTTTTAAATTGCATACGCGATTAATCGTGCAGCCCTCTGTGCTATACAGTGCCTGTATTTACAATAATGAGGTTGATCAAAATCTATCAGCCCACCTTTATCAGCAGATTTTCGGACTGCATCTCCCTGGTCTTCTATTAGTACTAGTTAGTGTCTTTGATAAGACACTCGAAGCAGCCCTCCTGTGTAATTTTCTTTGTTACAGAAAAGGGGACAGTCTACTTCATAATTTTTTATTGTTTAAAAAGATATATAATACCCCTTATTATGCATTCCTCAGTTTTGCATAACCAACACTTATATTAAAGGGCCATGATACCCAAATGTTAAAACACTTGAAAGTGATGCAGCATAGCTGTAAAAAGCCGACTAGAAAATATCACCTGAACATCTCTATGTAAAAAAGAAAGATATTTTACCTCAAACGTTCCTCGGTAGCCACATCCCATTGTAAAGGACTTCTAAGTAGCAAATCAGTATGTCTGTCCCGGGAGAGCTAAGGGAGTGAGCTTTTGTGCGCACTCATCTTATTTCCCTTTTCAGTTTAAGGAAGATTACTATGGAATCTCATGAGATCACAGTAAAAGAGTTCATGACCTCAGCACTGTTGATGCTGATTGGCTGCTGTTCATTTCTTCTTTTTTTTACCTGCAGCTGGGCAGCAGCGGTAAATAACTTTTTACACATAGCTTACTCTGCTGAGCTAAGGAGATTGTGAGGTAAAATATCTTCCTTTTTTACATAGAGATTCTCAGGTGATATTTTCCGGTCAGCTTTTTACAGTTATACTGCATTAGTTTCAAGTGATTTAGCATATGAGTATTATGTCCCTTTAATATACTTTTTATCTCTTATTACTTTAAATCTAAGCCTCTGCAGACTGCCTCCTTATTTCTGTTCTTTTGACAGATATGCATTTTAGCCAATCAGTGTTGACTCCTAGGTAACTCCACGGGAGTGAGCACAATGTTATCTCAATGGCACACATGAACTAGCACTGTCTAGCTTAAAAAAAACTAGATTTTTATAGGAAAGGTGTTTAAAATTCTGTGCCCTATCTGAATTATGAAAGTTTAGTTTTGACTAGGCTGTCCATTTAAGTTCCACTTTACAGCTACAGAACTTGATTACATTGTAACCTAGACTTCTAATTACTCTCCTCCCAGTGCTCTAGGGTATGTAGCAGTGCTGTCTAAGTAAGCAGCAACTTTTGATTTCTTGTAAAAGATCCCCACACTAAGATATGTGTAAATCCAGATCTTTAAATGGGGATCTTTTACAAGAATCAACAAGAAACCAACTCTGTATTAAACTTTCATGTGCATCCATATCATGGAGGCAACCACAACTTCTTTGATATGTAATGTGACTCAAGATAAAAGGGTTGAATTTGGGCCTGTCCAGCTTGACCAAGTAGGATGATGATGTGGCTTGCTTTCACATGTAGCTGTAGGTAGCCATTCTGCTCAGACTGGCACCAACTTTCAGATGTCCAGATGAAGGGGCTTCCCTGACCGTTGTACCTGCAGTCTGAATGTATTAGAGAGCTATCTGAGCTAAAAGGCAGCTGCTTTATGCATGAACACCCAAAATAATGAACAAACTTTATTAGGAAGAGACATCTCTAATACAGGACTCATTCCTCACTAAAAACAACAGAGAAGCACAACACCAGGAATATGACTACATTGGCAACATTTAGAAACAAGCAAGCATTACCCAGGTTCTGAACCAATAAAGGACCGGCTCTTAAACTTACATTCTTGCTTTTTCAAATAGAGATACCAAGAGAACAAAGAAAAATTGATAATATGAGTAAAATAGAAAGCTGCTTAAAATTGCATGTTCTATCTCATGGGGTGCCAAACTTGTCGGCCCACGACACCTCCATGAAAAATAATTATAATATGCTTATTACTTAAAGAGCAAGCGAGGGTGTTTACTGTTATGGTTGCACATGTGTGCAACCTCCATTCAGCTCTCCGTTACAATGACTGTACCCCTTTGTTTTTCATCATTGTGATTCACTTGTATAGTGAGCAGCTGTGTTACGGTAGCGAGATCATTAAAACCCCTGAAACTTTAGAACTAACCTCATTATTCTAGAAGAAGAAAAAAGACAAACACAGATAAGTGCATAACTATTTATTTGACACATGCAGCACTTCTTTATATGTGTTCATTACTATGACAGCACTGATTTCATACATCTTGATTGCCCATTCCTTTCCATAATTTTCTCTAGATAAAATCACATACTTTATATTTGATAAATAAATATTTTATAGATATATTTATTTTATCTGAGAGAACCTTCTTAAAAGCATTTAGAGCCCGTTTCATGAAGCCAGAGTAAGTTACTTAGAGGTTACAGAACACAATCTTTTGAAATGCATACAGTTAAAGCAAATGCCACTGTTGTGTTTACAGTATACAATTTACATATAGTGGATTTTCTTATATGGCTTGGATTTATTCCAATTATGAAATGGTCTCCAATTAGAGCCAAAGGCTTTAGGGTAGGGAGCAGTTTTCTGCTTGAAAGGAGACAGACAGTAATCTTGTGTTAGACACCATGGGGCCCATTTATCAAATGTCTGTCCGACATGATCCGATCAGCGGATCATGTCCGAAAGACATCGCTGAATGCGGACAGCATACGCTCTCCGCATTCAGCATTGCACAAGCAGTTCTTGTAAACTGTTGGTGCAATGCCGCCCCCTGCAGATTCATGGCCAATCAACCGCTAGCAGGGTGTGTCAATCAACCCGATCGTATCTGATCGGGTTGATTGCTGTCCGCGGCCCCAGAACAGGCGGACAGGTTATGGAGCAGCGGTCTTTAGACTGCTGCTTCATAACTTTGTGTTTCTGGTGAGCCTGAAGGCAATTTAAAGTGAGAGAGGGTGGGGGTAGGGCAGAGTATATTATATACAAGAGATTCAGTGGTTAAGGGCAGATAGCCCAATTTGAGTTTTATAATCTCCTAAACACTGATACCTCCTGCCACAGATTTAGAGTTAAGGGCAAGATACAACTAATAAATAATTGTAAATAGACTTACAAGTAAAAGTAGGTAACTTAAATCTGTGAGGAAAATTTCCACCAATGCCCTTACAGAATCAGAGCTGAATATTTTTTATTTAGAAAAAATGTTTTTTTCATTCATGCACTAAAGTTTATTAAATCAAAATTTAACCACACATACATTTAGCAGAGGCTAAAAATTAAAAACACTGCACCTAGGTTGAGCTGAGATTTTTAAATTAGTCTGAAATCAGTATCAAAGGTATCTAGCAGCAAAAATTTATAGTTATAAGCTAAGCCCTTACAATCCGAGGGCTAGTTTAAATTTAAATTTTTACAAATTATTAAAGCTGCATTGTACCGGACCAACGAAGGTGAGCAAGTTAAAAGAAAGGGGAAAGACAAAGCTTATCCCAGAGGACCCCTGACGTACGTTTCACAAAAAACGCTTCCTCAGAGGGGTGTGGAGCTGCTGCAAAATGCTATATTTATACACAATTTCTTTACCTTCAACGATAGGTACTACTTACAGACGCAGGGTACCGCAATGGGTACGGCCTGCGCACCGACATATGCCAACCTGTTCTTGGGGCATTGGGAGCTCTTTAATGTTTTTTCGACTGAATTACAACATCATACTGATCGTATCCCGCTATGGATAAGATATATAGATGATGTCTTATTCATATGGCAAGGAACATCTCAGGAATTAGATCAATTTATGACCAAAATAAATATGAATAACAAAAACATCAAATTAACATACTCAGCCGATCAACACAAAATTTCCTTTCTGGATATAACTATATTCAAGAAAGAAGATGGTTACATTAACACCACTATTTACCGAAAAGAAACAGCGACTAACACTCTATTACATAGATCTAGCGCCCATCCACCATGCACCCTTAAGGCTATCCCCTTTGGGGAATTTCTGCGCCTAAGACGTAACTGTTCCAGTACTGATATATATCTCACAGAAAGTAAAACTCTAATGGACAGACTTATGGCACGAGGCTATAGCAAAAAAGCAGTCAAACGAGCCAAATATAAGGCCCTGAATATCTATAGAGAAAATTTACTCATTCCCAAGGTCAAAAATACTAGTGAGTCTAATCCAAGACTAATCACCACATACAACCCACAAATGCCAGAAATAACTAAAATAATCAACCAACACTGGAAAATTCTGCAAAATGATCCTTCTCTGAAAGAAAGTATCGGTGACAGAATCTCAATTGGGTACAAAAGACCCACAAATCTCAGGGATAGACTCGTCTCTAGCCATTATGTAAGAGCTTTCAAGAAAAAGGACACTGACCCAGGGATGTATCCCTGTGGGACCTGCTCCGCATGCCCATACGTATTGAAGTCTAAAACCATTCAAGATAAAGATGGCCATTTATATAATCTAGCCTCCCATTTCTCCTGCAGAACTATTGCGGTTGTATATGCTCTCTTTTGCCAATGCAAAATGATCTATGTTGGCATGACAACCCGGGAGATCAGGGTACGTATCCTTGAACACGCTAACAACATAAAAAATGCCAATAAGGATGAAGCTCGTGGCAAAAAGCTAACATCAGTCGCAAAACACTTTCAAATACATCACAAGTGTTCCACTAGCAATCTGAAATATATGGTCATTCAAAAAGCCTCATTAGGAATACGAGGAGGCAATCTGGAGAAAACACTACTCAAACTTGAATGCAAATGGATCTACCGTCTAAATTCTGTAAAACCGAATGGCATGAATGATTTCAATAATTATTTTGTATATTTGTAAGTGAAATAATGTATCACTTATATCAATAATTGTTGTGTCCTATCACTTATTATAATTCATGGCTCACTCCACGACTCACTCTCATTGATCAAAAACTCATCACACTACCCAAATTCTAAGGTCATTATACTTTGACCTATTTATTTAATTCACAACATTGTATACACGTCAACCTATACACTCTGTATAAGCAAAACCTATCTAGTCAATATATATACACTGAATTAGGTATGTCTCACCTTTGTCCCCTTTTTTGGTCACTCTCAATATGCTATATTATTTTTTAGCACGCAAGAGCACCCTGTGCACACCAAAGTTTTTATTTTTTAAATTTTTTTTCACTTTCATTTTTATCACAATACTTCACTTATTAATGATAAAGTGATCTGACCAGTAATTTTTATACAAAATTAGCATCCGCAGCAATGAGAACAATCATGCCTTAACAAAATCCAGCATATTATTCATTTTCAGCACATTGAAAATATACCTAAGTATGAAAGCAATATGAACTAAAGGCTATCCCTCACACATATGCTCTAAAAAGAGGTATCCTATCATATTTGTGCTTTAAATAATACTGACATCTCCAAAAATTATCCTTGGCATCTGTGTACCTCACAATAAACAATGTTACCTCTCACGTAACTCTTCCTTTTAGAATCTGATATAGGAAGAATTAAGTGTATAAGCAGTTTACCAATAAGATAGCGAATGAATGGTTTTCGCGTAGATAAATCTTATCCTTTTACATTACCCACACAAGCAAACAGCTAAAATAAAACGTGTATAAGCAGTTAAAATAAAATGTGAGCAGCTAAAATAAAATGTGCATAAGCAGTGTATAAGCAGTTTACCCATAAGATACTGAATGAGTGGTTTTCGCGTAGATAAATCTTATCCTTTCGCAAACAGCTAAAATAAAATAAAATCTAACCGTTTATAATACACGATCAGACTTGCCAATGACTACCCCACGTTTTAGATCGATGTGTCAGATATTTAGCTAAGTCCAACAGCGTAACATATGTCAAAAGTGAACATCCAATAAGACTGTTACCACATAAGTAAATATAAACAAACACGCCCACTCTAGATGTAACACTGATGTTAGCCTATAAGCAGCTCACTCATATAGATTGAATAAATGACACTGAGCAGATCTATCATACCCCTCAATATTAACGACTGCAGCAAGCTGCTGACCAATATTAAAAGGGGTAAGACGGAACGCCGACTCACATTATTAAGCACCTATATGTACTAATCACTTTATCTGGGTGTGAATAAAACGGACAGCAACTTTGCTAAACAGCAGTCTCCAGGTACAACGTTTATGTGAAAGGGATACATTAATACGATCTATCTACCTACGATAACCGGTCATATCTGATAAGGGACTGCGTTATACTTTCCATCGATATGCCTGACATTTAGCTAAACATATTAACGTAACATATGGTCGATGCAATCACCCAATGAGATCTGTCCAACAACTGTCAATATAAACAAAAACGCCCATTCCAGACGCAGCATGACGTTTAGAACCACTACCTCTCATTGTATCCTATCAGCAGTCACTCTGGTGACTGTCATTCATATGAGCCAATTAAAATGTAACTTTGGCAATTATGGAACATCCACTCAAACATCGGAGCCTGAAGGCAAGCCAGAAACACGGGGCATCATGCTCTATACGGAGCTTGATAAATAGGCCCCCATGTCTGCATTCCAAGATTTAAGTCATAAAGCTCTTCTAGATGGAATAGCTAAAGACATAGATTTGACGTTGATTTTCTTAACATCAAAGATAGCATCACAAAGATAATGATTTGCGTATTGATGATAAAGAATAATGTTAGATAATTCAGAGTCTAAAGAGAACTGTTGAGCGAAACTATCCAACCAAAAGGTAGAATCAGTAGCAACATCAGCCATAAACATAAACTGGTCTAAGAATATAGCCAGTATGTAAATATGCCCTTCTAAGATAAGATTCAAGCTTCCTATCTAAAGGGTTTTTAAAAGAAGTGCTGTTTTCCATAGGAATGGTTGTACGTTTAGCAAGAGTGGAAATAGCCCCATCAGTCTTAGGCACTGTTTCCCAAAGTTCCAAATTAGCAATAGGTAAAGGATATAATTTCTTCTATAAGGTAAGACGAGTCCACGGATTCATCCTTTACTTGTGGGATATTATCCTCCTGCTAACAGGAAGTGGCAAAGAGCACCATAGCAGAGCTGTCTATATAGCTCCTCCCTTAGCTCCACCCCCCAGTCATTCTCTTTGCCTACTCTAAGTACTAGGAAGGGTAAAGTGAAAGAGGTGATAAAATAATAGTTTTTAATTTCTTCAAGCAAGAGTTTGTTATTTTAAATGGTACCAGTGTGTACTATTTACTCTTAGGCAGCAGATGGATGAAGACTTCTGCCTAGAGGATGATGATCTTAGCCTCTGTGGGAACAGCACTGGACCTTAGTTACAAATGCTGAGGAGTACAGGAAACTTCAGTGTGAGGAACGTTTTCATGCTATGCAGCAGTGAGGTATGTTCAGTCATATTTTTCTGGAGAGACTGTATTTCCGAAAGGCTGACATTATCCCCATGAGGGTAAGCAGTAATCCTAAGAGCTATAAGAAGGGCATTACTAAGCTTGCAAAAGGGACTAATTACAAAAATGGTTGACACTGAGTTGTAAATGTTTGTGGGCAAACGTTTTTATGAACTGGGAGTGCTGTTTAACGTTTTGTGGGCAATAACGTTTTGGGCAACCTTATTGAGGGTACACTTGGCTTATTTTTTTTGGGTCTCAGAACCCACGTGGCTAGTTGAAAACCGCCCTGGTGCGGTTCTTTGAGACTGTAGAGACATCGAGTGAGATGGGCGGGGCCTATTTTCGCGCCTCAGATGCGCAGTTATTTTCTCTCAGCAAGCTCTAACTCCTGAGGGCCCTGGTGAATGTTTTGGGCCAAATCGAAGCTTTTATCCCATATTTACTATCCCTGAGGGCAGGTAGGGCCACAGCAGGGCTGTGGCAAGGTGCTGAGGTTTTTTTTTCCAGATTTAGGCCTAATTTCAATCCGGTTTGCACATCAAAGGGTTAAATGTTAAAATTCCTTGTGGGACAATCTTAACTACATATATTGTGTCTGCTTGCAAAATTTTGAAAAATTTGGTGCATTTTAAAGCTGTTTTGCAGAACGTGTATGCTTTTTTTCTCTTAAAGGCGCAGTACCGTTTTTTAAGATTGTTATTTTTTTCACTAAATAAAGTGTTTTCATGCTTGTTTATAGTCATTACTAGCCTGTTCAACATGTCTGAGATTGAGGAAAGTCAATGTTCAATATGTTCAGAAGCCATTGTGGAACCTCCACTTAGAATGTGTCCCTCATGCACTGAAAGGTCAATAAATTGCAAAGAACATATTTTAGCTACTAAAAGTATGTCGCAGGATGATTCTCAGTCAGAAGGGAATCAGGTTATGCCATCTAATTCTTCCCAAATGTCACAACCATTAACGCCCGCACAAGCGACGCCAAGTGCTTCTAATGCGTCTAATTCTTTCACCCTGCAAGATATGGCCGCAGTTATGAATACTACCCTCACAGAGGTTTTATCTAAGCTGCCTGTGTTGCAGGGGAAGCACAGTAGGTCTGGTGTGAGAACAAACGCTGAGCCCTCTGACGCTTTATTAGCCATATCCGATGTACCCTCACAATGCTCTGAGTTGGGGGTGAGGGATTTGCTGGCTGAGGGAGAGATTTCTGATTCAGGAAATATGTTCCCTCAGACAGACTCAGATATGACGGCTTTTAAATTTAAACTAGAACACCTCCGCTTATTGCTCAGGGAGGTTTTAGCGACTCTGGATGATTGTGACCCTATTGTAGTTCCAGAGAAATTGTGAAAAATGGACAGATTTCTAGAGGTTCCTGCTTACACTGATGTTTTGCCGGTCCCTAAGAGGATTTCAGACATTGTTACTAAGGAGTAGGATAGACCAGGTATTCCGTTCGCTCCCCTCCGACTTTTAAGAAAATGTTTCCCATACCATGCGGGACTCGTGGCAGATGGTCCCTAAGGTGGAGGGAGCTATTTCTACCCTGGCTAAGAGTACAACTATACCTATTGAGGACAGTTGTGCTTTTAAAGATCCTATGGATAAAAAATTAGAGGGTCTCCTGAAGAAAATATTTGTTCATCAAGGTTTTCTTCTCCAGCCTATAGCATGCATTGTTCCTGTAACTACTGCAGCGTCCTTTTGGTTCAAGGCTCTGGAGGAGGCTCTTCAGGTTGAGACCCCATTAGATGATATTCTAGATATAATTAGGGCTCTCAAGCTAGCTAAATCTTTCATTACAAGATGCCGCTTTTCAACTGGCTAAATTAGCTGCGAAAAATTCAGGTTTTGCTATTTTAGCGCATAGAGCGTTATGGCTTAAGTCCTGGTGTGCTGATGTGTCATCAAAAGCTAAGCTGTTAGCCATCCCTTTCAAGGGTAAGACCCTATTCGGGCCTGAACTGAAAGAGATCATTTCAGATATCACTGGAGGAAAAAGGCCATGCCCTTCCTCAGGATAAGACAAATAAGATGAGGACCAAACAAAATAATTTTTGTTCCTTTCGGAACTTTAAAGGTGGTCCCTCTTCCTCTTCCCCTGCCGCAAAGCAAGGGGGGAATTTTGCTCAATCCAAGTCAGTCTGGAGACCTAATCAGACTTGGAACAAGGGTAAACAGGCCAAGAAGCCCGCTGCTGCCACCAAGACAGCATGAAGGGGTAACCCCCGATCCGGGACCGGATCTAGTAGGGGGCAGGCTTGGGCAAGGCTTGGGCAAGAGATGTTCAGGACTCCTGGGCTTTAGAAATCGTAACCCAGGGGTATATTCTAGATTTCAAAGATTCTCCCCCAAGGGGGAGATTCCATCTTTCTCAATTGTCTGTAAACCAGACAAAAAGAGAGGCGTTCTTACGCTGTGTAGAAGACCTATATACCATGGGAGTGATATGCCCAGTTCCGAAAACAGAACAGGGGCAAGGGTTCTACTCCAATCTGTTTGTGGTTCCCAAAAAAGAGGGAACCTTCAGACCAATTTTGGATCTCAAGATCCTAAACAAATTCCTCAGAGTCCCATCCTTCAAGATGGAGACCATTCGGACTATTTTGCCGCTGATCTAGGAGGGTCAATATATGACGTGGACTTAAAGGATGCGTATCTACACCCTATCCACAAAGATCATAACCAGTTCCTCAGGTTCGCCTTTCTGGACAAGCATTACCAGTTTGTGGCTCTTCCCTTCAGGTTGGCCACAGCTCCCAGAATTTTCACAAAGGTGCTAGGGTCCCTTCTGGCGGTTCTAAGGCTGCGGGGCATAGCTGTGGCGCCCTATCTGGAGGATATCTTAATCCAGGCGTCGACTTACCAACTAGCGTGTTGGCTTTTCTAAGATCTCACGGGTGGAAGGTGAACGTAAAAAAGTTCACTTATCCCTCTCACAAGAGTTCCATTCCTGGGAACTCTGATAGATTTGGTGGACATGAAAAATTTTCTGACGGAGATCAGGAAATCAAAGATTTTATCCATCTGCCGAGCTCTTCATTCCATTCCTCGGCCGTCAGTGGCTCAGTGTATGGAGGTAATCGGCTTAATGGTAGCGGCAATGGACATAGTTCCGTTTGCTCGCTTGCATCTCAGACCACTGCAACTATGCATGCTCAAACAGTGAAATGGGGATTATGCAGATTTATCTCCTCAGATAAATCTGGACCAGTGACGTGCAGTGACGTCAGAGGCTGGTGAGGCAGTGGCTAGGATACGCCTTGATTCTTTAGATATCCTTTGTTGAAGAAATAGCAATGCACATGGGTGAGCCAATCACATGAGGTATCTATGTGCAGCCACCAATCAGCAGCTACTGAGCATATTTAGAAATGATTTTCAACAAAGGATATGAAAAGAATGAAGAAAATTAGATATTAGATGTAAATTGGAAAGTTATTTAAAATTGCATCCTCTTTCTAAATCATGAAAGAAAACATATGGGTTTCATGTCCCTTTAAATGGTTTCTTGGAAAACTGGTCAACTTAGTAAACATCTGATTTTAGTCTAAAGGATTGTAACAGAAACACTTGCCAGATAACAAAATGCTAGCTCTGATTATGAGATATAGAAATCCATGCCAATTAACCCTTTGGCTGCTAAGCCATTTCCCACCTGGGTGCTAATATTTTAATTTTTATTTTTATTTTTGAAATTTTGGAAAAAAACATTTTCAACTTTTTTATTTCTTTTTACAGACCCCCAAGACTTACACTGTTGGAAATGTTAGGCGATTACCTTTCCAACAATCGGTCTTGGGGGTCTGTAGCTGCTTAGATGCCTGAGATACAGGCTTCTAAGCAGCATGCCCCCTCCTCCTATACTTAACATTGTTAAGTATAAATAAAGTTGCGCGGTGACGTCATCACGTAATTGCGTGTGACGTCACCGCGCATCACGTGAAGCCCCGTCGATGCCTGTCACTCTACAGGCACGATCGCTGGGGTAGGATCAGTAAGGAGCCCCCAGATCTCCCTCAAGGTGGGAGAGTGCTCATGACGGCTCTGAGCCGTCATTAGCACCAGAGTGAGAAACTCTGTGACGGCTCAGAGCCGTCATTAGCACTCAAAGGGTTAAAATATGTTTAAAACATACTTTTTACTTTAATGCTGCAAATTATGCTTATAGATTCTTTCATTATTCAGTAAATATAAAAATGTCTTGATCCAGTGGCGGCTGGTGAAATTTAAAGATGGTGGGGCGCTTGACCCCACCCCTTTAAATAAAGCTACACCATCAGATCTCACTACCAATTCATTAATTAAATAAATAAAATATAGACAGAAACACAGAAAAGCACTCGGGGGGAGAGGGAGAGAGAGATGGGGGGAGAGGGAGAGAGAGATGGGGGGAGAGACACACAGAGGGTTAGAGAGACACAATCACACACAGAGGGTGTGTGAGAGAGAGAGAGAGACACAATCGCACACAGAGAGTTAGAGAGAGAGAGAGACAATCAAACACAGAGGGTTAGAGAGACACATAAGGGATGAGAGAGTCAGAGGGGGAGGAAGAGAGACAGAGAGAGAAAGAGACCATGGGGGAGAACAACACATAAGGAGAGAGATGGATAGATAGAGACACACACACACAAGGGTGGGGAGGGACCATTGCATTTTTAAGTAATAAAACAGCAGAGCTACAGAGAGTTCAGAAAGTAAGACTATAGATTAGTACAGAGGCAAGCTGCTAAGTTAGTGGGTGTAAAGTTTGAGGAAACAAAATACAAAAACGATTCTTTAACTGTTGTAAAACAGTAAAAAAAAAAAAAAACACTAAACCGCATTCATTAAATTATAATTTTCACTAACAGAATCCCTTTCAGTGAAATCTAACGGCTAGATTTAGAGTTTTGTCGGTAACGACCCGCGTAGCTAACGCTGGCTTTTTTCTGGCCGCACCTTTTAAATAACTCTGGTATTGAGAGTCCACAGAATGGCTGCGTTAGGCTCCAAAAAAGGAGCGTATAGCATATTTAACGCAACTTCAACTCTCGATACCAGAGTTGCTTACGGACGCGGCCAGCTTCAAAAACGTGCTCGTGCACGATTCCCCCATAGGAAACAATGGGGCTGTTTGAGCTGAAAAAAAACCTAACACTTGCAAAAAAGCCGAGTTCAGCTCCTAACGCAGCCCCATTGTTTGCTATGGGGAAACACTTCCTACGTCTGCACCTAACACTCTAACATGTACCCCGAGTCTAAACACCCCTAACCTTACACTTATTAACCCCTAATCTGCCGCCCCGCTATCGCTGACCCCTGCATATTATTTTTAACCCCTAATCTGCCGCTCCGTACACCCCCGCCACCTACATTATCCCTATGTACCCCTAATCTGCTGCCCTAACATCGCCGACCCCTATATTATATTTATTAACCCCTAATCTGCCGCCCCCAACGTCGCCTCCACCTAACTACACTTATTAACCCCTAATCTACCGACCGGACCTGAGCGCTACTATAATAAATGTATTAACCCCTAATCCGCCTCACTCCCGCCTCAATAACCCTATAATAAATAGTATTAACCCCTAATCTGCCCTCCCTAACATTGCCGACACCTAACTTCAAGTATTAACCCCTAATCTGCCGACAGGAGCTCACCGCTATTCTAATAAATGTATTAACCCCTAAAGCTAAGTCTAACCCTAACACTAACACCCCCCTAAGTTAAATATAATTTAAATCTAACGAAATAAATTAACTCTTATTAAATAAATTATTCCTATTTAAACCTAAATACTTACCTTAAAAATAAATCCTAATATAGCTACAATATAAATTATAATTATATTATAGCTATTTTAGAATTTATATTTATTTTACAGGTAACTTTGTATTTATTTTAACCAGGTACAATAGCTATTAAATAGTTAAGAACTATTTAATAGCTAAAATAGTTAAAATAATTACAAAATTACCTGTAAAATAAATCCTAACCTAAGTTACAATTAAACCTAACACTACACTATCAATAAATTAATTAAATAAAATACCTACAATTATCTACAATTAAACCTAACACTACACTATCAATAAATTAATTAAATACAATTCCCACAAATAAATACAATGAAATAAACTAACTAAAGTACAAAAAATAAAAAAGAACTAAGTTACAAAAAATAAAAAAATATTTACAAACATTAGAAAAAAATTACAACAATTTTAAACTAATTACACCTACTCTAAGCCCCCTAATAAAATAACAAAGACCCCCAAAATAAAAAAAATGCCCTACCCTATTCTAAATTACAAAAGTTCAAAGCTCTTTTACCTTACCAGCCCTGAACAGGGCCCTTTGCGGGGCATGCCCCAAAGAATTCAGCTCTTTTGCCTGTAAAAAAAATACATACAATACCCCCCCCAACATTACAACCCACCACCCACATACCCCTAATCTAACCCAAACCCCCCTTAAATAAACCTAACAATAAGCCCCTGAAGATCTTCCTACCTTATTTTCACCATACCAGGTTCACCGATCGATCCAGAAGAGCTCCTCCGATGTCGTGATCCAAGCCCAAGCGGGGGGCTGAAGAGGTCCATGATCCGGCTGAAGTCTTCATCCAAGCAGGAGCTGAAGAGGTCCATGATCCGGCTGAAGTCTTCTATCAACGGCATCTTCAATCTTCTTTCTTCCGGATCCATCTTGCAGACCTCCGACGCGGAACATCCTGCTGGCCCGACGGACTACCGACGAATGAAGGCTCCTTTAAGGGACGTCATCCAAGATGGCGTCCCTCGAATTCCGATTGGCTGATAGGATTCTATCAGCCAATCGGAATTAAGGTAGCCAATAGAATGCGAGCTCAATCTGATTGGCTGATCGGATCGGCCAATCGGATTGAACTTGATTCTGATTGGCTTATTCCATCAGCCAATCAGAATTTTCCTACCTTAATTCCGATTGGCTGATAGAATCCTATCAGCCAATCGGAATTCGAGGGACGCCATCTTGGATGACGTCCCTTAAAGGAGCCTTAATTCGTCGGTAGTCCGTCGGGACAACAGG
Source organism: Bombina bombina (assembly GCF_027579735.1). Lineage (NCBI taxonomy): Eukaryota > Metazoa > Chordata > Amphibia > Anura > Bombinatoridae > Bombina > Bombina bombina. Next base: position 101,982,411 of record NC_069506.1, on the reverse strand, counting down.
ATGTTCCGCGTCGGAGGTCTGCAAGATGGATCCGGAAGAAAGAAGATTGAAGATGCCGTTGATAGAAGACTTCAGCCAGATCATGGACCTCTTCAGCTCCTGCTTGGATGAAGACTTCAGCCGGATCATGGACCTCTTCAGCCCCCCGCTTGGGCTTGGATCACGACATCGGAGGAGCTCTTCTGGATCGATCGGTGAACCTGGTATGGTGAAGATAAGGTAGGAAGATCTTCAGGGGCTTAGTGTTAGGTTTATTTAAGGGGGGTTTGGGTTAGATTAGGGGTATGTGGGTGGTGGGTTGTAATGTTGGGGGGGTATTGTATGTGTTTTTTTTTACAGGCAAAAGAGCTGAATTCTTTGGGAGCATGCCCCGCAAAGGGCCCTGTTCAGGGCTGGTAAGGTAAAAGAGCTTTGAACTTTTGTAATTTAGAATAGGGTAGGGCATTTTTTTTATTTTGGTGGTCTTTGTTATTTTATTAGGGGGCTTAGAGTAGGTGTAATTAGTTTAAAATTGTTGTAATATTTTTCTGATGTTTGTAAATATTTTTTTATTTTTTGTAACTTAGTTCTTTTTTATTTTTTGTACTTTAGTTAGTTTATTTCATTGTAGTTTTTTGTAGGTATTGTATTTAATTTATTTATTGATAGTGTAGTGTTAGGTTTAATTGTAACTTAGGTTAGGATTTATTTTACAGGTAATTTTGTAATTATTTTAACTATTTTAGCTATTGTACCTGGTTAAAATAAATACAAAGTTACCTGTAAAATAAATATAAATCCTAAAATAGCTATAATATAAATATAATTTATATTGTAGCTATATTAGGATTTATTTTACAGGTAAGTATTTAGCTTTAAATAGGAATAATTTATTTAATAAGAGTTAATTTATTTCGTTAGATTTAAATTATATTTAACTTAGGGGGGTGTTAGTGTTAGGGTTAGACTTAGCTTTAGGGGTTAATAAATTTATTAGAATAGCGGTGAGCTCCAGTCGGCAGATTAGGGGTTAATGTTTGAAGTTAGGTGTCGGCGATGTTAGGGAGGGCAGATTATGGGTTAATACTATTTATTATAGGGTTAGTGAGGCGGATTAGGGGTTAATAACTTTATTATAATAGCGGTGCGGTCCGCTCGGCAGATTAGGGGTTAATAAGTGTAGGCAGGTGGAGGCGACGTTGTGGGGGGCAGATTTGGGGTTAATAAATATAATATAGGGGTCGGCGGTGTTAGGGGCAGCAGATTAGGGGTACATAAGGATACCGTAAGTAGCGGCGCTTTGCGGTCGGCAGATTAGGGGTTAATTATTGTAGGTAGCTGGCGGCGACGTTGTGGGGGGTAGGTTAGGGGTTAATAAATATAATACAGGGGTCGGCGGTGTTAGGGGCAGCAGATTAGGGGTAAATAAGGATAACGTAGGTGGCGGTCGGCAGATTAGGGGTTAAAAAAATTTAATCGAGTGGCGGCGATGTGGGGGGACCTCGGTTTAGGGGTACATAGGTAGTTTATGGGTGTTAGTGTACTTTAGAGCACAGTAGTTAAGAGCTTTATGAACCGGCGTTAGCCCAGAAAGCTCTTAACTACTGACTTTTTTCTGCGGCTGGAGTTTTGTCGTTAGAATTCTAACGCTCACTTCAGACACGACTCTAAATACCGGAGTTAGGAAGATTCCATTGAAAAGATAGGATACGCAATTGACGTAAGGGGATCTGCGGTATGGAAAAGTCGCGGCTGAAAAGTGAGCGTTAAACCCTTTCCTGACTGACTCCAAATACCGGCGGTAGCCTAAAACCAGCGTTAGGAGCCTCTAACGCTGGTTTTCACGGCTACCGCCAAACTCCAAATCTAGGCCTAAGGTTGCAGAACTTACTAAGATGTGGCTAAAACACTGCTCATTGACTGCATCTCTCTTCCTGCTCTGCCTGTGTCTGTATTAAGGAAGTGACAGTGGAACATTCCACTGCACTTAGAGTGGAAATACAGAACTCTCTTTTTCACTTTAGCAAAAGCTGGCAGCTTCACAGGACAGCAACAAAATAAATGAAAGTTGTTTTTTTCCGTTTTTGTTTTGTTTTATATGATTTAACATCCAGCCCCAACCCTGAGTTCCACTTACTAATGCCTCTCACTGGATTGGGTCAGCCCAAATAGGACTGTCTCAAATAAAGCACTTATGGGCCATGCAATGATCTTAACCACTTTTATCCAGTAGGTGGTGCAGCATGTTGTGTAATGGTGGGCAGACCTGCTTGTGCCTCTCCATTGCACAACATCTAGCTGTGAAAATAAAATGCCTGGGGAAAAAAAATTGCAATTTTTATTTTTTTAATTTTTTAAAGCCAATAAAAAAAATATATATTTTTGCCCATATGATAGGTGAAGCACTGCCTCACCTGTCTCTAGTGACTGCACATCACTGATCTGGACCAAGAGACCAGTGACTCTCTTCTTTGGTGGTTGTCACAGGATCATCTGTCCAAGGGAATGTGTTTCCGCAGGCCAGCATGGATCATAGTGACGACGGACGCCAGCCTATTGGGCTGGGTTGAAGTCTGGAATTCCCTGAAAGCACAGGGTTTGTGGACTCAGGAGGAGGTTCTCCTCCCGATAAATGTTCTCGAACTGAGAGCGATATTCAATGGCCTCAGCTGGCGTCGGCCAGATTCATAAGATTCCAGTCAGACAATATCACGACTGTAGCATATATCAATCATCAGGGGGGGAACAAAGAGTTCTCTAGCGATGATAGAGGTTACCAAAATAATTCGATGGGCAGAGACTCACTCTTGCCATCTATCAGCAATCTATATCCCATGAGTGGAGAACTGGGAAGCGGATTTTCTAAGTCGTCAGACTTTTCATCCGGGGGAGTGGGAACTCCATCTGGAGGTGTTTGCACAATTGATTCACCAATGGGGCACACCAGAATTGGATCTGATGGCGTCTCGTCAGAACGCCAAACTTCCTCGTTACGGGTCCAGGTCAAGGGATCCTCAGGCAGTACTGATAGATGCTCTAGCAGTACCCTGGTCGTTCAACCTGGCTTATGTGTTTCCACCATTTCCTCTCCTTCCTCGTTTGATTGCCAGAATCAAACAGGAGAGAGCTTCTGTGATTTTGATAGCACCTGCGTGGTCACGCAGGACTTGGTATGCAGACCTGGTGGACATGTCATCTCTTCCACCATGGACTCTGCCACTGAGACAGGACCTTCTGATTCAAGATCCGTTCCAGCATCCAAATCTAGTTTCTCTGCGGCTGACTGCTTGGAGATTGAACGCTTGATCTTATCCAAGCGGGGTTTCTCTAAATCGGTCATAGATACCTTGATTCAGGCTCGAAAGCCTGTCACCAGGAAAATTTATCATAAGATATGGCGTAAATATCTTTATTGGTGCGAATCCAAAGGCTACTCATGGAGTAAGATCAGGCTTCCTAGGATTTTGTCCTTTCTCCAAGAAGGATTGGAGAAGGGGCTATCGGCTAGTTCCTTAAAGGGATGGATATCTGCTTTATCAATTCTATTGCACAAACGTCTGGCAGATGTTCCAGACGTTCAGTCGTTCTGTCAGGCTTTAGTTAGAATCAAGCCTGTGTTTAAACCTGTTGCTCCGCCATGGAGTTTGAATTTTGTTCTTAAAGTTCTTCAAGGGGTTCAGTTTGAACCTATGCATTCCATAGATATTAAGCTTCTATCTTGGAAAGTTCTGTTTTTAGTTGCTATCTCTTCGGCTTGAAGAGTTTCTGAACTATCTGCATTGCAATGCGACTCGCCTTATCTTGTTTTCCATGCTGATAAGGTGGTTTTGCGTACCAAACCTGGATTCCTTCCTAAGGTTGTTACTAATAGGAATATCAATCAGGAAATGTTTGTTCCTTCTCTGTGTCCTAATCCTTCTTTTCAGAAGGAGTGTCTGTTGCACGACTTGGACGTGGTTCGTGCTTTGAAGTTTTACTTGCAAGCGACCAAAGATTTCCGTCAAACATCTTCTTTGTTGTCTATTCTTGAAAACGTAGAGGCCAAAAAGCTATGGCTACCTCTCTTGCCTTTTGGCTGAAAAGCATCATCTGTTTGGCATACGAGACTTCTGGACAGCAGCCTCCTGAAAGAATTACAGCTCACTCTACTAAAGCGGTGGCTTCCACATGGGCTTTTAAAAATGATGCTTCTGTTGAACAGATTTGTAAGGCTGCGACTTGGTCTTCGCTTCATACCTTTTCCAAATTTTCCAAATTTGATACTTTTGCTTCTTCGGAGGCTATTTTTGGGAGAAAAGTTCTTCATGCAGTGGTGCCTTCTGTTTAACCATCTGTCTTGTCCCTCCCGTTCATCCGTGTCCTGTAGCTTTGGTATTGTATCCCACAAGTAAAGGATGAATCCGTGGACTCGTCTTACCTTATAGAAGTAAAGTAAATTTATGCTTACCTGATAAATTAATTTCTTCTATGGTAAGACGAGTCCACGGCCCGTCCTGTCATTTTAAGACAGATTATTGTTACAAACTGCTATTTGTGACTGGCCCTTTAAATGGAAGGTTGCCCTGCTTCCCTGGATTTTGGAGAAGCCTATTTGCCAGCCTCCTTCCTCATGACTATGGCCCCTGGAAGATTGTGCCCCTGAGAGTATATTGACTTTTGTTGGGTGTGTGTGGCCCTTTGGGAAACGTCTGGGGACATATTGTGACTCTGGTGAACAATGCCCCCTTTAAGACTATGTCCCCAGACCTGTGAAATGACTTGTTCCTGGCTTTCTCCCACTTGGTTCAGTTTCATTGTGTGCCATTAAGAGTTAAATTTTGTTCAGCTTCAAGAAACCTATTCTAAATACAAGTCTGCTGGGATTAGCTCTAATTAGGTTTAGTGATCAACTTTCCCATTGTCTAATCAGATTAGTATTGATAAGGTGAACTGCATTGTTTTATTGTGTGTAATGTTATCTGCTGAAGTAAATGTTGTGGCCTGTCAAAGGGAGTGTCTCTCTATCTAATATCAAATGTGTGATGGGGGATTTTATGCCTCCCCCTGAGAGTGTCCTGTTTGCATGTAACCTCAATAAAAAGGAGGCTGTGTGCTCCAGCACATCAGACCTATGTTGACCCTCTAACTTGAAGCTTTGACTCATGTTTGTAGGGGACAGCTTCAGCTAATATCACTACAGGGATTGCTGACTATGGTGCTGATGATTCTTTGGTGAGCGCTAGGAGCATCCTTTTCTACGGTCCAACTTCCAGCCAGCCTGGAGGCAACCGTAACATTTGGCGGCAGCGGTGGGATTGGCGTCCTAGCGCAAGGAGCAGCACCACAACAGCACTGGTATCGTAGGAGAGTTATTGAGGGCAACGCTAGCCACTGCGCAGCGTCCCTACCTACAGCAGCATGGAGCTGACAAGACACTATTCAGAACCCTGTGAAGAGCACCTCAACCTGATCCGTCGCTATGAGGGCGCGGATTTCGTTCCAGAGGTAAAGAGGCGGCTAGTCCGATATGGTCCAGACCCTGCACAGGAGGTAGTCAGTCGCATCATCCGGGAATTGGATACGGAGAACAAAGCGGCACGAGCCTTTGAGCGCCAACTGTGGAGTTTGAGGGTCTGGACACCTGGTCTCCAGCGAAAAAGTGAGTCAACAGGGAGCGGAGAGCAACGACCTCCCTTCCCAGCGGCAGCCAGAGTTACAGGGAGAGGAGAGAGCAGCGACCTCCCTCCCCAGCGGCAGTATACCGTGCAGAGGGAAGAGACAACCAGTCCCCTTCCCCAGCCAGAGATACCAGAGGCAGCAGGCCTCATAGACTGGTCCTGGGAGGACCCCCAGCAGGCAGGTGGAGATGGGACCGCAGTCTCTCTACCGGCCCTACAGGGATGCTGGGGCAGGCGGCCCAGATCCCCAGCGACAGACCCAGCTACAGGGAGGGGAGAGCATCGACCTCCCTCCCCAGCCGGAGTGTGCCTTCCAGGGAGAGGAGACAACCGGTCTCTCTCCCCAGCCGCAGCATGTTCCACAGGAAGCGGAGAGCATCGACCTCCCTTCCCAACGGCCACCGGAGTATCAGGAGGAGGAGGTAAGCCAATCTCCCCCTCCCCAGCTAACTCCTAACTTGGGCCCAGGGTTAACAGTGGAGATGTTAACCCCCACTGACCCCCCACGTTCCCTTTGCCACCGGGCAGGACTATGCCCCAATTCCCCCAGCAGAAGAGCTGGCATCAGAACAGAGCGCTGCTGGCCTCTGCCCTACAGACCCCCTTGTTACAGGACTGGCCTGCAAACCCCTCACCCCAGCAGAAGCGCTGGCACCAGGGCAGAGTGCCGCTGGCCTCTGCCCCCCAAGTACCATCAGCTATTTGCACAGCTGCGCCAGGAAGGCAGAGGATGCTACACTTTCATCCTATAACCTGGAACCTACAGGCCAGTGCTACTTGTTGTGGGGGGGCTGCTTTGCTGCTAGTGTTTATTTGTGGGTGGGTTGCGAGACTAACTTAGGCACTGACCGACAGAAGGTCAGGTGCCTTGTTAGTCTCCCTCCAAAAGGGGAGATATGTTACAAACTGCTATTTGTGACTGGCCCTTTAAATGGAAGGTTGCCCTGCTTCCCTGGATTTTGGAGAAGCCTATTTGCCAGCCTCCTTCCTCATGACTATGGCCCCTGGAAGATTGTGCCCCTGAGAGTATATTGACTTTTGTTGGGTGTGTGTGGCCCTTTGGGAAACGTCTGGGGACATATTGTGACTCTGGTGAACAATGCCCCCTTTAAGACTATGTCCCCAGACCTGTGAAATGACTTGTCCCTGGCTTTCTCCCACTTGGTTCAGTTTCATTGTGTGCCATTAAGAGTTAAATTTTGTTCAGCTTCAAGAAACCTATTCTAAATACAAGTCTGCTGGGATTAGCTCTAATTAGGTTTAGTGATCAACTTTCCCATTGTCTAATCAGATTAGTATTGATAAGGTGGACTGCATTGTTTTATTGTGTGTAATGTTATCTGCTGAAGTAAATGTTGTGGCCTGTCAAAGGGAGTGTCTCTCTATCTAATATCAAATGTGTGATGGGGGATTTTATGCCTCCCCCTGAGAGTGTCCTGTTTGCATGTAACCTCAATAAAAAGGAGGCTGTGTGCTCCAGCACATCAGACCTATGTTGACCCTCTAACTTGAAGCTTTGACTCATGTTTGTAGGGGACAGCTTCAGCTAATATCACTACAGGGATTGCTGACTATGGTGCTGATGATTCTTTGGTGAGCGCTAGGAGCATCCTTTTCTACGGTCCAACTTCCAGCCAGCCTGGAGGCAACCGTAACAATTATATTTTTTGATTTAAACTTCAGTCACCTCTGCACCTTGTAGTTTCTCCTTTTTCTTCCTGTACCTTCGGTCGAATGACTGGGGGGTGGAGCTAAGGGAGGAGCTATATAGACAGCTCTGCTGTGGTGCTCTTTGCCAATTCCTGTTAGCAGGAGGATAATATCCCACAAGTAAAGGATGAATCCGTGGACTCGTCTTACCATAGAAGAAATTAATTTATCAGGTAAGCATAAATTTACTTTTTTAAAACCTAGAAGAAGGGTTAAAAGAATTACTAGGTTTAGACCATTCTTTAGCAATCACATTAGAGATAGCGTCTGGAATAGGATATACTTTAGGAGTAACAACAGTAGTTTTAAATAGACAATTTAAATGATTACAAGATTTATCATTTGGACGTTTAAACTCCTCAATCCCCAAAGTAAATAATACTTCCTTTGAAAGAGAGCGAATATGTTCAATTTTAAATATTTTTTGTTGTTGTAAATTTCTGTCTCTGTTGTAGGATCCTCTGAATCAGTGGAACCCCCATCAGTAGTAGATGCATCAGTATGCTGTTGGTCACTATAAAATTCACTAGACTTAGGAAAACTTTGTAAAGTCCTTTTTATGTTTATTTGAAGGCAGAATAACAGTCATAGCCTTCTCTATGGCTGCAGCAATACAACCTTTCATTTCTGCAGGAATACCTTTTGCATTAGACTGAGACGGTAACACAGTGGATACATTTGTACTCCTAGAAATATCACCATGTAATACATTTACAAAACAGGAGCCACATAATTATGGTGAAGAATTCAGGTTTTTTTTTTTTATAACGAACACACACTTTATTAGAAACATGTTCATGCAGCTCAGTTCCTATGGTAACTTCTGAGGCAGGTTCAGTTTGAGACATAGTTGCAAAAAAATAAAAAAATATATTTGCAATTGAAATCTAGGCTCCTATATATAGCAGGTTTGACAGAGTGGGAAATAGTGCTCGGATAAATTGAAAATGAAGAATCTGTGAAAGACTATCACATGCAGAGGGCGCCTCCTAGTGTAATATTTTGATTATAAAGGGGAGAATATATGTCTTGTGTTATGGTAATACTCACAAGAGTGGCAGCACCCAATGTGCTAAATAGCACAGGCTGGGAGCTCTCCGTGTCCTAGCTCACTGGTCCTAGGAGTAGAGAATAAGGTTCAAAACTAATCTTGTGAGAAAGCACTTAGCTCAGTGCTAAAGACCTCAGAGCTGCCCGGCAAGCTCACCACTAGGCACAGGAACACCACCAGAAGAAAACATGGATTAACAGTGCAAATTTACCGGTTGCCAATGTCAAAACTACCACCACTACTCAAGAGTGGTCAAATTTTAAAGTGGCTAAAAGCATTGTAGGTGGTAACAACAAAACCACAGGAGTGTATAATAAAAAGTTAAATATGTTTTAATAACATAAAAACATAATTTATGTAAGAACTTACCTGATAAATTCATTTCTTTCATATTAGCAAGAGTCCATGAGCTAGTGACGTATGGGATATACATTCCTACCAGGAGGGGCAAAGTTTCCCAAACCTTAAAATGCCTATAAATACACCCCTCACCACACCCACAATTCAGTTTAACGAATAGCCAAGAAGTGGGGTGATAAAAAAGTGCGAAAGCATATAAAATAAGGAATTGGAATAATTGTGCTTTATACAAAAAAATCATAACCACCACAAAAAAGGGCGGGCCTCATGGACTCTTGCTAATATGAAAGAAATGAATTTATCAGGTAAGTTCTTGCATAAATTATGTTTTCTTTCATGTAATTAGCAAGAGTCCATGAGCTAGTGACGTATGGGATAATGACTACCCAAGATGTGGATCTTTCCACACAAGAGTCACTAGAGAGGGAGGGATAAAATAAAGACAGCCAATTCCTGCTGAAAATAATCCACACCCAAAATAAAGTTTAATAAAAACATAAGCAGAAGATTCAGACTGAAACTGCTGCCTGAAATACTTTTCTACCAAAAACTGCTTCAGAAGAAGAAAATACATCAAAATGGTAGAATTTAGTAAAAATATGCAAAGAGGACCAAGTTGCAACTTTGCAAATGTGATCAACCGAAGCTTCATTCTTAAACGCCCAGGAAGAGAAACTGACCTGGTAAAATGAGCTGTAATCCTCTGAGGCGGAGTCTTACCCGACTCAACATAGGCATGATGAATTAAAGATTTCAACCAAGATGCCAAAGAAATGGCAGAAGCTTTCTGGCCTTTTCTAGAACCGGAAAAGATAACAAATAGACTAGAAGTCTTTCGGAAAGACTTAGTAGCTTCAACATAATATTTCAAAGCTCTAACAACATCCAAAAAATGCAAAGATTTCTCCTTAGAATTCTTAGGATTAGGACATAATGAAGGAACCACACTTTCTCTACTAATGTTGTTGGAATTCACAACTTTAGGTAAAAATTCAAAAGAAGTTCGCAACACCGCCTCATCCTGATGAAAAATCAGAAAAGGAGACTCACAAGAAAGAGCAGATAAATCAGAAACTCTTCTGGCAGAAGAGATGGCCAAAGGAAACAAAACTTTTCCAAGAAAGTTATTTAATGACCAATGAATGCATAGGTTCAAAGGGAGGAGCTTGAAGAGCTCCCAGAACCAAATTCAAACTCCAAGGAGGAGAAATTGACTTAATGACAGGTTTTATACGAACCAAAGCTTGTATAAAACAATAAATATCAGGAAGAATAGCAATCTTTCTGTGAAAAAGAACAGAAAGAGCAGAGATTTGTCCTTTCAAGGAACTTGCAGACAAACCCTTATCTAAACCATCCTGAAGAAACCGTAAAATTCTCGGTATTCTAAAAGAATGCCAAGAAAAAAGATGAGAAAGACATCAAAAGATATAAGTCTTCCAGACTCTAAAATATATCTCTCTAGATACAGAATAACGAGCCTGTAACATAGTATTAATCACAGAGTCAGAGAAACCTCTTTGACCAAGAATCAAGCGTTCAATCTCCATACCTTAAAATTTAAGGATTTGAGATCCTGATGGAAAAAGGACCTTGCGACAGAAGGTCTGGTCTTAACGGAAGAGTCCACGGCTGGCAAGAGATCATCCGGACAAGATCCGCATACCAAACCTGTAAGGCCATGCCGGAGCTACCAGCAGAACAAACGAGCATTCCTTCAGAATCTTGGAGATTACTCTTGGAAGAAGAACTAGAGGCGGAAAGATATAGACAGGATGATACTTCCAAGGAAGTGATAATGCATCCACTGCCTCCGCCTAAGGATCCCGGGATCTGGACAGATATCTGGGAAGTTTCTTGTTTAGATGAGACGCCATCAGATCTATTTCTGGAAGTTCCCACATTTGAACAACCTGAAGAAATACCTCTGGGTGAAGAAACCATTCGCCCGGATGCAACGTTTGGCGACTGAGATAATCCGCTTCCCAATTGTCTACACCTGGGATATGAACCGCAGAGATTAGACAGGAGCTGTAATCCGCCCAAACCAAAAAAATTTGAGATACTTCTTTCATAGCCAGAGGACTGTGAGTCGCTCCTTGATGATGTATGCCACAGTTGTGACATTGTCTGTCTGAAAACAAATGAACGATTCTCTCTACAGAAGAGGCCAAAACTGAAGAGCTCTGAAAATTGCACGGAGTTCCAAAATATTTATCGGCAATCTCACCTCCTGAGATTCCCAAACTCCTTGTGCCGACAGAGATCCCCACACAGCTCCCCAACCTGTGAGACTTGTATCTGTTGAAATTACAGTCCAGGTCGGAAGCACAAAAGAAGCCCCCTGAATTAAACAATGGTGATCTGTCCACCACGTTAGAGAGTGTCGAACAATCGGTTTTAAAGATATAAATTGAAATATCTTTGTGTAATCCTTGCACCATTGATTCAGCATACCGAGCTGAAGAGGTCGCATGTGAAAAACAAGCAAAGGGGATTGCGTCCAATGCAGCAGTCATAAGACCTAGAATTTCCATGCATAAGGTTACCGAAGGGAATGATTGTGACTGAAGGTTTCGACAATCTGAAAACAATGTAGACGTCTCTTGTCTGTTAAAGACAGAGTCATGGGCACTGAATCTATCTGGAAACCCAGAAAGGTTATCCTTGACTGAGGAATCAATGAACTTTTTGGTAAAATGATCCTCCAACCATGATCTTGAAGAAACAACACAAGTCGAATCGCATGAGATTCTTTGAATGAGAAGACTGAGCAAATACCAAGATAATCGTCCAAATAAAGAAAAAACCCTGTTCTCTGAATACAGAAAGAAGGGCACCGAGAATCTTTGAAAAAAATTCTTGGAACTGAGGCTAGGCCAAACAGTAGAGACACAAAACTGGTAATGCTTGTCTAAAAAGAGAATCTCAAACACTAAAAGTGATCTGAATGAATCGGAATATGCAGATACACATCCTGCAAAACTATTGTAGACATAAAATGCCCTTGCTAAACAAAAGGCAGAATAGTCCTACAGTAACCATCTTGCATGTTGGTATACATAACGATTCAATATTGATAGATCCGGAACTGGTCTGAAGGAATTGACCTTCTTTGGTACAATGAAGAGATAAAATAAAACCCTAGCCCCTGTTCCAGAACTGGAACTGGCATAATTACTCCAGCCAACTCTAGATCTGAAACACATTTCAGAAATGCTGAGCCTTGCTGTGATAACTGGGACACGGGAAGAAAAAAATCTCTTAGCAGGAGGCCTTAACTGAAGCCAATTCTGTACCCTTCTGAAACAATGTTCTGAAACCAGAGATTGAGAACGGAATTGATCCAAACTCCTTTGAATAAAACGTAATCTGCCCCATACCAGCTGAACTGGAAGAAGGGCCGCACCTTCATGGGTACTTAGAAGCTGACTATGGGTTTCTATAATGCTTGGATATATTCCAAACTGGAAATAGTTTCCAAACTGAAACCGCTCCTGAGGATGAAGGATCAGGCTTTTGTTCCTTATTATGAGAAAAAGAACGAAAAAATGAATATTACCCTGGAAAGAAAGGGAAAAACAAAGTTAACTTAGAAGACATATCAGCATTCCAAGTTAAATCCATAAAGCTTTTCTAGCTAAAATAGCTAGAGACATATACCTGACATCAACTCAAATGATATCAAAAGATGGTATCACCAATAAAATTATTAGCATGTTATAGAAAAAATAATGCTATAAAATTATGATCTGTTACTTGTTGCGCTAAAACTTCTAACCAAAAAAATGAAGCTGCAGCAACATCTGGTAAAAATATAGCAGGTCTAAGAAGATTACCTAAACATAAGTAAACTTTTCTTAGAAAGGATTCAATTTTCTTATCTAAAGGATCCTTAAATTTAGTACTATCTGCCGTAAGAATAGTAGTACATTTTAGCAGGAATAGAGACAGCCCCAAACCTTAGGGATTTTGTCCCAAAAAACTCTAATCTGTCAGATGGCACAGAATATAATTGCTTAAACGTTTAGAAGGAGTAAAAGAATTACCCAAATTATTCCATTCCCTGGAAATTACTTCAGAAAAAGCATCAGGGAGATTAAACACTTCTGGAATAAATACAGGAGATTTAAAAAACCCTATTTAAACGTTTAGAATTAGTATCAAGAGGACCAGAATCCTCTATATCTAAAGCAATTAATACGTCTTTAAATAAAGAACGAATAAATTCCATCTTGAACAAATAAAAAGATTTAACAGCATCAACCTCTGAGACAGAAACTTCTGAACCAGAAGAACCATTATCAGTATCAGAACGATGATGTTCATTTAAAAATTCATCTGAAAAAAAGAGAAGTTTTAAAAGACTTTTATGTAAACTAGAAGGAGAAATAACAGACATAGCCTTCTAAATGGATTTAAAAAATAAAATCTCTTATGTTTATCAGGAACACTCTGAAAATTAAATGTTGACGGAACAGCAACAGGTAATATAACAGTACTAAAGGAAATTTTATCTGCATTAATAAGTTTGTCATGACATGCATATCAAACAACAGCTGGAGAAACAGGTACCAAAAATTTATAGCAGATACACTTAGCTTGGTAGCTCCAGCCCCGGGCAGTGATTTTCCTCAAGTAACTTCTGACTCAGTTGCAACGTGGAACATCTTGCAATATGTAATAGAAAAAACAACATATAAAGCAAATTGAACAAAATCCTTAAATGACAGTTTCAGGAATGGGAAAAAAATGCCAGTGAACAAGCTTCTAACAACCAGAAGCAATAAATAATGAGACTTAAATAATGTGGAGACAAAAGCGACGCCCATATTTTTTTTAGCGCCAAACAAGACGCCCACATTATTTGGCGCCGAAATGCCTTTTGGCGCCAAAAAATAACGCCACATCCGGAACGCCGACATTTTTGGCGCAAAATAACGTCAAAAATGACGCAACTTCCGGCGACACGTATGACGCCGGAAACGGAAAAGAATTTTTGCGCCAAAAAAATCCGCGCCAAGAATGACGCAATAAAATGAAGCATTTTCAGCCCCCGCGAGCCTAACAGCCCACAGGGAAAAAAGAGTCAAATTTTTGAAGGTAAGAAAAAATGATCAATTCAAATGCATTATCCCAAATATGAAACTGACTGTCTGAAAAATAAGGAAAGTTGAACATTCTGAGTCAAGGCAAATAAATGTTTGAATACATATATTTAGAACTTTATAAACAAAGTGCCCAACCATAGCTTTAGAGTGTCACAGAAAATAAGATTTACTTACCCCAGGACACTCATCTACATGTTTGTAGAAAGCCAAACCAGTACTGAAACGAGAATCAGCAGAGGTAATGGTATATATAAGAGTATATCGTCGATCTGAAAAGGGAGGTAAGAGATGAATCTCTACGACCGATAACAGAGAACCTATGAAATAGACCCCCGTAGAAGGAGATCACTGCATAGGCAATACTCTCCTCACATCCCTCTGACATTCACTGCACGCTGAGAGGAAAACCGGGCTCCAACTTGCTGCGGAGCGCATATCAACGTAGAATCTAGCACAAACTTACTTCACCACCTCCATCGGAGGCAAAGTTTGTAAAACTGAATTGTGGGTGTGGTGAGGGGTGTATTTATAGGCATTTTAAGGTTTGGGAAACTTTGCCCCTCCTGGTAGGAATGTATATCCCATACGTCACTAGCTCATGGACTCTTGCTAATTACATGAAAGAAAAAGAATAAAAACATGTTTCTCAGCTACACACTGTTTCATCCGGCTTTGAAGCCTGATGAAATATGGTGTAGCTGAGAAACGTGTTTTTTATTTTATTTTATTAAAGTGTATTTAACTTTTTATTATACACACCTGTGGTTTTGTTGTTACCACCTACAATGCTTTTAGCCTGTACCAGTGTTTGCCACAGTGCCACCATCAGTTCTACTACTGCCAGTTACACCACTCTCCCAATTTCCTCCATATTTCTTCTACAAGATACGACGAGTCCACGGATTTCATCCTTACATGTGGGATATTATCCTCCAGCTAACAGGAAGTGGCAAAGAGCACCACAGCAGAGCTGTCTATATAGCTCCTCCCTTAGCTCCACCCCCCAGTCATTCTCTTTGCCTGTGTTATACTAGGAAGAGGCAAAGTGAGGTGTTAGTTTTAGTTTCTTCAATCAAGAAGTTTTTTATTTAAATGGTACCGGTGAGTACTATTTTCCTCAGGGGGATATGGAAGAAGATTTCTGCCCTGAGGTTGATGATCTTAGCAGCTGTAACTAAGATCCATGTTAGTTCCCACAAGACTTCTGAAGGTAACACAAGTGTGGAGAACAGTTTCGTGCTACAAGCAGCATTGAGGTATGTGCAGCCTTTTATTTCTGAGGAGACTTGATATATCAGAACTGGCTGGCATTTATTTCCCTGCAAGGGAATGGGGTAAGCAGTAGACCTGTTAAACAAAGGGGTGTTACTGGGAGACCTATGTTTTATTTTCTGTTGACATATTGGGCAATTATTATAATGAGTTTTGCGTTATATGAGACACTGGGAGAGGCACAGAAAATCAAAGATTCTAAATACTTGCTGAGCACTTCAGTCCATTCTTCGGCCGTCAGTGGCTCAGTGTATGGAGGTAATAGGATTAATGGTAGCGGCAATGGACACCATTCCGTTTGCTCGCTTTTATCTCAGACCACTGCAGCTGTGCATGCTCGGACAGTGGAATAGGGACTATGCGAATTTATCTCCTCAGATAAATCTGGATCAAGAGACCAGAGACTCTCTTCTTTGGTGGTTGTTGCCAGATCATCTGTCCCAGGGGACTTGTTTCCGCAGACCCTCGTGGGTGATAGTGACAATGGACGCCAGCCTTCTGGGCTGGGGTGCAGTCTGGAATTCCCTGAAGGCTCAAGGTGTTTGGACTCAGGTGGAGTCTCTACTTCCAATCAACATTCTGGAACTGAGAGCAATATTCAATGCGCTTCAGGCATGGCCTCAGTTGGCTTCGGCCAAATTCATCAGATTCCAGTCGGACAACATCACGACTGTGGCATATATCAATCATCAGGGGGGAACAAGGAGTTCCTTAGCGATGATAGAAGTATCTAAGATAATCCGATGGGCAGAGGCCCACTCTTGTTATCTGTCGGGAATCTACATCCCAGAAGTAGAAAATTGGGAAGCAGATTTTCTAAGTCGTCAGACTTTTCATCCGGGGGAGTAGGAGCTCCATCCGGAGGTGTTTGCTTCATTGATTCGCAAATGGTGCAAACCAGAACTGGATCTGATGGCATCTCGTCAGAATGCCAAGCTTCCACGTTACGGATCCAGGTCAAAGGATCCCCAGGCCAAACTGATAGATGCCTTGGTCGTTCAGCCTAGCTTATGTGTTCCCACCGTTTCCTCTCCTTCCAGGCGTGATTGCTCGAATCAAACGGGAGAGAGCTTCAGTAATCCTGATAGCGCCTGCGTGGCCACGCAGGACTTGGTATGCGGATTTAGTGGACATGCCCTCTCTGCCACCGTGGAAACTTCCTTTGAGACAGGACCTTCTCATTCAAGGTCCTTTCCAACATCCAAATCTAACTTCTCTGCAGCTGACTGCGTGGAGATTCAACGCTTGATTTTATCTAAGCGAGTATTCTCTGATTCGGTCATCGATACTTTGATACAGGTTCGAAAGCCTGATATGCTACAGGAAATTATTTCTCTGTGAAAGGCATAATGTGCTAAAAGAGACTGCACACTGAGCGGCACTGGCCTTGTGGACAAGCATGGAGGTTTTCTAGCTTTTGTTCTGTTTCAGTTTAGTGCGTCTCTCTATTTTCTTGTTTTTATGCAAATTACTCCTAGGTCTCCCTATGAGTAAAAAAGGGGAAACCAGACATGGACTCCTTGCACATATACCCTAAAGAGATGCAACTGCATCTCACTGACCAGGCCCAAGAGAGGCCGAAACGTACGTCTGGGGTTTGTTATTTTCTCTTGTTCAGAGAAGAATTGACTGGTATTTCGGCGCTGGACTGTCATTGGACAGGGTCAGACTGATATGCTACAGGATATTTTTTCTCTGTGAAAGGCATAATGTGCTAAAAGAGACTGCACACTGAGTGGCACTGGCCTTGTGGACAAGCATGGAAGTTCTAGCTTTTGTTCTGTCTCAGTTTAGTGCGTCTCTCTATTTTCTTGTTTCTCTGCCAGGAAGTTGTCAATGGGGAGAAGGTTTACCTTCCAACATGACAATGACCCAAAGCACACAGCAAAATGACCACACAGTGGTTGAAGGAGAAAAAGGTCAATGTCCTTGTATAGCCTAGTCAGAGCCCAGACTTAAACCCCATTGAATATCTGTGGCATGACTTGAAGACTGCAGTCCGCAAATGGTCACCATCAAATGTAACGGAACTGGAGCAGTTCTGCAAAGAAGAGTGGGCAAATATTGCACAGTCTAGATGTGCAAAGTTAGTAGAGACATATCCCAACAGAATAAAGGCTGTAATTAAAGCAAAATGGGGTTCAATGACATACTGACACAAGGGGGTGATTATTTTTGTAACTCAGTGATTCTGTTTTTGAATTGTCTTTATTTTTGCTTGACATGTTGGTGTTTTATCTTTCACTTGGATGTTATCAGTTGCACTGAGTAATTACAACTGGATAAACAAAAACTGTGTCTGTCTTTATTTCAGGCTGCAAAACAACGAACTGTGATTATTTTCAAGGGGGTGATTCTTTTCAATTCCCACTGTATATGCAGACTTACTTGAGTCAATCTTAGCAAGTAACAGAGATTGTTAATATTGAAAGAAGATGGGTCGGAAAGGGAAGAGAGCTGTTTGAGAGGGATCAGGGGGTGGGATGTGTCAGGTGAGAGGGTAATCTCTACACTAAAGCTAAAATTAACCTTAAAGGGATACTAAACCCAATTTTTTTCTATCATGATTCAGATAGAGCAGTGTTTCCCAAACCCAGTCCCTCAGGACCCTTACTCTGGCCAGATATTCATTATATCTCAACTACAGAACAGGTGAAATAATCAGCCGATGGGTGATTGTTTCACCTGTGCTCTAGTTAAGATATAATGAATATCTAGCCTAAGTAAGGGTCCTGAAGACTAGGTTTGGGAAACACTGAAAAATAGCATGCAATTTTAAGTAACTTTCTAATTTACTCTTATCTTCAATTTCTTTCATGTAATTGGCAAGAGTCCATGAGCTAGTGACGTATGGGATATACAATCCTACCAGGAGGGGCAAAGTTTCCCAAACCTCAAAATGCCTATAAATACACCCCTCACCACACCCACAATTCAGTTTTACAAACTTTGCCTCCTATGGAGGTGGTGAAGTAAGTTTGTGCTAAGATTTCTACGTTGACATGTACTTCTCAGCATTTTGAAGCCTGATTCCTCTCAGAGTACAGCGAATGTCAGAGGGGCGTGGAGAGTATTACCTATTGAATGCAATGATTTTCCTAACGGGGGTCTTTTTCATAGGTTCTCTGTTATTGGTCGTAGAGATTCATCTCATACCTCCCTTTGAGATCGACGGTATACTCTCATATACCATTACCTCTACTGATAACTGTTTCAGTACTGGTTTGGCAATCTGCTATATGTGGATGGGTGTCTTTGGGTAAGTATGTTTTTATTTCTTAAGACGCTTCAGCTATGGTTTGGCACTTATTTATAAACTTGGATTTATATAAAGTTCTAAACATATGTATTGTACTTATATTTGCCATGAGTCAGGTTCATGTATTTCCTTTTGCAGATTGTCAGTTTCATATTTGGGAAAGTTAATATTGAGAAATATTTTTCTTACCTGGGGTTTAGTCTTTTTTTCAATTGACTACTTGTTCAAATTGCGGGCTGTCTTAGGCTCGCAGGTGCGCTAAATGCTACACTTTATTGCATCATTCTTGGCACGAAGTTTTTTTGGCGTGAAAGGCATGTCCGTTGACGCAAGTTCATCATTTCCGGCGTCATACTTGACGCAGGGGTTCACACAGGTTTGCGTCGCTAGTGACGCGAGTGTGTCATTTCCGGACATGGTTGGTGCCAAAAAAAAATTTCAGTTACGTTGTGCGTCATGCTTGGCACCAAACTTTTTTCATTATTTATTGCCCCATTTGCTTTTGCCTCTTGCTATGGGAGCGGGCTATGCTATTTGCTTTTTTCCCATTCCTGAAACTGTCATATAAGGAAATTGATAATTTTGCTTTATATGTTGTTATTTCTTTTACATTTTGCAAGATGTCTCAATCTGATCCTGCCTCAGGAGTATCTGCTGGAACTTTGCTGCCTGACATCGGTTCTACCAAAGCTAAGTGCATTTGTTGTAAAATTGTGGAGATTATATCTCCAAATGTCATTTGTAATAGTTGTCATGATAAACTTTTACATGCAGATAGAGTGTCCATCTGTAATAGTACATTGCCGGTTGCAGTTCCCTCAACTTCTAATGTACATGATATACCTATGAATTTTAAAGAATTTGTTACTGATTCTATTCAGAAGGCTTTGTCTGCATTTCCACCTTCTAATAAGCGTAAGAGGTCTTTTAAAACTTCTGATAAAGTTGATGAAATTTCAAATGACCGACAGCATAATGAATTATCCACCTCTGATGAGGATCTATCTGATTCAGAAGATCCTTCCTCAGACATTGACAAATCTACTTATTTATTTAAAATAGAGTATATGCATTCTTTGTTAAAAACATAATTTATGCTTACCTGATAAATTTATTTCTCTTGTGGTGTATCCAGTCCACGGATCATCCATTACTTGTGGGATATTCTCCTTCCCAACAGGAAGCTGCAAGAGGATCACCCACAGCAGAGCTGTCTATATAGCTCCTCCCCTAACTGCCACTACCAGTCATTCGACCGAAGACAAGCAAGAGAAAGGAGAAACTATAGGGTGCAGTGGTGACTGTAGTTTAAAAATAAAAAACACCTGCCTTAAAATGACAGGGCGGGCCGTGGACTGGATACAACACAAGAGAAATACATTTATCAGGTAAGCATAAATTATGTTTTCTCTTGTAAGGTGTATCCAGTCCACGTATCATCCATTACTTGGGATACCAATACCAAAGCTATAGGACACGGATGAAGGGAGGGACAAGGCAGGCGCTTAAACGGAAGGCACCACTGCCTGCAAGACCTTTCTCCCAAAAATAGCCTCTGAAGAAGCAAAAGTATCAAATTTATAGAACTTTGAAAAAGTATGAAGCGAAGACCAAGTCGCCGCCTTACAAATCTGTTCAACAGAAGCCTCATTTTTAAAAGCCCATGTGGAAGCTACCGCTCTAGTAGAATGAGCTGTAATCCTTTCAGGAGGCTGCTGGCCAGCAGTCTCATAAGCTAAGCGTATTATACTCCTTAGCCAAAAAGAAAGAGAGGTTGCCAAAGCCTTTTGGCCTCTCCTCTGTCCAGAGTAGACAACAAACAATGCAGATGTTTGACGAAAATCTTTAGTAGCTTGTAAATAAAACTTTAAAGCACGAACCACATCAAGATTGTGTAAAAGACGTTCCTTCTTTGAAGAAGGATTCGGACACAGTGACGGTACAACAATCTTCTGATTGATATTTTTATTAGATACCACCTTAGGTAAAAAACCAGGTTTGGTACCCTTGAAAAACCTTAAGAACTAAATTTAAACTCCAAGGCGGAGCAACAGGTTTAAACACAGGCTTGATTCTGACTAAAGCCTGACAAAACACCTGCACGTCTGGAACCTCAGCCAGATGTTTGTGCAAAAGAATAGACAGAGCAGAAATCTGTCCTTTAAAGGAACTAGCTGGCAAACCCTTCTCCAATCCTTCTTGGAGAAAAGATAATATCCTAGGAATCCTGACCTTACTCCATGAGTAACCCTTGGATTCACACCAATGAAGATATTTACACCATATCTTATGATAGATTTTCCTGGTGACAGGCTTTCGCGCCTGTATTAAGGTATCAATGACCGACTCAGAGAAACCACGCTTTGATAAAATCAAGCGTTCAATCTCCAAGCAGTCAGCCGCAGAGAAATTAGATTTGGATGGTTGAAAGGACCCTGAAGTAGAAGGTCCTGCCTCAGAGGCAGAGTCCATGGTGGAAAGGATGACATGTCCACCAGATCTGCATACCAAGTCCTGCGTGGCCACGCAGGTGCTATCAAAATTACCGAAGCTTTCTCCTGTTTGATCTTGGCAATCAGACGAGGGAGCAGAGGAAACGGTGGAAACACATAAGCCAGGTTGAAGGACCAAGGCGCTGCTAGAGCATCTATCAGCGCTGCCTTGGGATCCCTGGACCTGGATCCATAACAAGGAAGCTTGGCGCTCTGGCGAGATCCAGTTCTAGTTTGCCCCAACGTTGAATCAACTGTGCAAACACCTCCGGATGGAGCTCCCACTCCCCCGGATGAAAAGTCTCACGACTTAGAAAATCTGCCTCCCAGTTCTCTACTCCTGGGATATGGATAGCTGATTGATGGCAAGAGTGAATCTCTGCCCATTGAATTATCTTTGAAACCTCCAAAATCGCTAGGGAACTCCTTGTTCCCCCCTTGATGGTTGATGTAAGCTACAGTCGTGATGTTGTCCGACTGAAATCTGATCCTCACTGCCGCTAGCTGAGGCCAAGCCTGAAGAGCATTGAATATCGCTCTTAGTTCCAGAATGTTTATTGGAAGGAGTGCCTCCTCCTGAGTCCACGGATGAAAAGTCTGACGACTTAGAAAATCTGCCTCCCAGTTCTCTACTCCTGGGATATGGATAGCTGATTGATGGCAAGAGTGAATCTCTGCCCATTGAATTATCTTTGAAACCTCCAACATCGCTAGGCAACTCCTTGTTCCCCCCTTGATGGTTGATGTAAGCTACAGTCGTGATGTTGTCCGACTGAAATCTGATCCTCACTGCCGCTAGCTGAGGCAAAGCCTGAAGAGCATTGAATATCGCTCTTAGTTCCAGAATGTTTATTGGAAGGAGTGCCTCCTCCTGAGTCCACGACCCCTAAGCCTTCAGAGAGTTCCAGACTGCACCCCAGCCCAGAAGGCTGGCATCTGTTGTTACTATTGTCCAATCTGGCCTGCGGAAGGTCATACCTTTGGACAGATGGACCCGAGATAGCCACCAGAGAAGAGAATCCCTGGTCTCTTGATCCAGATTTAGTAGAGGGGACAAATCCGTGTAATCCCCATTCCACTGACTGAGCATGCAGAGTTGCAGCGGTCTGAGATGTAGGCGGGCAAACGGAACTATGTCCATTGCCGCTACCATTAAGCCGATTACTTCCATACACTGAGCTACCGAAGGGCGAGAAGTATAATAAAGAACACAGCAGGAATTTAGAAGTTTTGACAACCTGTCCTCTGTCAGGTAAATCCTAATTTCTACAGAATCTATCAGAGTTCCCAGGAAGTTAACTCTTGTGAGAGGGGGATAGAGAACTCTTCTTTTCGTTCACTTTCCACCCATGAGACCTCATGAATGCCAGAACAATGTCCGTATGGGACTTGGCAATTTGGAAATTCGACGCCTGTATCAGAATGTCGTCTAAGTAAGGGGCTACTGCTATGCCCCGCGGCCTTAGGACCGCCAGAAGTGACCCCAGAACCTTCGTAAAGATTCTTGGTGCCGTAGCTAACCCAAAGGGAAGAGCCACAAACTGGTAATGCCTGTCTAGGAAGGCGAACCTGAGAAACCGATGATGATCTTTGTGTATCGGAATGTGAAGATAAACATCCTTTAAGTCCACGGTAGTCATGTATTGACCCTCCTGGATCATAGGTAGGATGGTTCG
Organism: Bombina bombina; assembly: GCF_027579735.1. NCBI lineage: Eukaryota > Metazoa > Chordata > Amphibia > Anura > Bombinatoridae > Bombina > Bombina bombina. Next base: position 101,959,844 of record NC_069506.1, on the reverse strand, counting down.
AATAGTCTCCATCTTGAAAGATGGGACCCTGAGAAATTTGTTTAGGATCTTGAGATCTAAGATTGGTCTGAAGGTTCCCTCTTTCTTGGGAACCACAAAGAGATTTGAATAGAAGCCTTGCCCCTGTTCCTCCTTTGGAACTGGGTGGATCACTTCCATAACTAGGAGGTCTTGAACACAATGTAAGAATGCCTCTCTCTTTATCTGGTCTGCAGATAATTGTGAGAGGTGAAATCTTCCTTTTGGGGAAGAAGCTTTGAAGTCCAGAAGATATCCCTGGGACACAATTTCCAATGCCCAGGGATCCTGGACATCTCTTGCCCAAGCCTGGGCGAAGAGAGAAAGTCTGCCCCCTACTAGATCCGTTACCGGATCGGGGGCTGATCTTTCATGCTGTCTTAGAGGCAGCAGCAGGCTTCTTGGCCTTCTTACCTTTGTTCCAGGCCTGGTTAGGTCTCCAGACCGGCTTGGACTGGGCAAAATTTCCCTCTTGTTTTGCATTAGAGGGAGTTGATGCCGCGCTCGTCTTAAAGTTTCGAAAGGCACGAAAATTAGTTTGTTTGGTTCTTAATTTATTAGACCTATCCTGAGGAAGGGCATGACCTTTTCCTCCAGTAATATCAGAAATGATCTCCTTCAGTCCAGGCCCGAATAGGGTCTGCCCCTTGAAGGGAATGTTGAGAAGCTTAGACTTTGAAGTAACGTCAGCTGACCAGGATTTAAGCCATAGCGCCCTACGCGCCTGTATAGCAAAACCTGAGTTCTTAGCCGTTAGTTTGGTTAAATGAACAACGGCGGCAGAAACAAATGAATTGGCTAGCTTAAACACTTTAAGCTTGTCAAGTATATCATCCAATGGAGTTTCTACCTGTAAGGCCTCTTCCAGAGACTCAAACCAGAAGGCTGGAGAATAAAACCTTGTTGAATAAACATTTTCTTAAGGTAACCCTCTAACTTTTTGTTACGGTACCAACAGGATACCAAGGGTTAATACCAGATGAACAATGTCCTGAATAGGGAATCAGCAATTCACAACCCAGCCATTTACCCCCCTCAAACATGAGACCAGGCTCCACATGGAAGGTAAAAACAGAGTGTACTTTATTAAGGGCCATATGCCCAGTATTTATGCAAGTCTGATCCCAGATGGGGGGGTTGAAAGAATTTTGTACATTAGATAGAGGGGAAACGCCCTTTGACATGATACAATAGAATTACCTTACTTAAGCAGATAACAAGTTAAACACAAGACACATTTGATCCTTTCTTATTACTGGGGTGTCTGCTGTCTAGATGTGATTGAACAATGGGAATGTTTATCACTTAAACTTAATTATAGCTGATGCCAGCAAACCTGTCTTTAGAAAATAGCTTCTCAAAGCTGAACAAAGTTAACCCTTCCAGTACTGACAGAAGGGTCTGTCACATAGCTCCCCCCTTGTGGAACACTCCGGCAGACCCGGCTTGACCCTTTGGCGGGTCAACCTGGGGATGACCGGACTAGGAGGTGGTAGGCATGTGAGTTTGCCGGGACAATCCATCTGTATTCCCGTTATGAGAGAGAATTCCTGCCCGTAAAAATAAGGGTTCAACTTCTTCAGTGCCCAGACTAGGGCTAAACAGTCCTTCAAAATCTCATCAGCTTCTTTATGAGTTTTTTGTACCTGCTCTTTATAGGTATCCACAATCCCTTCATACTGACATAGGGTGCCCTTGAGTTGCTGCACCTCACTATGAACCAGCGTCAGCTTCTCCTCCAGTGTCGCTAAGTTTGTCTTTAAGGTTTCATGTTCCACTCTCAAGCTGGTGTTTTCTGCAGTCTGTCGGTGCAGCTGGTCTAGCAGAGATTCCTGTTCTAAACGTGTTTTTTCTTCTGTTCTCCTCTTCTCTCCCGCTAGCACTGTTACATGATTATTTAACGTGACCATTTCATCCTCTACTTGACTCTTCTCCATCAGCGCATTGTAACGGGACTTCCACGTATCAATAGCGGATAGAGATTTACTGAGCTCAGCGTCCTGGGGCTTAGCAGCAGGTGGGTCAGTCTCTGCTGCACGGATCTGGGCATGGGTAGTCACAGGGTTAACATCAGCGGGACCCATGGGAGCATAGGCAGAAACAAGGGGGGCCAAGTTATTTCCAAGGAGAACATCAGCTGGTAAGTCCTTCATGACCCCCATATTCACAGGTCTAGGACCCACTCCCCAATCCAAATGTACCCTGGCAACAGGTAGGCGGAACACAGCGCCCCCTGCTACCCTCACAGCCACAGTGTATCCAGTGTGCTGTTTCTCAGACTCCAAGTTCTTTTGAAGCAAGGTCATGGTAGCACCAGTATCCCATAGACCACTGACCTCCTTCCAATTCACTTTAACCAATTGCCGGTTATTCCGGTGGGCAGCTTGCACCAGGTCTGCCTCATGTAGGATGCCCCAGCATTCTTGCGCCTCTACGTAGCGGGCCACAGGATGAGGATTACGTGGGATTCCGCCAGCGGGTCTTCTCCAGGACTGCACTTGGTTCGCTGCGTTTAGGGGACACTCTGGTCTTTTGTGCCCTAGTTGCTTACATCCAAAGCACCGAATAGGTTGTGAGTAGCCCCGCGAATTGAACCGGGCTCTCTGAGGGTAGTTCGTGGCCGGAGGCCGTGTGGTATAGCGGTGCACCGGGTTTGGTAACTGGCAGCTGCTGGGGTGACTGGGGGTCTGTACTCCACTCTAGCAGGGGGCTTAGTGGTAGCAGTGTCCAGTTTGCGGGCATCCGTATACTCATCTGCCAAGCGAGCCGCTTCTTGCAGGGTGGAGGGTTTACGGTCCCGAACCCACTCTCGAACTCCTGCGGGTAACTTGTCGAAGCAATGTTCCAACAGGAATAGCTGCAGCACCTCTTCCCCAGATACGGCTTGGCACCCCGCTTTCCATTGAGCTGCTGTGCGGTGCACCTTACATGCCCACTCAAGGTAGGAATTTCCAGCTACTTTAACAGTGTCTCTGAACCGCCTCCGGTATGCCTCCGGTGTAACCGCATACCTGGAGAGCAGAGCCTCTTTTACAGTATTATAATCCCCGATTTCCTCATCTGGAATGGCCCGAAAAGCCTCACTGGCCCGGCCAGATAATTTTCCGGATAATATCGTGACCCAGTCCTCTGCGGGTACCTTGTGTAGTGCACATTGCCTCTCAAAATCCGCAAGGTACCCATCAATCTCTCCTTCTGTTTCCAGGAAGTTTTTAAAAGCTGCAAAATTTACTTTTCCCTTTTCCACTGGGGTTGCTGTGACTTGGGCTGCTGCAGCGCTGCTTTGGCGAAGTAGGTTGGCCTCCACAGTGGCTATGACCCGGTCGATAATTTCCGCAGATGGGTTGGGGCCATAATGTGCCAGTCTTATTTTAACCACCCGATCAAAGCTTGCTTCTTCGGGGGTTCTGTCTGATATGCTGGGCCCATTGGTTCCTTCGGTCCCTGGTATTCCTTCCATCTTAGTCAGTATTGTAATAAGCCCCCTCTTCCTGAGGTTACTGGCTTGTGTAGTTGCTCTTCTGGGCGATAAGGTTCATTCCGTCGCTTGCCACCAATTGTTACGGTACCAACAGGATACCAAGGGTTAATACCAGATGAACAATGTCCTGAATAGGGAATCAGCAATTCACAACCCAGCCATTTACCCCCCTCAAACATGAGACCAGGCTCCACATGGAAGGTAAAAACAGAGTGTACTTTATTAAGGGCCATATGCCCAGTATTTATGCAGGTCTGACCCCAGATGGGGGGGTTGAAAGAATGTTGTACATTAGATAGAGGGGAAACGCCCTTTGACATGATACAATAGAATTACCTTACTTAAGCAGATAACAAGTTAAACACAAGAAACACTTGATCCTTTCTTATCACTGGGGCGTCTGCTCTCTAGATGTGATTGAACAATGGGAATGTTTATCACTTAAACTTAATTATAGCTGATGCCAGCAAACCTGTCTTTAGAAAATAGCTTCTCAAAGCTGAACAAAGTTAACCCTTCCAGTACTGACAGAAGGGTCTGTCACACTTTTTATCCATTGGATCTAGGAAAGCACAACTGTCCTCGACGGGAATAGTTGTACGCTTAGCTAGGGTAGAAACTGCTCCCTCCACCTTAGGGACCGTTTGCCATAAGTCCCATGTAGCGGCATCTATTGGAAAAAATTCTTAAAAATAGGAGGGGGAGAGAACGGTACACCTGGTCTATCCCATTCCTTAGTAATAATTTCTGAAAACCTTTTAGGTATTGGAAAAACATCAGTGTAAACAGGCACTGCATAGTATTTATCCAATCTACACAATTTCTCTGGCACTATAATGGTGTCACAGTCATCCAGAGTAGCTAAAACCTCCCTGAGCAACACGCAGAGGTGTTCAAGCTTAAATTTAAATGTAGACATATCAGAATCAGGTTGAAGCATCTTCTCTGAGTCAGAAAAATCACCCACAGAAAGAAGCTCTCCTGCCTCAGCTTCTGCATATTGTGAGGGGATAACAGACATAGCTACTAAAGTGTCAGAGAGCCCTGTATTTTTTCTAGTCCCAGAGCTGTCTCACTTTCCTTGTAACCCTGGTAGTTTGGACAATACCGCTGTAAGGGTATGATCCATAACTGCCGCCATGTCTTGTAAAGTAAACGCCATGGGCGCGCTAGATATACTTGGCGCCACTTGAGCGGGAGTCCCTTGAGCGGGAGTCAAAGGTTCTGACACATGGGGCGAGTTAGTCGGCATAACTTCCCCCTTGTCAATTTCCTCTGGTGATAAATCTTTTAAAGACAGAATATGATCTTTATAACTTAAAGAAAAATCAGTACATTTGGTACACATTCTAAGAGGGGGTTCCACAATGGCTTCTAAACATAATGAACAAGGAGTTTCCTCTATGTCAGACATGTTTAAACAGACTAGCAATGAGACCAGCAAGCTTGGAAAACACTTTGATAAATGTAAACAAGCAAAAAATAAAAACGGTACTGTGCCTTTAAGAGAAACAAATTTTGTCAGAAATTGAAAAACAGTGATAAAAAGCAGTAAATCTTACAAAATTTTTACAGTGTGTATAATAGACTAACAGAGCATTGCACCCACTTGCAAATGGATGATTAACCCCTTAGTTTCAAAACTGGATCAAAAAAACAATATAAACGTTTTTTTAACAGTCACAACAAACTGCCACAGCTCTGCTGTGGCCTTACCTGCCCATACAATGACTTTTGAAGGCACAAAAACCCTTTGTAGAGGTCCTAAGTGTTCAGGGGACTCCTTCAGGGAAGCTGGAAGTCTCAAGCTGCAAAAACTACTGCACGATTTAGGCCTGAAATTAGGCCCCTCCCAACCTGTACTCACAGTGAGAGGGCCATAAAAAACTATCCCTAGGCAAAATCTAGCCAGCCATGTGGAAAAACTGAGCCCCAATAAAGTTTTATCACCAATATGTAGAAAAAAACGTTTAAACACTTCCAGCAAACGTTATCTTATTTTCAGTAATGTGAGAAAGTAATAAGAATATTACCTTTTACAGCAAGCATGATACTAGTCGTTATTAAATCACTGTAATCAGGCTTACCTTAAATAAATCCGGTATTAACAGCATTTTCTAGCATATGCATTTCTCTAGAAAAATTTAAACTGCACATACCTCATAGCAGGAGACCCTGCACGCCATTCCCCCAGTTGAAGTTACCTCATCTCTTCAGTTATGTGTGAGAACAGCAATGGATCTGAGTTACAACCTGCTAAGATCATCAAAAACCACAGGCAGACTCTTCTTCAACTTTCTGCCTGAGGCTAAAACAGTACAACTCCGGTACCATTTGAAAATAATAAACTTTTGATTGAAGAAAAACTACATAAATTTACCACATCTCTCTAGCTACTTCCTATCTTGTCGAGAGCTGCAAGAGAATGACTGGTAGTGGCAGTTAGGGGAGGAGCTATATAGACAGCTCTGGTGTGGGTGATCCTCTTGCAGCTTCCTGTTGGGAAGGAGAATATCCCACAAGTAATGAATGATCCGTGGACTGGACACACCTTACAAGAGAAAGAAGTGTTAATTTCTTTGGATATTGAGGAAGCTAGTCCTCTTGATATTAAAACCAGTTAACGCTTAAATGCTGTTTTTAAACCTACTGTGGTTACTCCAGAGGTTTTTCCTATTCCTGATGCTATTTTTGACATGATTTCTAAGGAATGGAATAAGCCAGGTACTCCTTTTAATCCTTCTGCAAGGTTTAAAAAATTGTATCCTTTACCAGCAATTGCAATAGAGTTTTGGGAAAAGATCCCCAAAGTTGATGGGGCTATTTCTACTCTTGCTAAACGAACCACTATTCCTATGGAAGATAGTACTTCCTTTAAAGATCCTTTGGATAGGAAGATTGAATCTTATCTAAGGAAAGCCTATTTATATTCAGGTCATCTTCTTAGGCCTGCAATTACTTTGGCTGCTTTAACTTTTTGGTTGGTGAATTTAGCGCAACAAGAATTGGATTCTGACATATCTAGGATTGTTGGATTACTGCAACATGCTAATCATTTTATTTGTGATGCCATTTTTGATATTATCAAAATTGATGTTAGATCCATGTCTTTAGCTATTTTAGCTAGAAGAGCCTTGTGTCTTAAATCTTGGAATGATGATATGACATCTAAGATCATCTAAGATCTAAGAGATAGATTGCTATCTCTTTCTTTCCAAGGTAATAATTTATTTGGTTCCCAGTTGGATTCTATTATTTCAACTGTTACTGGGGGGAAAGGAGTTTTTTTGCCTCAGGATAAAAAAAACCTAAGGGTAAATCTAAGGCTTCTAATAGTTTTCGTTCCTTTCGTGAAAATAAGGAACAAAAACCTAATCCTTCCCCCAAGGAATCTGTTTCGAATTGGAAGCCTTCCTCAAATTGGAATAAATCCAAGCCTTTTAAGAAACCAAAGTCAGCCCCTAAGTCCGCATGAAGGTGCGGCCCTCATTCCAGATCAGCTGGTAGGGGGCAGATTAAGGTTTTTCAAGGATGTTTGGACAAATTCTGTCCAAAATCAATGGATTCAGAGCACTGTCTCTCAGGGGTACCGAATAGGATTCAGAGTAAGACCTCCTGTGAGAAGATTTTTTTCTCTCACGCATCCCAGTGAATCCAGTAAAAGCTCAGGCTTTCCTGAAGTGTGTTTCAGATCTGGAGGTTTCAGGGTTTATCATGCCTGTTCCTTTTCAGGAACAAGGCCTGGGGTTTTATTCAAATATATTCATTTTCCCGAAGAAAGAAAATTCATTCAGACCAGTTCTGGATCTGAAAATTTTGAATCGTTATGTAAGAGTACCAACTTTTAAGATGATGACTATAAGGACTATTCTGCCTTTTGTTCAGCAAGGACATTATATGTCTACAATAGACTTGCAGGATGCTTAACTTCATATTCTGATTCATCCAGAACATTATCAGTTCCTGAGATTCTCTTTTCTAGACAAGCATTACCAATTTGTTGCTCTTCCATTTGGCCTAGCAACAGCTCCAAGAATCTTTTCAAAGGTCTGTAATCCGAGAACAGGGTATTGCGGCGTTTCCTTATTTGGACGATATCTTGGTACTAGCTCAGTCTTTACATTCTGCAGAATCTCACACGAATCTCACACTTCGAAAACATGGTTGGAGGATCAATTTACCAAAAAGTTTTTTGATTCCTCAGACAAGGGTCACCTTTTTAGGTTTCCAGATAGATTCAGTGTCCATGACTCTGTCTCTAACAGACAAGAGACATTTAAAATTGGTTGCAGCATGTCGGCACCTTCAGTCTCAGTCATTCCCTTCAGTGGCTATGTGCATGGAAGTTTTAGGCCTCATGACTGCAGCATCGGACGCGATTCCTTTTGCTTGTTTTCACATGAGACCTCTCCAGCTTTGCATGCTGAATCAATGGAGCCGGGATTATACAAAGATATCACAATTAATATCCTTTAATCCCAATGTTCGACACTCTCTGACGTGGTGGTTAAACCACAAGCGTTTAGTTTAAGGGGTCTCTTTTGTTCGACCAACCTGGACTGTGATCACAACAGATGCGAGTCTTTCAGGTTGGGGAGCTGTCTGGGGATCTCTGACAGCACAAGGAGTTTGGAAATCTCAAGAGGCGAGATTACCAATCAATATTTTAGAACTCCGTGCAATTCTCAGAGCTCTTCAGTTTTGGCCTCTCTTAAAGAGAGAACCATTCATTTGTTTTCAGACAGACAATATCACAACAGTGGCATATGTCAATCATCAGGGTGGGACTCACAGTCCCCTAGCTATGAAAGAAGTATCTTGGATACTTGTTTGGGCGGAATCCAGCTCTTGTCTAATTTCTGCGGTTCATATTCCAAGTGTAGACAATTGGGAGGCTGATTATCTCAGCCGTCAGACTTTACATCCAGGGGAGTGGTCTCTCCATCCGGATGTGTTTTCTTAGATTTGTTCAGATGTGGGGTCTTCCAGAAATAGATCTGATGGCTTCTCATCTAAACAAGAAACTTCCCAGATACCTGTCCAGGTCCAGGGATTCTCAGGCGGAAGCAGTGGATGCGCTGACACTTCCTAGGTGTTATCAACCTGCTTATATTTTCCCGCCTCTAGTTCTTCTTCCGAGAGTGATCTCCAAGATCATCATGGAACAATCGTTTGTGTTGCTGGTGGCTCCAGCATGGCCCCACAGGTTTTGGTATGCGGATCTTGTTCGGATGTCCAGTTGCCAATCTTGGCCACTTCCATTAAGGCCGGAACTACTGTCTCAAGGTCCGTTTTGTCATCAGGATCTCAAATCATTAAATTTGAAGGTATGGAAATTGAACGCTTAGTATTAAGTCATATAGGTTTCTCTGACTCAGTAATTAATACTATTTTACAAGCTCGTAAATCTGTCTCTAAGAAGATTTATTATCGAGTTTGGAAGATTTACATTTCATGGTGTTCTCATAAATTCTCTTGGCATTCTTTTAGAATTCCTAGAATTTTACAGTTTCTTCAGGATGATTTGGATAAGGGTTTGTCTGCAAGTTCCTTGAAGGGACAAATCTCTGCTCTTTCAGTTTTATTTCACAGAAAGATTGCTAAACTTCCTGATATTTACTGTTTTGTACAGGCTTTAGTTCGAATTAAGCCCGTCATTAAATCAATTTCTCCTCCTTGTCTTAATTTGGTTTTGAAGGTGTTACAGGCTCCTCCGTTTGAGCCTATGCATTCTTTGGACATTAAACTACTTTCTTGGAAAGTGTTGTTCCTTTTGGCCATCTCTTCTGCTAGAAGAGTTTCTGAGCTATCTGCTCTTTCTTGTGAATCTCTTTTTCTGATTTTTCATCAAGATAAGGCGGTTTTGCGGACATCATTTGAATTCTTACCTAAGGTTGTAAATTCTAACAACATTAGTAGAGAAATGGTTGTCCCTTCCTTGTGTCCTAATCCTAAGAATCCTTTGGAAAGATCCTTATTTGTTATATTTTCTGGTCCTAGGAAAGGTCAGAAGGCCTCTGCTATTTCCTTGGCCTCTTGGTTAAAGCTTTTGATTCATCAAGCTTATTTGGAGTCGGGTCAAGCCCCGCCTCAGAGAATTACAGCTCATTCTACTAGATCAGTCTCCACTCCGTGGGCTTTTAAGAATGAAGCTTCAGTTGATCAGATTTGCAAAGCAGCGACTTGGTCCTCTTTGCATACATTTACTAATTTCTACAGTTTTGATGTATTTGCTTCTTCTGAAGCAGTTTTTGGTAGAAAAGTTTTTCAGGCAGCTGTTTCAGTTTGATTCTTCTGCTGCTATTTTAAGTTTTTCTTTTCTTCATGAGAATAACTTATATTTGGGTTTTGGATTATTTTTTCAGCATTTGGCTGTTTATTTTTTATCCCTCCCTCTCTAGTGACTCTTGCGTGGAATTCCACATCTTGGGTATTTGATATCCCATACGTCACTAGCTCATGGACTCTTGCCAATTACATGAAAGAAAACATAATTTATTTAAGAACTTACCTGATAAATTCATTTCTTTCATATTGGCAAGAGTCCATGAGGCCCACCCTTTTTATGGTGGTTATGATTTTTTTGTATAAAGCACAATTATTTCCAAATTCCTTTGTTGATGCTTTTTACTCCTTTCTTTATCACCCCACTACTTGGCTATTTTGTTGAATTTATCAGGTAAGTTCTTACATAAATTATGTTTTTTCTTCATTCTCTTGCTATCTTTATTTGAAAAAGAAGGCATCTAAGCTAAGGAGCCAGCCAATTTTTGGTTCAGACCCTGGACAGCACTTATTTATTGGTGGGTGCATTTAGCCACCAATCAGCAAGCACAACCCAGGTTGTGAACAAAAAATGGGCCGGCTTCTAAACTTACATTCTTGCTTTTCAAATAAAGATACCAAGAGAATGAAAAAAAAAATGATAATAGCATTAAATTAGAAAGTTTTTTAAAATTGCATGCTCTATCTGAATCATGAAAAAAAAATTAGGTTCAGTGTCCTTTTAAAAGCTACCTGATTAACTCCTTCACTGCTGGGAATATTAAAAGTGTGGTGCGCAGCTGCAAGTAGCAGCCTTCTAATTACCAAAAAGCAATGGCAAAGCCATATATATCTGCTATTTCTTAACACAGGGGATCCCAGAAAAGCTTTTACAACCATTTGTGTCATGATTGCACAAGCTGTTAATAAATTATTTCAGTGAGAAAACTAAAGTCTGTGAAAAAGTTAAATATTTTGTTTATTTGATTGCATTTGGCGGGGAAATGGTGGCATGAAATATACCAAAATGGGCCTAGATCAATACTTTGGGTTGTCTACTAAAAAAAATATATAGTTTTGATAGGTAAATAAAAAAAAAAAACAAGGCTTTATTTCTGTTTAAATGAGAGCTCTGACTGGGGTTTGCATGGGCGCAGGTTTTACAACCTCCTGACTTGTTTCAAAAGCAGACCAGCTCGTAGTGTTGGGACCAACACAAGCCTCTACTAGTATTGCAGAATTTTCCGTGTCACGCTCTAGCGCAGGTGTGTTAGAAAGTGAGGAATGTGGGTACTTAAGCATGAGGAATTTGGAAAAGAATGTGTTGGGGAAAAAAAAGTTAGATTGTACGGAAAGGTTGTAGTGGCAAACAAAATTCTGTCGACGCAAATCAGTCAAAAATTCCAAACCAAATCTTTCAGGCAAACCAAATTGTTTGCCAATGAAAATGTCTAATATTTTTCTTACTTATATTGGAAATGCTTGTTTAGAGAATACAAGTATACTAATGTCCACTAGATGTCAGTATTTCTCTAGAAACAATTCAATAACCATTTTATTATGAATGGAAATCTGGTACCGTAATAGGCTTTATTCAGCCACACAAAATTATTTTAGACTATACAGTCCCTTTAAATATTTCCTGTATACCGAAGAGGGAATAGGATGTGTTTTAACCACCCAATTTAAAGGGACAGACTACACCAAGAGAACAAAGCAGAATTGATCAGAAAGGTAACTTGGAAAGTTTAAAATTACATGCCCTATCTGAATCATGAAGGTGTTTTTTTTTACTAGAGTGTCCCTTTAAAAATAAGTACATCTTTATTGTCTAGTCCTTCTGGAATGGCTTAAAGGGACACTGAACCCAAAATTTTTCTTTTGCGATTGAGATAGAGCATGCAATTTTAAGCAACTTTCTAATTTACTCCTATTATCAAATTTTCTTCATTCTCTTGGTATCTTTATTTGAAATGCAAGAATGTAAGTTTAGATGCTGGCCCATTTTTGGTGAACACACTGTGTTGTTCTTGCTGATTGGTGGATAAATTCACCCACCAATAAACAAGTGCTTTCCATGGTCCTGAACCAAAAAAATAGCTTAGAGGCCTTCTTTTTCAAATAAAGAAAGCAAGAGAACAAAGAAAAAATGATAATGGGAGTAAATTAGAAAGTTGCTTCAATTTGCATGCTCTATCTGAATCATGAATGAAAAAAATTTGGGTTCAGTGTCCCTTTAATTGGACAGTCACAGGTGCAAAATGTCACCATTTTAGATATTAGCTCCATTTTTTTTATTTACCAAAACACTCGTAACTACTCCGACAACTACAACTAAGAAAGGACAGTTCTTATCACATAGGTTTGCAACTATTGCAGTGATGTACAGGTTTGTATATATTTTACTTTGCTCTCTTGTCTTGTTTACAGACAATAAAAATTGTACAGGTAAAAAAAATACCATTATAGTTATTACAAAAAAAGTAAAAGTCCTCATGTTGAAGAGCATAAATTGGTTTTGAATAAAATATTATCTAAAATATCTAAAAGTCATAATTTAAATCACATTATTTTTATGTTTTTAGGCTTGTTACTAATTCAGTTTTTTTTTGTTTGTTTTTAAACAAATAATCCTAATAAATTAGAAATCCAAATTATGTGCAGTACTTTTGGTTATTAGGGTAATCCAACTTCCTCCACTCACAATACTGAATGACAAGCAGTCTGACAGGGAGGGGGAGGGCAGTATAGCCTCAAAAAACTTAGATTTGATCCCAGACCCTTGTCCACCCTGCTGTAGGACCTGTATGCAATGATATCAACCCACCCCTAAAGCTGCCAGCAGGGGCAAATCCAGAGCCTATCAGGAGGGGCAATGTGGCAAAATAGCCAAAAGAAAACAAGTGTGTTGTTTATAGAACTGACAGTTTGATAACAGTTAATTTAAAGACACCTGTTTATATTCAAGAACAAAACATTAAAGGAACAGTCACGTCAAACTTAAAGGGACATGAAACCCAAATTTTTTCTTTCACAATTTAGAAAGATCAGCAATTTTACAAAACTTTCTAATTTACTTCTATTATCTAATTTGCTTCACTCTTTGATATTCCTTGCTGTAAAGCATATCTAGATAGGCTCAGTAGCTGCTGATTGGTGGCTGCACATAGATGCCTCGTGTGATTGGCTCACCATGTGCATTGCTATTTCTTTCATGTAATTAGCAAGAGTCCATGAGCTAGTGACGTATGGGATATACATTCCTACCAGGAGGGGCAAAGTTTCCCAAACCTCAAAATGCCTATAAATACACCCCTCACCACTCCCACAATTCAGTTTTTACAAACTTTGCCTCCGATGGAGGTGGTGAAGTAAGTTTGTGCTAGATTCTACGTTGATATGCGCTCCGCAGCAAGTTGGAGCCCGGTTTTCCTCTCAGCGTGCAGTGAATGTCAGAGGGATGTGAGGAGAGTATTGCCTATTTGAATGCAGTGATCTCCTTCTACGGGGTCTATTTCATAGGTTCTCTGTTATCGGTCGTAGAGATTCATCTCTTACCTCCCTTTTCAGATCGACGATATACTCTTATATATACCATTACCTCTGCTGATTCTCGTTTCAGTACTGGTTTGGCTTTCTACAAACATGTAGATGAGTGTCCTGGGGTAAGTAAGTCTTATTTTCTGTGACACTCCAAGCTATGGTTGGGCACTTTGTTTATAAAGTTCTAAATATATGTATTCAAACATTTATTTGCCTTGACTCAGAATGTTCAACTTTCCTTATTTTCAGACAGTCAGTTTCATATTTGGGATAATGCATTTTGATTTAACCATTTTTTCTTACCTTCAAAAATTTGACTCTTCCCTGTGGGCTGTTAGGCTCGCGGGGGCTGAAAATGCTTCATTTTATTGCGTCATTCTTGGCGCGGACTTTTTTGGCGCAAAAATTCTATTTCCGTTTCCGGCGTCATACGTGTCGCCGGAAGTTACGTCATTTTTTGACGTTATTTCGCGCCAAAAATGTCGGCGTTCCGGATGTGGCGTCATTTTTGGCGCCAAAAGCATTTAGGCGCCAAATAATGTGGGCGTCTTATTTGGCGCGAAAAAATATGGGCGTCGCTTTTGTCTCCACATTATTTAAGTCTCATTTTTTATTGCTTCTGGTTGCTAGAAGCTTGTTCTTTGGCATTTTTTCCCATTCCTGAAACTGTCATTTAAGGAATTTGATCAATTTTGCTTTATATATATGTTGTTTTTTCTCTTACATATTGCAAGATGTCTCACGTTGCATCTGAGTCAGAAGATACTACAGGAAAATCGCTGTCAAGTGCTGAATCTACCAAAGCTAAGTGTATCTGCTGTAAACTTTTGGTAGCTATTTCTCCAGCTGTTGTTTGTATTGATTGTCATGACAAACTTGTTAAAGCAGATAATATTTCCTTTAGTAAAGTACCATTGCCTGTTGCAGTTCCTTCAACATCTAAGGTGCAGAATGTTCCTGATAATATAAGAGATTTTGTTTCTGAATCCATAAAGAAGGCTATGTCTGTTATTTCTCCTTCTAGTAAACGTAAAAAATCTTTTAAAACTTCTCTCCCTACAGATAAATTTTTAAATGAACATCATCATTCTGATTCTGATGACTCCTCTGGTTCAGAGGATTCTGTCTCTGAGGTTGATGCTGATAAATCTTCATATTTATTTAAAATGGAATTTATTCGTTCTTTACTTAAAGAAGTACTAATTGCTTTAGAAATAGAGGATTCTGGTCCTCTTGATACTAATTCTAAACGTTTGGATAAGGTATTTAAAGCTCCTGTGGTTATTCCAGAAGTTTTTCCTGTTCCTAATGATATTTCTGCAGTAATTTCCAAAGAATGGGATAAATTGGGTAATTCATTTACTCCTTCTAAACGTTTTAAGCATTTATATCCTGTGCCATCTGACAGATTGGAATTTTGGGACAAAATCCCTAAAGTTGTTGGGGCTATTTCTACCCTTGCTAAACGTACTACTATTCCTACGTCAGATGGTACTTAGTTTAAGGATCCTCTAGATAGGAAAATTGAGTCCTTTCTAAGAAAAGCTTATCTGTGTTCAGGTAATCTTCTTAGACCTGCTATATCTTTGGCTGATGTTGCTGCAGCTTCAACTTTTTGGTTGGAAACTTTAACGCAACAAGTAACACATCGTGATTCTCATGATATTCTTCTTCTTCTTCAGCATGCTAATAATTTTATCTGTGATGCCATTTTTGATATTATCAGAGTTGATGTCAGGTTTATGTCTCTAGCTATTTTAGCTAGAAGAGCTTTATGGCTTAAAACTTGGAATGCTGATATGGCTTCTAAATCAACTTTACTTTCTATTTCTTTCTAGGGTAACAAATTATTTGGTTCTCAGTTGGATTCCATCATTTCAACTGTTACTGGTGGGAAAGGAACTTTTTTACCACAGGATAAAAAATCTAAAGGTAAAAGTAGGGCTAATAATCGTTTTCGTTCCTTTCATTTCAACAAAGAACAAAAGCCTGATCCTTCATCCTCAGGAGCAGTTTCAGTTTGGAAACCATCTCCAGTCTGGAATAAATCCAAGCCAGCTAGAAAGGCAAAGCCTGCTTCTAAGTCCACATGAAGGTGCGGCCCTCATTCCAGCTCAGCTGGTAGGGGGCAGGTTACGTTTTTTCAAGGAAATTTGGATCAATTCTGTTCACAATCTTTGGATTCAGAACATTGTTTCAGAAGGGTACAGAATTGGTTTCAAGATGAGACCTCCTGCAAAGAGATTTTTTCTTTCCCGTGTCCCAGTAAATCCAGTAAAAGCTCAAGCATTTCTGAAATGTGTTTCAGATCTAGAGTTGACTGGAGTAATTATGCCAGTTCCAGTTCCGGAACAGGGGATGGGGTTTTATTCAAATCTCTTCATTGTACCAAAGAAGGAGAATTCCTTCAGACCAGTTCTGGATCTAAAAATATTGAATCGTTATGTACGGATACCAACGTTCAAAATGGTAACTGTAAGGACTATCTTGCCTTTTGTTCAGCAAGGGAATTATATGTCCACAATAGATTTACAGGATGCATATCTGCATATTCCGATTCATCCAGATCATTATCAGTTCCTGAGATTCTCTTTTCTGGACAAGCATTACCAGTTTGTGGCTCTGCCGTTTGGCCTAGCTACAGCTCCAAGAATTTTTACAAAGGTTCTCGGTGCCCTTCTGTCTGTAATCAGAGAACAGGGTATTGTGGTATTTCCTTATTTGGACGATATCTTGGTACTTGCTCAGTCTTTACATTTAGCAGAATCTCATACGAATCGACTTGTGTTGTTTCTTCAAGATCATGGTTGGAGGATCAATTTACCAAAAAGTTCTTTGATTCCTCAGACAAGGGTAACCTTTCTGGGTTTCCAGATGGATTCAGTGTCCATGACTCTGTCTTTAACAGACAAGAGACGTCTAAAATTGATTGCAGCTTGTCGAAACCTTCAGTCACAATCATTCCCTTCGGTAGCCTTATGCATGGAAATTCTAGGTCTTATGACTGCTGCATCGGACGCGATCCCCTTTGCTCGTTTTCACATGCGACCTCTTCAGCTCTGTATGCTGAAGCAATGGTGCAAGGATTACACGAAGATATCTCAAACAATATCTTTAAAACCGATTGTTCGACACTCTCTAACATGGTGGATAGATCACCATCGTTTAATTTAGGGGGCTTCTTTTGTGCTTCCGACCTGGACTGTAATTTCAACAGATGCAAGTCTCACGGGTTGGGGAGCTGTGTGGGGATCTCTGACGGCACAAGGAGTTTGGGAATCTCAGGAGGTGAGATTACCGATCAATATTTTGGAACTCCGTGCAATTTTCAGAGCTCTTCAGTTTTGGCCTCTTCTGAAGAGAGAATCGTTCATTTGTTTTCAGACAGACAATGTCACAACTGTGGCATACATCAATCATCAAGGAGGGACTCACAGTCCTCTGGCTATGAAAGAAGTATCTCGAATTTTGGTTTGGGCGGAATCCAGCTCCTGTCTAATCTCTGCGGTTCATATCCCAGGTATAGACATTTGGGAAGCGGATTATCTCAGTCGCCAAACGTTGCATCCGGGCGAATGGTCTCTTCACCCAGAGGTATTTCTTCAGATTGTTCAAATGTGGGAACTTCCAGAAATAGATCTGATGGCGTCCCATCTAAACAAGAAACTTCCCAGGTATCTGTCCAGATCCCGGGATCCTCAGGCGGAGGCAGTGGATGCATTATCACTTCCTTGGAAGTATCATCCTGCCTATATCTTTCCGCCTCTAGTTCTTCTTCCAAGAGTAATCTCCAAGATTCTGAAGGAATGCTCGTTTGTTCTGCTGGTAGCTCCGGCATGGCCTCACAGGTTTTGGTATGCGGATCTTGTCCGGATGGCCTCTTGCCAACCGTGGACTCTTCCGTTAAGACCAGACCTTCTGTCACAAGGTCCCTTTTTCCATCAGGATCTGAAATCCTTAAATTTAAAGGTATGGAGATTGAACGCTTGATTCTTGGTCAAAGAGGTTTCTCTGACTCTGTAATTAATACTATGTTACAGGCTCGTAAATCTGTATCTCGAGAGATATATTATAGAGTCTGGAAGACTTATATTTCTTGGTGTCTTTCTCATCATTTTTCTTGGCATTCTTTTAGAATACCGAGAATTTTACAGTTTCTTCAGGATGGTTTAGATAAGGGTTTGTCCGCAAGTTCTTTGAAAGCACAAATCTCTGCTCTTTCTGTTCTTTTTCACAGAAAGATTGCTATTCTTCCTGATATTCATTGTTTTGTACAAGTTTTGGTTCGTATAAAACCTGTCATTAAGTCAATTTCTCCTCCTTGGAGTTTGAATTTGGTTCTGGGAGCTCTTCAAGCTCCTCCGTTTGAACCTATGCATTCATTGGACATTAAATTACTTTCTTGGAAAGTTTTGTTCCTTTTGGCCATCTCTTCTGCCAGAAGAGTTTCTGAATTATCTGCTCTTTCTTGTGAGTCTCCTTTTCTGATTTTTCATCAGGATAAGGCGGTGTTGCGAACTTCTTTTGAATTTTTACCTAAAGTTGTGAATTCCAACAACATTAGTAGAGAAATTGTGGTTCCTTCATTATGTCCTAATCCTAAGAATTCTAAGGAGAAATCGTTGCATTCTTTGGATGTTGTTAGAGCTTTGAAATATTATGTTGAAGCTACGAAATCTTTCTGTAAGACTTCTAGTTTATTTGTTATCTTTTCCGGTTCTAGAAAAGGCCAGAAAGCTTCTGCCATTTCTTTGGCATCTTGGTTGAAATCTTTAATTCATCTTGCCTATGTTGAGTCAGGTAAAACTCCGCCTCAGAGAATTACGGCTCATTCTACTAGGTCAGTTTCTACTTCCTGGGCGTTTAGGAATGAAGCTTCGGTTGACCAGATCTGCAAAGCAGCAACTTGGTCCTCTTTGCATACTTTTACTAAATTCTACCATTTTGATGTATTTTCTTCTTCTGAAGCAGTTTTTGGTAGAAAAGTACTTCAGGCAGCGGTTTCAGTTTGAATCTTCTGCTTATGTTTTTCGTTAAACTTTATTTTGGGTGTGGATTATTTTCAGCAGGAATTGGCTGTCTTTATTTTATCCCTCCCTCTCTAGTGACTCTTGTGTGGAAAGATCCACATCTTGGGTAGTCATTATCCCATACGTCACTAGCTCATGGACTCTTGCTAATTACATGAAAGAAAACATAATTTATGTAAGAACTTACCTGATAAATTCATTTCTTTCATATTAGCAAGAGTCCATGAGGCCCGCCCTTTTTTTGTGGTGGTTATGATTTTGTATAAAGCACAATTATTCCAATTCCTTATTTTATATGCTTTCGCACTTTTTTATCACCCCACTTCTTGGCTATTCGTTAAACTGAATTGTGGGTGTGGTGAGGGGTGTATTTATAGGCATTTTGAGGTTTGGGAAACTTTGCCCCTCCTGGTAGGAATGTATATCCCATACGTCACTAGCTCATGGACTCTTGCTAATATGAAAGAAATGAATTTATCAGGTAAGTTCTTACATAAATTATGTTTTTTAAAAATGATATCTAAAGAATTAAGCAAATTAGATAATAGAAATAAATTGGAATGTTGTTTAAAATTGTTTTCTCTATCTAAATCATGAAGGAAAAAAATGTGGATTTAATGTCCCTTTAAACTTTCATGATTCAGATAGGGCATGCAATTTTTAACAACTTTCCATTTTACTTTTATCATCAAATTTGCTTGTTCTCTTGGTATTCTTTGTTGAAAGCTAAACCTAGGTAGTCTATTGAAGGTCGCTTCTTATCTCAGTGCATTTTGACATTTTTTCACAGATAGACAGTGCAAGCCCATGATGGTCATATAGATAACATTGTGCTTACTCCCTTGGAGTTATTTATGAGTAAGCACTGATTGGCTAAAATGCAAGTCTGTCAAAAGAACTGAGATAAGGGGCAGTCTGCAGAGGCTTAGATACAAGATAATCACAAAGGTAAAATGTAAATTAATATAACCATGTTGTCTGTGGAAAACTGGGGGATGGGTAATAAAGGGATTAGCTATCATTAAACAATAATAATTCTGGAGTAGTCTGTCCCTTTCAACATCATTAGAAACCATAAAAAAATGATCTGTGTAATTTAGGCATATACTTCCCCATCATTAATGGAAATGCTGACAGTTTAAAGGGAAATTCAGGCCCATTTCAGGTATAGTACTATCAAACACATTTTATACAGTCATAGGGGCCGATTTTAAGACCGCTGCTTCTTAACTTCGTTTCCGGCTGCATTCGGGGGTTGATAAATCGGCCCCATATTGTAAAATTCTGCATATGTTTTGGAGAATAGGGATAATAGCACAACAAAAGTACTACTATAATAGCTTTTTTTGGGCAGCCAAGTTACAGAAGTTAATGAATCTGGTCTAGTTTAACAGTCATGTTCCTTCATGTCTTTATAGTTAAACAGGGCCGGCCCTAGCCATTTTGGGGCCCAAGGCAGGATGACAAAATGGGGCCCCCTTTCTCCCTGCCTCCAACTCCGCCCAGTCTCCGCCTCCAACCCGGCCCCAAGTTTTTAAAATGGAAAAAAAAATGGGAGAAAAATAATTTAAGATAATGCACAACATTTTATAAAAACAAAACATACAAATCCACTAATGTCTAATGAACTATTCACTAAAGGGGGGCTCAAAAAGTGATATAATCAAAAAACTAAAATATATGAAATGTAACGATAGAGTAGCAAAATGTATATAAACCCAATCTAGGAAAAAACAGTAAATTCTTAAATACTGTAGTGAAATTTCACTTGCAATTGTAATCAGTAGAAAAAGTCCTTTATAGATTCTTTCCAAGGTAATGGTTGCTGGGGCGGCTGCCTCCTCCTCACCGGAAGGTCCAGGTAGCACTGGATAAAATAAAACAGAATAGAGGGGCGCCTCATGTGTAGTATCATCTATTAAGCAACAACGAGTAACATATCTGAAGCCAAATGGGTACTCACAGATTTGGAAAGCACACTTATGTGCTGGTAGGGGCAGGCTGTAGATTTATATAGGTGTAACAGCTCACCCACTGGAAGGCACTCTTGGCGTAAGTTAAAGGTGCTACAAGGGAGACAAGAAATACAGGCACCACATGTGCAGACTATTAATGGTGCGACAAAAACAAATTCCTTGATATGGAGGGTACTCACATATTCCCAGAGCACACCAATGTGCTTGTAGAAGCAGGCTGCAGATTGGAGCAGGTGTGGCAGCTCACCCAAACTAGAGGTATCTTGATAGTGTGAATGCTGTTGAATGATAGTCCCAGTGTATTCTCTCAGATGCTGAGCTGGTCTCTCATAGGTAGACAAAGGCAGATAGTGGGTAGAAAAAATCCACTCAAAGGATATAAAATGTATATACCCACTATCTGCCTTTGTCTACCTATGAGAGACCAGCTCAGCATCTGAGAGAATACACTGGGACTATCATTCAACAGCATTCACACTATCAAGATTTGGGTGAGCTGCCACACCTGCTCCAATCTGCAGCCTGCTTCTACAAGCACATTGGTGTGCTCTGGGAATATGTGAGTACCCTCCATATCAAGGAATTTGTTTTTGTCGCACCATTAATAGTCTGCACATGTGGTGCCCGTATTTCTTGTCTCCCTTGTAGCACCTTTAACTTACGCCAAGAGTGCCTTTCAGTGGGTGAGCTGTTACACCTATATAAATCTACAGCCTGCCCCTACCAGCACATAAGTGTGCTTTCCAAATCTGTGAGTACCCATTTGGCTTCAGATATGTTACTCGTTGTTGCTTAATAGATGATACTACACATGAGGCGCCCCTCTATTCTGTTTTATTAAATCCACTAATGTGGAGCACTATAGCATTGCATATATTGCAATAAACCATTTGTACAACTGTTTATGTATATAATGAAGAATTATGCTGACAATTAGGGACAGTTGAGTTGAACAGGGCCTTATTTTTATGTGTTTTCTTATGATAACGAACATTACAGAGATGACAGGGCCGGCCCTAGCAAGTGCAGGTCCATAGGCAGAATAACAGCTCAGTGGCTTCTACCCAGAACAATAAATACTTAAAGGGACATCGAACACAAAATGTTTCTTTCATCGTTCAGATAGAGAATACAATTTTAAACAACTTTCCAATTTACTTCTATTATTTAATTTGCTTCCTTCTCTTGTTATCCTTTGCTGAAAGGTTTATCTAGGTAAACTCAGGAGTAGCAGATAACCTAGGTTCTAGCTGTTGATTTGTGGC
Organism: Bombina bombina; assembly: GCF_027579735.1. NCBI lineage: Eukaryota > Metazoa > Chordata > Amphibia > Anura > Bombinatoridae > Bombina > Bombina bombina. Next base: position 101,938,267 of record NC_069506.1, on the reverse strand, counting down.
TGAATATTTATATTGATTGTGATTGGCTCACCCATGAGAATGAAACATATTAGATAATAGAAGTAAATTCGAAAGTTGTTTAAAATTGTATTTCTTTCATGTAATTAGCAAGAGTCCATGAGCTAGTGACGTATGGGATATACATTCCTACCAGGAGGGGCAAAGTTTCCCAAACCTCAAAATGCCTACAAATACACCCCTCACCACACCCACAATTCAGTTTTACAAACTTTGCCTCCGATGGAGGTGGTGAAGTAAGTTTGTGCTAGATTCTACGTTGATATGCGCTCCGCAGCAAGTTGGAGCCCGGTTTTCCTCTCAGCGTGCAGTGAATGTCAGAGGGATGTGAGAAGAGTATTGCCTATTTGAATGCAGTGATCTCCTTCTAAGGGGTCTATTTCATAGGTTCTCTGTTATCGGTCGTAGAGATTCATCTCTTACCTCCCTTTTCAGATCGACGATATACTCTTATATATACCATTACCTCTGCTGATTCTTGTTTCAGTACTGGTTTGGCTATCTGCTATATGTAGATGAGTGTCCTGGGGTAAGTAAGTCTTATTTTCTGTGACACTCTAAGCTATGGTTGGGCACTTTGTTTATAAAGTTCTAAATATATGTATTCAAACATTTATTTGCCTTGACTCAGAATGTTCAACTTTCCTTATTTTCAGACAGTCAGTTTCATATTTGGGATAATGCATTTTTTGATTTATTCATTTTTTCTTACCTTCAAAAATTTGACTCTTCCCGGTGGGCTATTAGGCTCGCGGGGGCTGAAAATGCTTCATTTTATTACGTCATTTTTGGCGCGGACTTTTTTGGCGCAAAATTCTATTTCCGTTTCCGGCGTCATACGTGTCGCCGGAAGTTACGTCATTTTTTGACGTTATTTCGCGCCAAAAATGTCGGCGTTCCGGATGTGGCGTCATTTTGGCGCCAAAAGCATTTAGGCGCCAAATAATATGGGCGTCGCTTTAGTCTCCTCAATTATTTAAGTCTCATTTTTTATTGCTTCTGGTTGCTAGAGGCTTGTGTATGGCATTTTTTCCCATTCCTGAAACTGTCATTTAAGGAATTTGATCAATTTTGCTTTATATATATGTTGTTTTTTCTCTTACATATTGCAAGATGTCTCACGTTGCATCTGAGTCAGAAGATACTACAGGAAAATCGCTGTCAAGTGCTGAATCTACCAAAGCTAAGTGCATCTGCTGTAAACTTTTGGTAGCCATTTCTCGAGCTGTTGTTTGTATTGATTGTCATGACAAACTTGTAAAGCAGATAATATTTCCTTTAGTAAAGTACCATTGCCTGTTGCAGTTCCTTCAACATCTAAGGTGCAGAATGTTCCTGATAATATAAGAGATTTTGTTTCTGAATCCATAAAGAAGGCTATGTCTGTTATTTCTCCTTCTAGTAAACGTAAAAAATCTTTTAAAACTTCTCTCCCTACAGATGAATTTTTAAATGAACATCATCATTCTGATTCTGATGACTCCTCTGGTTCAGAGGATTCTGTCTCTGAGGTTGATGCTGATAAATCTTCATATTTATTTAAAATGGAATTTATTCGTTCTTTACTTAAAGAAGTACTAATTGCTTTAGAAATAGAGGATTCTGGTCCTCCTGATACTAATTCTAAACGTTTGGATAAGGTATTTAAAGCTCCTGTGGTTATTCCAGAAGTTTTTCCTGTTCCTAATGCTATTTCTGCAGTAATTTCCAAAGAATGGGATAAATTGGGTAATTCATTTACTCCTTCTAAACGTTTTAAGCATTTATATCCTGTGCCGTCCGACAGATTGGAATTTTGGGACAAAATCCCTAAAGTTGATGGGGCTATTTCTACCCTTGCTAAACGTACTACTATTCCTACGTCAGATGGTACTTCGTTTAAGGATCCTCTAGATAGGAAAATTGAGTCCTTTCTAAGAAAAGCTTATCTGTGTTCAGGTAATCTTCTTAGACCTGCTATATCTTTGGCTGATGTTGCTGCAGCTTCAACTTTTTGGTTGGAAACTTTAGCGCAACAAGTAACACATCGTGATTCTCATGATATTATTATTCTTCTACAGCATGCTAATAATTTTATCTGTGATGCCATTTTTTATATTATCAGAGTTGATGTCAGGTTTATGTCTCTAGCTATTTTAGCTAGAAGAGCTTTATGGCTTAAAACTTGGAATGCTGATATGGCTTCTAAATCAACTTTACTTTCTATTTCTTTCCAGGGTAACAAATTATTTGGTTCTCAGTTGGATTCCATCATTTCAACTGTTACTGGTGGGAAAGGAACTTTTTTACCACAGGATAAAAAATCTAAAGGTAAAAGTAGGGCTAATAATCGTTTTCGTTCCTTTCGTTTCAACAAAGAACAAAAGCCTGATCCTTCATCCTCAGGGGCAGTTTCAGTTTGGAAACCATCTCCAGTCTGGAATAAATCCAAGCCAGCTAGAAAGGCAAAGCCTGCTTCTAAGTCCACATGAAGGTGCGGCCCTCATTCCAGCTCAGCTGGTAGGGGGCAGGTTACGTTTTTTCAAAGAAATTTGGATCAATTCTGTTCACAATCTTTGGATTCAGAACATTGTTTCGGAAGGGTACAGGATTGGTTTCAAGATGAGACCTCCTGCAAAGAGATTTTTTCTTTCCCGTGTCCCAGTAAATCCAGTAAAAGCTCAAGCGTTTCTGAAATGTGTTTCAGATCTAGAGTTGACTGGAGTAATTATGCCAGTTCCAGTTCCGGAACAGGGGATGGGGTTTTATTCAAATCTTTTCATTGTACCAAAGAAGGAGAACTCCTTCAGACCAGTTCTGGATCTAAAAATATTGAATCGTTTTGTACGAATACCAACGTTCAAAATGGTAACTGTAAGGACTATCTTGCCTTTTGTTCAGCAAGGGAATTATATGTTTACAATAGATTTACAGGATGCATATCTGCATATTCCGATTCATCCAGATCATTATCAGTTCCTGAGATTCTCTTTCATGGACAAGCATTACCAGTTTGTGGCTCTGCCGTTTGGCCTAGCTACAGCTCCAAGAATTTTTACAAAGGTTCTCGGTGCCCTTCTGTCTGTAATCAGAGAACAGGGTATTGTGGTATTTCCTTATTTGGACAATATCTTGGTACTTGCTCAGTCTTTACATTTAGCAGAATCTCATACGAATCGACTTGTGTTGTTTCTTCAAGATCATGGTTGGAGGATCAATTTACCAAAAAGTTCTTTGATTCCTCAGACAAGGGTAACCTTTCTGGGTTTCCAGATGGATTCAGTATCCATGACTCTGTCTTTAACAGACAAGAGACGTCTAAAATTGATTGCAGCTTGTCGAAACCTTCAGTCACAATCATTCCCTTCGGTAGCCTTATGCATGGAAATTCTAGGTCTTATGACTGCTGCATCGGACGCGATCCCCTTTGCTTGTTTTCACATGCGACCTCTTCAGCTCTGTATGCTGAAGCAATGGTGCAAGGATTACACGAAGATATCTCAAACAATATCTTTAAAACCGATTGTTCGACACTCTCTAACATGGTGGATAGATCACCATCGTTTAATTCAGGGGGCTTCTTTTGTGCTTCCGACCTGGACTGTAATTTCAACAGATGCAAGTCTCACAGGTTGGGGAGCTGTGTGGGGATCTCTGACAGCACAAGGAGTTTGGGAATCTCAGGAGGTGAGATTACCGATCAATATTTTGGAACTCCGTGCAATTTTCAGAGCTCTTCAGTTTTGGCCTCTTCTGAAGAGAGAATCGTTCATTTGTTTTCAGACAGACAATGTCACAACTGTGGCATACATCAATCATCAAGGAGGGACTCACAGTCCTCTGGCTATGAAAGAAGTATCTCGAATTTTGGTTTGGGCGGAATCCAGCTCCTGTCTAATCTCTGCGGTTCATATCCCAGGTATAGACAATTGGGAAGCGGATTATCTCAGTCGCCAAACGTTGCATCCGGGCGAATGGTCTCTTCACCCAGAGGTATTTCTTCAGATTGTTCAAATGTGGGAACTTCCAGAAATAGATCTGATGGCGTCCCATCTAAACAAGAAACTTCCCAGGTATCTGTCCAGATCCCGGGATCCTCAGGCGGAGGCAGTGGATGCATTATCACTTCCTTGGAAGTATCATCCTGCCTATATCTTTCCGCCTCTAGTTCTTCTTCCAAGAGTAATCTCCAAGATTCTGAAGGAATGCTCGTTTGTTCTGCTGGTAGCTCCGGCATGGCCTCACAGGTTTTGGTATGCGGATCTTGTCCGGATGGCCTCTTGCCAACCGTGGACTCTTCCGTTAAGACCAGACCTTCTGTCACAAGGTCCCTTTTTCCATCAGGATCTGAAATCCTTAAATTTAAAGGTATGGAGATTGAACGCTTGATTCTTGGTCAAAGAGGTTTCTCTGACTCTGTCATTAATACTATGTTACAGGCTCGTAAATCTGTATCTCGAGAGATATATTATAGAGTCTGGAAGACTTATATTTCTTGGTGTGTTTCTCATCATTTTTCTTGGCATTCTTTTAGAATACCGAGAATTTTACAGTTTCTTCAGGATGGTTTAGATAAGGGTTTGTCCGCAAGTTCTTTGAAAGGACAAATCTCTGCTCTTTCAGTTCTTTTTCATAGAAAGATTGCTATTCTTCCTGATATTCATTGTTTTGTACAAGCTTTGGTACGTATAAAACCTGTCATTAAGTCAATTTCTCCTCCTTGGAGTTTGAATTTGGTTCTGGGAGCTCTTCAAGCTTCTCCGTTTGAACCTATGCATTCATTGGACATTAAATTACTTTCTTGGAAAGTTTTGTTCCTTTTGGCCATCTCTTCTGCCAGAAGAGTTTCTGAATTATCTGCTCTTTCTTGTGAGTCTCCTTTTCTGATTTTTCATCAGGATAAGGCGGTGTTGCGAACTTCTTTTGAATTTTTACCTAAAGTTGTGAATTCCAACAACATTAGTAGGGAAATTGTGGTTCCTTCATTATGTCCTAATCCTAAGAATTCTAAGGAGAAATCGTTGCATTCTTTGGATGTTGTTAGAGCTTTGAAATATTATGTTGAAGCTACGAAATCTTTCCGTAAGACTTCTAGTCTATTTGTTATCTTTTCCGGTTCTAGAAAAGGCCAGAAAGCTTCTGCCATTTCTTTGGCATCTTGGTTGAAATCTTTAATTCATCTTGCCTATGTTGAGTCGGGTAAAACTCCGCCTCAGAGAATTACGGCTCATTCTACTAGGTCAGTTTCTACTTCCTGGGCGTTTAGGAATGAAGCTTCGGTTGACCAGATCTGCAAAGCAGCAACTTGGTCCTCTTTGCATACTTTTACTAAATTCTACCATTTTGATGTATTTTCTTCTTCTGAAGCAGTTTTTGGTAGAAAAGTACTTCAGGCAGCGGTTTCAGTTTGAATCTTCTGCTTATGTTTTTCGTTAAACTTTATTTTGGGTGTGGATTATTTTCAGCAGGAATTGGCTGTCTTTATTTTATCCCTCCCTCTCTAGTGACTCTTGTGTGGAAAGATCCACATCTTGGGTAGTCCTTATCCCATACGTCACTAGCTCATGGACTCTTGCTAATTACATGAAAGAAAACATAATTTATGTAAGAACTTACCTGATAAATTCATTTCTTTCATATTAGCAAGAGTCCATGAGGCCCGCCCTTTTTTTGTGGTGGTTATGATTTTGTATAAAGCACAATTATTCCAATTCCTTATTTTATATGCTTTCGCACTTTTTTGTCACCCCACTTCTTGGCTATTCGTTAAACTGAATTGTGGGTGTGGTGAGGGGTGTATTTGTAGGCATTTTGAGGTTTGGGAAACTTTGCCCCTCCTGGTAGGAATGTATATCCCATACGTCACTAGCTCATGGACTCTTGCTAATATGAAAGAAATGAATTTATCAGGTAAGTTCTTACATAAATTATGTTTTTCTATCTGAATCATGAGAGTTTCATGTCCCTTTATAGAAATTAGGCAATACACTGTACCACACAAACACACAGTTACCCCACACACACATTCCCCACATAGTACAAAAGGGTAATATAAATACTTGTTAACAATTTTTTTTTTTTTTTAAGATGTTAATGCCGTATTTAGAATACCAAGCTATGGAAGCTACCTGTTGTAATAAGGTTTGATTCATAGCACGAGCCATTATAGAAAAGCAGTTAGGTAGTGAGCATTGGCATCCCTTCTCATAAGTGTGCATTTTATATGCAACAGAAAACAAATCTGCCATGAAATTTAAACAAAAAGTACCTTAGTTACACCAAGTTACAATGAAAGTAAAGTTTAACTTTGCAGTTACATTCTTTGATGTAGACAGACATTGATGTCCAATATTCACATAATCTTACATATAATAATACCATGAAAACCCAAAGCAAAAATGTATAGAAATGGGAAGAAACTGAAACGGTGTCAATTGCTTAAAGGGAAAGTCTACACCAGAATTTTTATTGTTTTAAAAGATAGATAATCCCTTTATCACCCATTCCCCAGTTTTGCATAACCAATACAGTTATATTAATATACTTTTAAGCTCTGTGATTATCTTGTATCTAAGCCTCTGCAAACTGCCCCTTTATTTAAGTTCTTTTGACAGACTTGCAGTTTAGCCAATCCGTGCCTGCTCCCAGATAACTTCAAGTGCATGAGCACAGTGTTATCTATATAAAATACATGAACTAACACCCTCTAGTGGTGAAAAACTGTTAAAATGCATTCTGAAAAGAGGTGGCCTTCAAGGTCTAAGAAATTAGCATATGAACCTCCTAGGTTAAGCTTTCAACTAAGAATACCAAGAGAACAAAGCAAAATTGGTGATAAAAGTAAATTGGAAAATTGTTTAAAATTACATGCTCTATCTGAATCCTGAAAGTTTTTTTGGCCTAGACTGTCCCTTTAAGCAGAAGTCAGCGGTCAAATCATAAATGATACCCCAGCCCCACTGCAATAAAATAATGCCCCCAGCACCCCTCTGTAATAAATTATGCCTCCCAGCAATAAATGATGCCCCCCAGCACCTCAGCAATAAATTTATGCTACCAGCCCCCTCTATAATAAATGATGCCCCCAGCATTAAAATTATGCTCCCAGCCCCCCTCTTTAATAAATTATTCCCCCAGCCCCCCTGCAATCAAATTATGCCCCCAGCACCCCTGCAATAAAATTATGCTACCAGCCCCCCTCTTTAATAAATTATTCCCCCCAGGAATCAAATTATGCCCCCAGCACCCCTGCAATAAAATCATGCTCCCAGCCCCTTTCTGTAATAAATTATGCCCCCAGCAATAAATGATTCCCCTAGCACCCCTGCAATAAAATGATGCCCTGAGCCCCCCTGCAATAAATGATGCCCACAGCAATAAAATAAAGCCCCCAGGTCAGCCTCCCTGCAATAAAATGATGCCTCCAGCAATAAAATAATGTCCCCAGCCCCCCCCAGCAATAAAATTATGCCCCCAGCCCTCCTGCAATAAAATTATGCCTCCAGCCATAAATGATGCCCCAGCCCACCAGCAATAAAATTATGGTCCCAGCCCCCCTCTGTAATAAATTATGCCCCCAGCAATAAATGATTCCCCCAGCACCCCTGCAATAAAATGATGCCCTAAGCCCCCCTGCAATAAATGATACCACCAGCCCCACTGCAATAAATGATGCCCACAGCAATAAAATGAAGCCCCCAGGCCAGTCCCCCTGCAATAAAATCATGTCCCTAGCCCCCCGGCAATAAAATGATGCCCCCAGCCCTCCTGCAATAAAATCATGCCTCCAGCCATAAAATTATGCTCCCAGCCGCCCTCTGTAATAAATTATGCCCCCAGCCCCGCTGCAATAAAATGATGCCACAGCCCCACTGCAGTAAAATGATGCCCCCAGCACCCCTGCAATAAAATGATGCACCCAAGCCCCGCTGCAATAAAATCATGCCCCCAGCACCCCTGCAATAAAATCATGCTCCCAGCAATAAAATTATGCCCTGAGCCCCCCTGCAATAAATGATGTCGACAGCAATAAAATCAAGACCCCAGGCCAGCCCCCCTGCAATAAAATTATGCCTCAAGCCCCTCTGCAAAAAAATGATGTCCCCAGCCCCCCGTGCAATAAAATGATGTCCCCAGCCCCCGTGCAATAAAATGATGTCCCCAGCCCGCCCTGCAATAAAATTATGCCTCCAGCCATAAATGATGTCCCAGCCCCCCTACAATAAAATGATGCCCCCAGCCCGCTGCAATAAAATGATGCCCTTAGCCCCCCTGCAATAAATGATGCCCAAAGCAATAAAATGAAGCCCCCAGGCCAGCCCCCTGCAATCAAATTATGCCCCCAGCACCCCTGCAATAAAATTATGCTCCCAGACCCTTTCTGTAATAAATTATGCCCCCAGCAAAAAATCATTCCCCCAGCACCCCTACAATAAAATGATGCCCTTAGCCCCCTGCAACAAATGATTCCCACAGCAATAAAATGAAGCCCCCAGGCCAGCCCCCTGCAATAAAATGATGCCTCCAGCAATAAAATCATGCCCCCAGCTGTCCTGCAATAAAATTATGCCTCCAGCCATTAATGATTCCCCAGCCCAACTGCAATAAAATTATGCTCCCAGCCCCCCTCTGTAATAAATTATGCCCCCAGCACCCCTGCAATAAAATGATGCCACCAGCACCCCTGCAATAAAAGGATGCCCCCAGCACCCCTGCAATAAAATGATGCCCCAGCCCTGCTGCAATAAGATGATGCCCCCAGCAATAAAATGAGACCCTAAGCCCCCCTGCAATAAATGATGCCCACAGTAATTAATTGAAGCCCCCAGGCCAGCCCCCCTGCAATAAAATGATGCACCAACAATAAAATGATGCCCCAAGCCCCCCTGCAATAAAATGATGCCCCAGGCCCCCCGGCAAAAAAATGATGTCCCCAGTCCCCCTGCAATAAAATGATGTCTCAAGCCCCCCCTGCAATAAAATTATGCTTCCAGCCATTAATGATGCCCCCAGCCACGCTGCAATAAAAGGATGCCCCCAGCATCCCTGCAATAAAATGATGCCCTGAGCCCCTCTGCAATAAATGATGCCACCAGCCCCACTGCAATAAATGATGCCCACAGCAATAAAATGATGTCCCCAGCCCCCCTGCAATAAAATGATGCCCCAAACCCCCCTGCAATAAAATTATGTCCCCAGCCCCCCCTGCAAAAAAATGCCTCCAGCCATAAATGATGCCCCCAGCCCGCTGCAATAAAATGATGCCCCCAGCCCGCTGCAATAAAATGATGCCCCCAGCCCCGCTGCAATAAAATGATGCCCCCAGCCCCGCTGCAATAAAATTATGCCCCCAGCCCCGCTGCAGTAAAATGATGCTCCCAGCAATAAAATGATGCCCCCAGCACCCCTGCAATAAAATGATGCCCTGAGCCCCCTGCCATAAATGATGCCACCAGCCCCACTGCAATAAATGATGCCCACAGCAATAAAATGAAGCCCCCAGGCCAGCCCCCCTGCAATAAAATGATGTCCCCAGTCCCCCCTGCAATAAAATGATGTCCCCAGACCCCCCTTGCAATAAAATTATGCCTCCAGCCATAAATGATGTCCAAGCCCCCCTACAATAAAATTATGCCCCCTGCACCCCCAGCAATAAAATGATGCCCTAAGCCCCCTGCAATAAATGATGCCCCCAGCAATAAAATGAAGCCCCCAGGCCAGTCCCCTGCAATAAAATGATGTCCCCAGCTCCCCCACGGCCCCCCATGACCCCACCCCGCAGCCCCAACAAAAAAAAATAATTAATTTTTAAAGAAAATTTAATTAAAACAAAACCTGACCTGTATGAAGTTGGGCTTCCTTTGGGACCGTCAAATACATCACCACCGAAATAGTTCCGCCCCTGCTGCTACTGCTGCCTGTTGAAGCTTCTTCTGCTTCTCACACGCCAGTGCACCACACATGTGACTCCTCACCTCTCTCCTCAGTTACCTGTTTAAAAAAATGGCAGCAAAAATGTTTTAATTTTTTTCAAAGTTTAAAATTGCCACAAGCGCGGGGCCCTAGGCGGCTGCCTCGCTCGCCTTGCCCTAAGGCCGTCCCTGTAGTTAAACTAAAACAATATATCATATGTATTGTACAAAAGCACAGAAAATAGTTCAGAAATACCCCAGGTAATGTGTGTATTTACAGAGGATATAACATAGTAACATACTTAAAGAGATTAAAAGAAGAAAGAAGTTCATCAAGTTCAACCTATATAGATCCTACCTGATTTACAATAAACTGAACTTTCATTTATACAGATAGAAAGAGGACCCATTTAAATCCAGCAAACATATCCCTAAAATACTGTTTTTTTAATAGAAATGTATGTAAGTCATTTTCAAATGTATCCAAGGTATTAGCATTACTAGGGTGACCATATTGCCGCTTTAAAAAGGGACACATATGAAAAATACTTGTCAGGTCTGTTTTCAGGGCTTTTAAAGAAATGTTTTGTATAAAAACCCTGACATATGTATTTTTCATATGTGTCCCTTTTTAAAGGGGCAATATGGTCAGCCCAATTACCTACATCCTTAGGTAACAAGTACCACAACGTGATTGCTCTTACAAAAAACAGTGGCAGAATGTTGAAAGCAGTATCGCTATATGCAACAACGGTTTAAGGTAAAGGATCCCTTTAGAAAGACCATACAATTTACATGTGAGAAATGAATCTTAAAGTCTTTTGTTACAATAAAACAGTGAAACTTATACATGAACAAACCTATTTGAGCTAGATGATGGTGTGTGTATATAGTGCTATTTAGTTAAAGGGACAGTCTAGTCAAAAATAAACTTTCATGATTCAGATAGGGCATGCAATTTTAAACAACTTTCCAATTTACTTTTATCATCAAATGTGCTTTGTTCTCTTGTTATTCTTAGTTGAAAGCTAGGCCCATATGACAATATTTAAGCCCTTGAAGTCCGCCTCTTATCACATTTTTTTTTATTTGCTTTTCACAACAGGGGTGTGCTAGTTCATGTGAGCAATATAGATAACATTGTGATCACACCCGTGGCTTGTGGCAGACACTACACTAATTGGCTAAAATGCAAGTCAATAGATAATAAATAAAATGTCATGTGATCAGGAGGCTGTCAGAAGATGCTTAGATACAAGGTAATCACAGAGGTAAAAAGAATATTAATATAAGTGCTGGTTATGCAAAACTGGGGAACGGGTAATAAAGGGATTATCTATCTTATAAAACAATAAAAATTCTGGGGGGGGCGGAGTTAGCCATCAAGCTGAAGAGACGTGTCTGGAGAGAGCTCTCTCCCAGATTCCTAAAAACACCTTAAATAAACTTTCCCATTGGGGAATAAACTAACTTCTAAAGGCTTAACATACTCTCTGGTGCCGGTGGGACCCTGTGAGAGAAGAGGAAACGGCATAATAGGAGAGTGCTGACACTATACCTTGGGACAGTATCAGGTGCAAGCAGATCAGTCCCGCAGCGCTGAAGTATAGTTACGGATGACATTGAGGCACAAGACCCTAACCCTGCAGACTCTAACCTAAAGCCCAGAGGACATCTAGTGTCCACATTACTGCTGTCCGGAGGGTCGGGGCTCCGCTCCGGAACAGCAGGTTATCGCTTAACACTGAATGGTGTGGGGAGACAGGAGTCTACATACCAGCGGGAGACCTGCATCACAACCGGACTATACAGAGGAGAGTTGCCTGGCTGGATTTGTGGTTCGCTGTCGGCCGAGGTCTATAGCCGCCCTGCGAGGACACTTCAGGGGTTCATTGCGCCACTGCCTTATTGGCGCGAAACGCCGCCATCTTGCGGCCTAACACTTCGACATCAGCAGGGCACTCCGGCAGTGGAAAACCAGGCCATCCTGCACTGTCGCTCATGGGAAACGGGTAAGATCCCCCTGCCTGATAATTGCTAGATATCCGGCTGCACGATCACCCACACGACACCTGCACATCCTATATTAATAAGGCATCCACATTCACCCTCTCTCTGGCCTCAGATAGAAACATACCTCATAACAGCGGCTCTTCCCCTGGCCCTCTCTACATTTGAACACTGAGAACCTGTACTATTTTAGCGCAATTGGGCTAAGCTGTAGCCGTTAGGCCCTAGTCCACACGAGACTGTCTGTCTGCGGGAGGCTGGGACATCAGGGAGCCGTAATCAGATCTGACCGCACTGTCTGTCTGAGCCAAGAGGCCTAAACCATCTCCTCACTTATTACCGCTGCAGCGGAGGTATAGGGGCTAAGATACTTGCAGCGAATGCAGTGAATGCAATTTCCTACATTGACCCCTGAAAGTCACAAGAAAGATATTTGCCTACCACATTTAGTCCATACATGGTGGGCCAGCTGGGCCAGAGGAGAGAGGAGGCAGGGGATTATTATTATAATAGCTGTGGAAAATAACACGGTTTTGTGGACACTCATTAAGATTATCTGAAAGAAATATAGTCGTTGCCACACCAGCACTACATTGGGTACTAAACCCCTTATTTGGCTCAGATGGGCCTCATCTGGAAGAGAAGAATTCAGAAACTAGTTAGTTACTACACACCCATGCCTTAGGGTGCAGGCCTTGTGGGGCCGGGGCTTATACCTATTACTCGCAAGACACTATTTGGAGACATAGCCTATAGATATTTTACTGGAGAACTCTTGCTACATCTGATACATTTCTGCAGCTGTCACCCTTTTTGTTTTTTTTTCCCTAGGTCTCCTTTTTTTCTAACATACCACTAGGCTCTAGAAGGAAGGCAGCCAACCTTTCTGAGTATAAGAAGTCAGTGGCGGATCATTTTAAACCGATGTCGGTTGCTGGGAAAACTACAACAGATTTACACACCTCCCAAAAGCATATAGTCAACAGTCCTGACATGTCTGAACCAAGTGGTGAAATTGGTAATCTTTCAGGTGCTATGGCGGCAGATATAGTATCCACTCTCACCCAGAGAATAAATTCTCTTCAAGAGACACTTACAGCGGCTATTAAGGGCTCTGCGGCAGATCTCAGAAAAGATATTGGGACCATAAGTGAAAGGATTGATGTGCTAGAGAGAAAACAGGAAGACTTAACTGTGGAACAAGAAAATTTATCCCATCACTCACGAGTTCTGGTGGATATGATTGACTCTATCGAAACAAAAATGGCAGATATGGAAGATCGCTCACGCAGGAACAACCTGAGATTTAGAGGCATCCCGGAAGATGTCTCCCCTGCAGAGCTGGGCAAGTTCCTTACTGAGTTCTGTGAAATCCTACATACCCCGGCCTTCCCTAATGAAACCCTAGTTGACAGAGTTCATCGCCTTCCCAGAGGGAGGAATGTTTCGGCAGACAAACCTAGGGATGTGATTGCCAGATTCCATTACTTCACATATAAGGAGCAGATTCTCAGGGCCATGTTTCAGCGTCCAGCACTACCCAAGAGATTCAAATCTGTGCAAATATTCCCAGACCTGTCTCAATATACAGTACAAAAGAGAGGTACTTTCAGAGAAGTCACCAGATCGTTGAGACAGTCTGGAATAAAATACAGATGGGGGTACCCTACCAAGCTGCTGATCCAGAAAGATGGACGCCTCTACACTGCTGACACTCCGGATAAAGGGCTTCTATTACTTAAAGGATGGTCGACGCAGAGCAAGCAGGATGAGGGGACTGGACCCTCTCCTTCATTGAATGCAAAACAGGGCAGTTCATCCTCCTCACTTTTGAGACCCACTGCCTTTGAATGGAGACCACTCACACAGAGGCCCACTGCCCCAAAAAGAAGGAACTCACTTTCCAATCAGCTGTTGCCGACAGGAGCAGAGAACCTCTCAGATGATGAAGACTGATAAGTATAGTTTCTTTTTCCTATAATGACTTGTACTTATTGCTATGTTACATTGGGGGAGATGATGTCTCCTCGTTTTCGGGGTGCTCCTTGACCATGTCACGCCCAATTTGGAGAACTGTAGTCTTACAGAAGGAGGTCCCCACCCTAAATCCCTTCCCAGTGTATACAGGTACAATACCTTCCTGCCCACCCCGATGGGCAGTTGCACAGCCTTGCAGCCCTCACATAATTTACTATGGCCTAGAACTCCAGTGCGGCCTAGAACTCTAAATGTCCTGCAGACATACGGATTTTCATTGTCCACCCCCAACCCCCTAGCTCCTAGGGGCTGTGCAATACATGTGGGAACACACCCGTATGTTTGAGACTGTATAAGGAAGGATGTTCACAAATTTACTATATTGTACGAAGAGTGCGCACCTCACAACTTTGATTGACTTTCAGGCTGCAATGTTTAATGTTTATGTTCATGTTTAAAGCAAAATGTTACTTGTTTAGCTAGAAAATCTGTGAGTTAATAATGATATATTAAATTATATGTGACTGGGACGGCGGGGGCTGAGTGCGGGATTACACCACACCGGGCCGTTTCAGTGTGGAGACCAGCCCCCTCTGTCCCACTCTTGTTTCATTGGGTATTTAGTATTATGGATATTCTCTGGCACTGAGTAAGTTATAATGGAGACGCGCCAGGGTTCAATCTAATAACGCAATGTATGTTTACCTAATGTGATATTATACCTCATCGCCTACCTGAGTTTTATGTAATGCTTTGCCAGGCTATTTGCTGCCATCACGAAGCCCTTGGTTTGTGTGTGGCGGGGGCGGCATTGGGTATTCGCCCTGTCACTATATCCTGACCCGCTTTCAAGTGGACGTATGTCCACCCTGCCCCCCCTGCCATGAGCAATTCTAAACGGCAATAGTGTCACTACATATACAACTTCAGGCTAGCTTAAGACACCCTAGATGATAGGATTTAGTTGCATTACTGACGTCTGCCTCCAACTGTTAATGCTGAATATGGTTTGATAGTCCTGAACACATGGTTGGTCTGCTGATGTGCAGCAAATTACATTTTTCAGGCTGCAATGTTTAATCTTTATGTTCATGTTTAAAGCAAAATGTTACTTGTTTAGCTAGAAAATCTGTGAGTTAATAATGATATATTAAATTATATGTGACTGAGACGGCGAGGGCTGAGTGCGGGATTACACCACACCGGGCCGTTTCAGTGTGGAGACCAGCCCCCTCTGTCCCAATCTTGTTTCATTGGGTATTTAGTATTATGGATATTCTCTGACACCGAGTAAGTTATAAGGGAGACGTGCCAGGGTTCAATCTAATAACGCAATGTATGTTTACCTAATGTGATATTATACCTCATCGTCTACCTGAGTTTTATGTAATGCTTTGCCAGGTTATTTGCTGCCATCATGAAGCCCTTGGTTTGTGCGTGGCGGGGGTGGCATTGGGTATTCGCCCTGTCACTATATCCCGACCTGCTTTCAAGTGGACGTATGTCCACCCTGCCCCCCTGCCATGAGCAACTCTAAACGGCAATAGTGTCACTATATATACAACTTCAGGCTAGCTTAAGACACCCTAGATGATAGGATTTAGTTACATTACTGACGTCTGCCTCCAACTGTTAATGCTGAATATGGTTTGATAGTCCTGAACACATGGTTGGTCTACTAATGTGCAGCAAATCCCATTTCTAACTTATGCTAGGACTCCACATGTGGCCAGGTTGCTGTTCTTCTTCTGCATGGTTTAGGTTGTCTTTATGTGAAGTGTTACTGTGGAGACAGAGTATAGACATGGTATAGACTTTTACTTAGAAAAATTAAAATGCCAACATTCGACATGTTATAATAACTACGAGGTATTGATTATTCTGTTAACGCAATATACAATGGACTAATACTATGTTAAGGTTTATTTCCTAGATTAGTTTTATGTATCGTTTTGATGTGCTATTTGTGATGGCAGTGAAACCCTTGGCTCGGGTGTGGCGGAGGAGGTGCTAGACACTGGCCCTACCACTTTACCTTGGCCCATCCTTAAGCGGATGTGTGTCCATCTTGCCCTCTGGCCGCACGTGACTCTAAGCGGTGATATTGTCATTATATGTATAAATCTAGGCCTGTTCAAGTTAACCCGAATTGCAGAAGTTAAACACAATGTTGACAGTTGAAATGTTTTCATAGT
Organism: Bombina bombina; assembly: GCF_027579735.1. NCBI lineage: Eukaryota > Metazoa > Chordata > Amphibia > Anura > Bombinatoridae > Bombina > Bombina bombina. Next base: position 101,922,177 of record NC_069506.1, on the reverse strand, counting down.
CATGAGTCTATATTTAACACCTTGACATGGTCTACGCCTTCCTAGGTTTAACATAACCCCTCCCAGGACAACTAAAATGAGACCCAGCGCGGGCTATTCATTGTATACCTTACAGACAATGTACGACATATTTTACCCACTGGTTAGTTAGCAGAGTAGGGGATCCTTACCACCCCTCCCTTGACTGTCGGATTAACCGGCGCAAGCGTGACACACACCCACTCCCTAGTGTGACATCAGCTCCCCCCGAATCTTAGGCCTGCCCCGGCCTCCCATTACCTTTGTTTTAGATACTAACTCTTGTAGATCTCGCAACGTTACTCTTCACCCCCCCCCTTAAGGGTAAACCCGAAGCTTACTAGAAGTAAGCAAAAGAACATAGATTCATTCGAAACTACAAACTTCACCATATATTATACTATTCCACCCCTCATTGGTAGAGAGGTGGATAATAAGGTTATAATTGTTTTGGTGTTGCCCCTCTGGTTATTTTTACAGGTTCACTAACTTCCCCCCCCCTTCCTTCCCATCTTTAACCCCTTTCTTTTACGCCCTTTTCCGTTACCTCCCCCCCTCTACCTTCCATCCTTTTCTTCCATACCTTTTCCTGCCTCTACCCCTTCCCTCCTTCCCCCCCCCTCTCTTTTTTTTTTTTTTTTTTCTCTCTCTCTAAAAATGGCCTCTGATCTTAAGTTAATTTCCCTAAATGTGAAGGGCCTAAACTCACCTTCTAAAAGAAGCCTTTTACAAACCTTTCTGACTAAACTACATTGCGATGTGTCTTTCCTTCAGGAGACACATTGGGCTTCCAATAAAATCCCGAATCGTAACTCCAGACACTACCCAGTGGTCCTTAGTTTGACTTTCCAGGACAAAAGTAGCGGAGTCTCGATATGCATTAGTAAATCAGTAGCCTTTCAACAGCTACATGTTGAAATAGACCCAGAGGGAAGATTTTTACTGAATGATGTTTACTGAACTCACACTTATTCAACCTTGTGAATATATATGCCCCCAATCAAGGGCAGATCAAATTTCTGCGCAAGATACTATCCTTCATAGACGGTCTGCGACAGGGCACGTTGGTGTTAGGAGGGGACTTTAATTTAATCTGGGACCCCGAGCTGGACAAGCGGCTCCCTAGTGGTAAAGTGGTGGATCAATACTCGCAGTCTACAGCTCCTAAATTTCAAAATCTCATATATCAGTCCTCCCTGTACGATGTGTGGAGAGCCTGCCACCCGGACACTAGGGATTACACATATTTTTCGCCCCCGCACCATTCATACTCGCGATTGGATTTTTTCTTTGTGGACTCATGGACACTGAATAAGGTCACGAGTTCCACTATATGTAGCTGCCCTTGGTCAGACCATGACGCTGTTACAATGTCAATAAATATGGGTGGATCTCTCTCATGCAGACCCTCCTGGAGACTTCCCAAGTTTTTATGGGAGGACGCGTCTTTCGTCCCTGAGCTACTTGAAAAGATAGAAGAATTCTTGGAGACAAATGGTCCCCATGACACCTCCCACCAAATCAGATGGGCGGCTCTAAAAGCATTTGTCAGAGGATTCTGCATTGCTAAAGCTGCAAATATCAAAAAACATTGGGGTGCCCCTCTGGGGAAGCTAACCTGCGAATTGCGCACCAAAGAAAAACAAAACAAGTTATCCCCTACTGCTGGTCTGTCCGCTGACATTCTTGGTTTGAAAAAACAAATTAAGCACCTGGAACTGGAAAGAACCCAACGTGCACTAGCCAAGTTTAAGATGGTTATGTACTCGAAAAGTAACAAGGCGGGCACTCTGTTGGCAAACAAATTAAAACAGAGGACAGCTATCTCCAGAATACCAATATCAATCATAACGGGCAGACGTTTTATGCACCGGATGACATAGGGAAGGCTTTTGCGGATTTTTATGAACGGCTCTATAACATTGAGGCCTCTGAAGCTCCCGTTAAAGCCACACCCTCCGAAATATCCCTATTTCTGGAAAAACTCAATCTGCCCATGTTGTCTGACGAAGACAAGAGCAAATTAATTGAGCCATTCACCAAGCTAGAAATAGGTCTGGGGATTAAGCAATTGAAGAATGGAAAAGCACCGGGCCCGGACGGGTTTCCGGGGCAATTCTACAAAAAGACACAAGTACTGCTTAAGCCCATGCTGTGTCAGATGTACAACGAAATCGGTAAAGGAGACGAGATACTTAAAGAGTACTTGGAAGCGACCATTGTCACCATCCCTAAACCAGGTAAAGATCCCTCATACTGCTGCAACTTTCGCCCTATCTCGTTGATAAACATAGATATAAAGTTGTACTCAAAACTCATAGCAGACAGACTGGCATCTTTGCTCCCATCATTGGTAGCGACCGATCAGGTGGGCTTTGTTAGGGGTCGCCAGGGCCCTGACAATACTAGACGCCTGGTCTCGGTATTTGCAGAGGCGAGGCGTTCGGGAACTCCCCTCCTGGCCCTGGCCCTAGATGCCGAAAAGGCGTTCGACAGGGTCAGGTGGGAATACATGTGGAAAACTCTAGGGGCTTTCGGCTTCCCACTTCGGGCCATTAATATGATCAGGGCCCTATACTCGAACCCAAGCGCCAGGGTGAGAGGAACGGGCTTCTGCTCCCCGACATTTGCCATCTCAAATGGTACCAGGCAGGGGTGCCCATTGTCGCCCCTGCTCTTTGCCTTGGTTATGGAGCCGTTGGCAGAACTGGTTCGGGCTACACCATCCATAGAAGGATTACCAATGGGCACTACTTCGGAGAAAATCCTGTTATATGCTGACGACGTGACCCTCCTTCTTACGAATCCTATGTCTTCAGTCTCGGCGGTTTTTACTACATTAGACAGCTTCAGTGCTCTAAGTTACTATAAAGTGAATAAGTCCAAAACCGAAGTTTACGGGATTAACCTCACTGATGCGCACCTTTTACAACTGAGAGACAACCATGATTTTCATTGGTCCGCAGATGCAATTAAACATCTGGGTGTCTATCTGAGCGCGGACACGGATAAAATTATATCGCTGAATTTTGATGCCTTGATTAAGGAATTAAAGAACCTGACAAACAGATGGAACTTTAAAGAAGTCTCCTGGCTGGGACGAGTGGCCACTGTGAAGATGTCCTTACTCCCAAAGGCGCTGTACCTTTTTCGATGCATCCCCCTGAACATCCCTCATGGCATCCTACAGCAGATCCACCAGATCTTTGGCAGGTATGTTTGGGCACATGGACCTCCAAGGATCAGCCATAAAATTATGCAGAGAGAGTATGCAAGGGGCGGAGTTGCTTTCCCCAGCATATATCTTTATTACGAGGCCACACGGCTTTCACACATCACGGCCTGGGGCCCTACCGCTGAAAGGCCGGGATGGTTCAGATTGGAGGGACTCCAACTGCCAGAGGGATTGGACCTTCCCAGTCTTTTGTGGGTTCCTAGCTACAAACAATTGGTAAATATACTTACCAACCCAGTCGTACAGCACAACATCAAAATATGGCATACACTCAGACATCACTCACAGATTGCCCCACATCCCTCGCCAATCCATCAATTGCGGGGCCTGATGTGGGATCGTCCAGACATCCATGTCGAGTACTGGATCCAGCATGACCTGGACACGGTGGAACAGCTATTCTCTAATGGTAAGCTACTGACAGTCCCTCAAGTCCTTGACTCTTTGAGAGGGCCACCTCTCTGGTTTCATTTCGAATGTTCTAGAATACTCAGTTTCCTTAATTCCTGGAAGTTTGGAACTAGTGGACTAAGGGCACATTCCCAGTGGGAGGAAAGATGGATGAATGGGCTGGGTACCTATAAGCCTATCACGTTCCACTACCAGGCCATTTTGCGGGACCACTCGGTTGGCCTCCCCAGTCAAATTAAACGATGGTGTAGTGAATTGTCCTTAAAAATCTCAGACGCAGAACTGAGCATTGCCATTACTTTAACAAAAAAAAACGATCCACTGCACAACCATCTTTGAGGGCTACATGAAGCTCATTCTTAGGTGGTACAGGGTGCCCACCAGGCTGTCCAAAATGTTTCCATCGACTTCATCGAGATGTTGGAGGCTATGTGGTGGTGAGGGATCAGACTCTCACGTGTGGTGGTCCTGCCCTAAAATCTTCGATCTATGGAGAGATGTTGAGACTCTCCTGCACTCTATGAACGTAAATATACAGCTGACTCCTGGCCAGGCTCTTTTTCACATATTTGACAAACAACTGCCTAAATGCAGTAAACAGCTAGTGATTTATATTTTGGCGGCCACAAAGCTATGCATTGCCAGGGCATGGAAACAAACTGACCCGCCCACTATCACCACCGTGTGTGAGGTGGTACAATACCTGGCTAAGATGGAAAAATTTGCATACAATGCTTTGGAGCGGATGGAGGATTATTGGGTGATCTGGGAAGACTGGATAAAAAACCAATAACTTCGTAGAATATAATCCGCTGAACACAATTATCCCTCCTCCCCTTTTTTTTTTTTTTTTTTTTTTTTATTTATTATCCCTCTCATTTCTCTCTCTTCCCTCCCTCTCCCCCCCCCCCCTCCCACTGGCCGACTCCCTTTCCCTCTCACCTTCTCCCCACTCCCACCCTTACCCTTAAACAATAAAAAACAAAAAAAACGTGACCAGTTGGGGCAACCTGGTTGATATGTTCCAGTTTAGGGTTCATAGTTGATAACCCAAGTTTCCAGAAGTAAATATTAAATATATCGGTTTTGTCACTTGAGATTACTATTGGACTAAATGTGATATTATGTACAGAAGTTTATACGCATGTTCTGAAGTTACCGTACATTCGCGTCCTTTTCATGCAAGTACTGAGCTTTGATGTAAACTGTGAATTACTTGTAATGCTTGTTTTTTTTTTTGGCTCCTTATGTAACTTCCTTTTACTGTATGCTATTTTGAATCTCAATAAAAACTGTTTAAAAAAAAAAAAAAAAAAAAAAAAGAATAGTTGAAATAAACACAATTTGACATTTTGTAACAGTTATGAAAAAAGTTTATTATGCAGGGCACTGCGTGCCAATATGTTGAATGATTCATGTAGATGGTAGACTTTGGAAAACATGTTATATTTGCATAATATTCAATAAAGCTCTTTTGAAAAAAAAAAAATTCTGGTGTAGACTGTCCCTTTAAATGATACTGAAGTTGGTATCTGGGATTGAGATAGATAGATAGATAGATAGATAGATAGATAGATAGATAGATATGGATGTGGAAACATATCTATAGTTAATAGTCAGGGGAGAAAAGCTATATACACCTTTGAACCCTTCCCAGTCACAAAAACCTTGTCATATACCATATCCCTTTAAATAACTGTGTGTTAACATTTTTTATATATATATATATATATATATATATATATATATATATATATATATATATATATATATATATATATGTGTGTGTGTGTGTGTGTATATATATATATATATATATATATATTTACTGTAAACACAGTGAGGGTTTTTAACCATTGCATGTAAATCGTGTTTTGTTTTTTTAAAAATACATCTTTTTTAACATTGTATTTATTCAGCCTCTACAATCTAATTACTTTAAAGTAAATTTAAAGTAAAACGGGTTTACTTCTAATATCATGGTCACAGTGCACCAAATCTGTTAGTAAATGTAAACACTTTTGGTACAATACAACCAATGACACAAATGTTGGGGGGCTTGCAGCATGTTCTTAATAATATTTTTATTTTATTTTACAGTGTCTCTACGTTAATCACCTGTATCATCGTAAATATCTTCCCTTATTGAAGGTTTAAGGTCAGCTTTCAAAGACAAGCAAATTTCGCCTCCAGTTGTATTACCCCGATCCCTCCTAAATAAAGTATAACCCTCTAAGTTGTGAGGTTTATGATTACGGCCACAAGCCGAAACTAGTCAAGCCACCCTGTTCTTTATTATCCTGTATTTTGGTGCTATAGATTTTATCAGAATTTAATAAAGGTTATGGATTTTTAACCTACTGAGGATCTCTGCACTCCCTTTTGTTCTTTTAACCCTCTAAGTTAACTGCCCAGTCATGTGAATCATCTCACCAGATTTCAGTTATGCTTACAATATCATAAGAGCTCCAGCTCCGCCATTTTGCCAGTCATGCTTCTTGAATTTGTTGTCATACATTTAATTTTGTAGTGCTTTCTACTGCTATTTTATTCTCTTCATAAAAAAAACTGTAAAAAAATTAGCTCAAGTCTTTGTTTTCCTTTTTTTTTTTTTGCAAAATGCTGCTTTATCCGCCCGTAGTTTCCGTATTGCCGGAAATGGCAGTTAAGAAGTAGCGGTCGTAAGACTGCTGCTCGTAAACTTGTCCGCCACCTTTTAAGTGATGATTGACACCCCCTGCTAGTGACCGATTGGCTGTGAATTGGCAGGGGGCGGCATTGCACAAGCATTTCACAAGAAATGCTTGTGCAATGTTAAATGCCGTCAGTGTGTGCTGTCGGCATTTAGCGATGTCGGGCAGAAATGGTTTGCTATAGCAAATCATGTCCACCTGACATTTGGTAAATTGACCCAGAAGGGTTGCAAAGATCAGAAGTAAACCTTTAATGGTTGGGAGGTCTTGGTCACACAGGTCAATCACTTCTATGACTCTTTTTGGAATTTCCTTTTGGTCGGTCTCTCGTTTCCACTTAGTAAGGCAGTGACTAAATTATCTCTAAAGTATTGTCTCCACTGTTACCATCAGCTAGAAGAGGGAGAACCCGTTTGAAATCAAATTAACTTTGACAGGAGCCATAGCTTCCATTTTTATTTACAAACGAACAGACAACACCAGGATACAAATCTGAAAGGACTGCATTAATGTTTCTTGTAAAAAATAAAATAAAATCTTGAATGATATTGTCCAGCAAAGAAATATACAAATGCTTCATATAGTACTCTTCGGTTGAGTCAGCAATGTACTGAGAACTGTGTATCTGTGTTCCCTACAAGACAAGATTGGAGAAAACACTCCCAGCGAACGTTAAGTCACCTATTTTCCAAGATTGTCATAGTATCTGTCAGACATTCAGATGCCTTTGCTAAAGTGTTGGTGATTGAGGGAGACGACTCAGAGTTATTTATAACACATCAATAAGTGGAAACAATGAAAGATTGTATTCTGAACTGCACAGAGAGTGAATGAGAGTAGATTCTGATGAACTATTGCTTGAGAATTTATATTGTGTAATTGCTGTTCGAGCTCTCACTATTTGTACGAGTCCATCTTGAAATCTAATGAGAGTCATGGAACTCTACCCATTTAGTATAACAAAGACTGCTTAATTTAAAGCATAACTCCTGCTTTAAAATGAAATAGCACTTTCACTATTGGTTAAACATTGAAACAGTTGAATTGATTACTGCCACTGTATTGACAATTGTAGCCACCAGTAAGGACTTTGAAATATAAGGGCATGATTGAAGCAAGGACTTCTGCAACTATTGGGTGCTGCACAATTTTTTTTGACACAGCACCTGTTTTTTCTGATGACATAACACTGCATTTCTCAATTCCTACACCAACTAATTGAGTGATATCAAGACCCAGGTGCTTGATTAGCTTAGTCACTTTCTTCTAGCATCTGTCCTGTGGATTTTGGGTCAATTTGCTTTTCTAGCTTGATGTTTGAGTCTAAACTATCTATTCCTGGATGGATGGATCCATTATTTCACATAACGAATAATAAGGGACAACTGTTCTGTATATGAAATATCTGTAGTTTCCTCAAAGATTATGCTAGAGTAAAAAGCTGCTTTGACTATACCTATAATGATATCATGGATTATATCACCACAACACTTTGTGTTGATTTTAAAATGTATGTAGCATGAGAAGATGTAGTAAGAAGAAGTCATCCCTCAGGGCACCCTCATCTCAGTGGCTACTAGGGCCTTCATGTATTAAATGGCATGAGAAGTTGTCCGCACACCTTAGCTGCATACGGGCAGTGGATCCTGTTCATCTGCTGTCCATATGCATCATTACACACTCTGATGACTTGCAAAACACACTCCAACTTGAAAAACAAATTATACAAAACCATGAGGAGGTAGCCATTGGGTTTTCCATACAGCATTTGGTATAACCATGAATTGCTTTTCAAATATGAATTCCTTCCATGTCATTCATTTTATTAGATAAGTATCAACTGATGGTGTAATGCTCATGGGATATTTCCCTATAAGACCAATCCTGGCCAGTAGTCTTTTTATCCCGGTGTCAGGTGGAAAGATAAGGAGATATCCCAGAACAAAGTAAAACAGAACATAAATGAGGTAAGCAGTACTCACGGTAGACAGGGCAATCCTTCACAGCACCAAGGGTAAGGCAGAGAATGGTCAGAGACAAGCAGAGATGAATACCAGACAGACAGTCCAATCAGATGAATCTCAGCAATTCAGGGATTAAACAACAGGTGGTAAGCAGAGTTCTGGCAACAAGCAGGCAATCCAAATATATCTCAACAGTTCAGGGGTTTAGCAATAGAGTAGTCAGTGATAAGCAGAGTTCTGGCAACAAACAGGCAATCTAAATAAGTCTCAGCAGTTCAGGGGTTAAACAAGAGAGTAGTCAGTGGTAAGCAGAGTTCTGGCAACAAGCATTCAATCCAAATATATCTCAACAGTTCAGGGGTTAAGCAAAAGAGTAGTCAGTGATAAGCAGAGTTCTGGCAACAAACAGGCAATCCAGATAAGTATCAGCAGTTCAGGGGTTAAGCAAGAGAGTAGTCAGTGGTAAGCAGAGTTCTGGCAACAAACAGGCAATCCAAATAAGTCTCAGCAGTTCAGGGGTTAAACAAGAGAGGAGTCAGTGGTAAGCAGAGTTCTGGCAACAAACAGGAAATCTAAATGTCTCAGCAGTTCAGGGGTTAAGCAAAAGAGTAGTCAGTGGTAAGCAGAGTTCGGGCAACAAACAGGCAATTCAAATATATATCATCTGTTCAGGAGTTAACAGCACCCAGGAAAGAGCTAGTCAAACCTTTACTTGTGCACAGATGCAAGTGAGAAAGGTATTTACATAGGAGCAGATTTGCGCCAAGGAGGGCACAGGTCAGATCCGGACCAGCATCAGGAACAAGCATGGCGTGCAACGATGACAGAACGGAGACCGGAACGTGACAGATACCACATTCAATTTCATTTCAGAAAGCTCTAGAAACTTTCTTGAAGAATAAGAACAGGATGGAAGCCAGTTACTTCACTTAAAATACTACGAAAGAAATATTGTTTTCGTTTTGGTGGTGACTGTGTCCTTGAGGACTCTTGTTTTTTTGCAGGACTAGAAAAGAAGATATATATATATATATGTTTGGCAAAGAAGTGGGATAGCGCTGGTAAAGGCTGTACCTGATGCTAAAAACAAGTTATGAAGCAGTGGTCTAAAGACTGCTGCTCCATAACTTGTCCGCCTGCTCTGAGGCAGCGGACAGACATCGCTGGAAATCAACCCGATCCAGGGGCGTATTTAGGTTTTGTGTTGCCCTAGGCACTCAAAATTCTGACCCCTTTATATTTTTTGGGTCAGTGTGAAATATTTTTTTTTCCATAACAATTCAAAATAAAATGGGCTAGCAAAACACTTGCATACAGGTGGGTTGAAATGCATGCATCTCATACCATTTTCTCCCTGAGAGAAGGGAGAGAAAAGAAGGGGAGGGAAGATAAGGGAGAGAGAGAGAGAAGAGAAAAGTGGGGAAGGAGAGGAGTAAAGGGGGGAGGAAAAGAATGGAGCAAGAGAGGGATGAAAAGAAAGAAAGAAGGGAGGGAGGAAGGGAAAGACCATCTCACAGACTGTGGGCACAGGGTGGTACCTCCTTTTGCAGACATGTAATCTGTGTAATGTGTTAAATGTTAAAAAAAAAGATATGTATCAAATCACATTTTTGGGGGGTGGGGTGCCCTTCTTAGATTCTTGCACCTGGGCCCTGTGGTTTCTAGTTATGCCTCTGGTACTCCCAGGTGTAAACAACAAGAAAGAACAGTCTCTCTCTTTAAATGCAGAGCTGTATATCTAATGGAAGAAATTCCTATTTACAGGAATTTACCTCAATCAATATGAAGTAAGTGAAATGCAGTCCTGGAAAGCCTCGATTGGACTTGCAAGATGTTCATCGCTGAATACGTGTAGGAACTCTGTAATTTGCTTCCTGGAGTTGGAATGATGGTACTAGAAACTTTCCTCCCCACAGTGATTGTAACATAGTAACATAGTAGATAAGGCTGAAAAAAGACCGATGTCCATCGAGTTCAACCTATACAAATCTAAAATATATACAAAAAGCTCCAGTTAAAGGGACAGTCAACACTTCCGTTAACATTATTTGAGATAGAAATATAAGAACCAAAGATCCGCCTGCACCATACCCTTTCTGCCATACCGCCTTGCTTCTGTAGTAATCACTTTCGCTAACTTGTCTAATACCGGGTAAATATGGCAGCTGGACTCCCCCCACTGTTACGTAGCTGCCTTCTTCTTCAAATGATCATCAAATCAGAATCCAGTCCTCGGACAGAAATTGCAAGCGCGTGCAATTTCTGTCCGAGGAATGGATTCTGATTTGATGATCATTTGAAGAAGAAGGCAGCTACGTAACGGTAGGGGGAGTCCGGCTGCCATATTTACCCGGTATTAGACAAGTTAGCGAAAGTGATTACTACAGAAGCAAGGCGGTATGGCAGAAGGGGTATAGTGCAGGCGGATCTTCGGTTCTTATATTTCTATCTCAAATAATGTTAACGGAAGTGTTGACTGTCCCTTTAAGCTTAAATAATCCCACTAAAAGGTGACCCATTTAATACTAGCATTCATATCCATGAATTTTGTTTATAGAGAGAAATGTATCCAAATAATTTTAAATGTATCTAGGGTATTGGCATTCACTACCTCCTTTGGTAATGAGTTCCAAAATGTTATTGCTCTTACAGTGAAAAAAAGTTTCCGTTGCAGGAGATTAAATCTCCTTTCCTCCAACCTTAAATTGTGACCTCTGGTCACAAACAATTTTCTTGGAATAAAAAGCGCTTCTGCCATCTCTGTATATTGGCCTTGAATATATTTATATAAAGTAATCATGTCACCTCTTAAGCGCCTTTTTTCTAAAGAAAACATGACCCAGTTTGGCTAGCCTCTCCTCATAGGTTAAATTTTCCAATCCCCGGGGGGGGGGGGGGGGCGGAGCCAACTCTCGCTGAGATAAGACGCAAATTCCAAGAGCTCCTAATTCATTTAATAATTTTTAAAGGATTTATGCCCTATTCTATCAGTTTCTACCCCACTTTGGAGATTCAGCTAAAGAGCTATCTTCCTGCTACTTTTGGGGCAGCTTGGCAGTACTAATCACTCCTGTGGTCCCTATTTCCTAACTACCACAAGTATACTGAATGGGGGAAAATATGGCCGAGATCATCATCAATCAAATGAAGGAATTGCTGGACCGCTGTGGCGGAGCCTTTTAGGTCACAGGGATTGAGCCTTCCAAGCCCTTCATTACTTTTACTGTTGCTCCGATCGCTCTACCTGACTCTGAAGGGAAGTGCCCAGCAGGCGCAATTAACCTGCGACAGCTGCCATTTTTGGTGTATCAAGCAGGACGCCCATCATTGCCTTGTGCTATCCAGGAGACAGAGGAGCAGGATGATGGAAGATTTTTCATATTGACTTGTGTCTAGCAACTGCCGCCTTGCCTCTTTAATGTAATACTCTTGGCTCAAAATAACGACATTGCCGCCCTTATCCGCAGGCTTTATAACCAATTCCTGATGATTAGTTAGTTCTTTTAAAGCTTTACGTTCTGCCTTGGTGAGATTATCATTCACAACCTTTGTGTTCTTTATCTGTGCCAACTCATGAGACACATTTTGTACAAAGATTGAAATATTAGGAATGGATGAAAAAGAGGGCATGTAGGTAGATTTTTTCTTTAAATCTGTCTTTGGGAGTATATCAATATTTTGTGTACTCTGCTCATACAATAAAGTTTCGAGACAGTCTAAGGCATCCCTTTCTTTATTACATGTTAAATTAATTTGAACTTTTGGTGTCATGATTTTTTTCAAGGCTAACTTTCTCGCAGAAATAGGTCTAAGTTATTAGAAGGACAAAAGCTTAGGCCTTTTTCTAATACTTTAACATGTGCGTTATTTAAGGGGAAGGAGGAAAGGTTAATTATACCCATTTTTTGTGGGGAAGGGGGTGGAGGACCAAGGAGTGAACTAGTCATTCCTTCTAGTTGAATCTCATCCTGTTTCTGGTCATCATATATTGACCTTGATGGCGTCTGTTCTCTCTCCCTCCTCTCCTGTTTTGGGTTTGTCCACCCATGTCTCCTCCTCCCACCTCGTCTGGTCCTACCCCTAAAGGGTGCATCTGTAGATTATCTTTACTACTATTTTTATTTTCACCATCTGAATCCATGTCAGAATTATCAGTACCTGAGTCATAGAAGTTCCTTGTATTGATCCTATTCCTATATATATATATATATATATATATATATATATATATTTCTCCTGTAATCCTCCTGATCTCTTTTTTCCTCCGTTTTCGTGATTTCAAATCGCTCTGTAATTTTTCTATAAGTTTTTGTGTTTCCTTATTGAGTTTTTCAAAAGAGGAATCACTGGCTCAGATTACTCTCGGACTTGTACAGAGGGGGCGCCCTAGCTATCCCACCCCAAAATTACCCGACGGACAATTTTCCCAGAGAGCTGCAGTTCGAGTACCTCCGCCTGGCTTCACTTCTCTTGTCCTGGGGATTTCAGAAGGATAATATGAGAGCTCTTACTAAGTGGGAGAGGAGATGGCAGCAGGTAGGCCTTTACGAGGCTCTCTTTCGTTTCACTACAGGATTCTCTTGGACTCCCCTTACTTCATAAAAACCCGCTCCACAGAGGACTGTGGGAGAGACCTGGGAGTGGAGGCTTCGGAGAGTAGATGGCAGAGCGCTCTTCAGGATGTCGGGGCAGCAGTGCGCTGCTCCAACATGTTTGAACTGTATCTCAAAACTCTGCTTCGGTGGCACTAGGTGCCCACCAGGCTACATAGAGTATACCCCTCCAGGTCGGCGGACTGTTGGAGAGGCTGTGCCCACCGAGGTACTCACCTCCACATTTTGTGGGAATGCCCCAAACTAAGACATTTCTGGAACCAGGTGGCTGGATTGCTACGGGGACTGGGCCTCATTGACGACCTCTCAGGGAGTACGGCACTATTCCATTTTGGTCTACAAGATCTCCCAAAACCATCTCGTCTCCTGGGTGTTATAGTCCTTTTGTCGGCAAAGCTGGTTATAGCCAGACAGTGGATGAAACAAGCCCCTGCTTCGCTTACCCCAGTTCTTGAATCTCTGGATTATATCCAAAACATGGAAGAATACTCACTAAGGGTTGAAGGCCAATATGAATACTACTGTTTTATATGGTCGGCATGGGAGGAGTATATGAGATCTGGCAAATCTTCAGCCTCATTGGATGGCCAGATAGTTGTGTAGGCCCTAATCTGGATCGAGGATCTGGCGACCTGAACACCCCTATGGCTCCTAGTGCCCAATATATTTATTTATTTATTTTTTCTTCTCCCTCCCCCCATCCCTGTCTACCTTGCCTGCCTTTCCTGGCCCAACCCTGGCAACAGTTCTCCGGGTTACCCCCCCCCCTCCCCACCCCTCACACCATGTATCCTCTTCCAGCTGATTCCCATATCCAATCTAATATTCCACATATCCCGTATTGCCACGGTCATCATTACCTAACACTTGGTCTTAGCTTTATATTTTCAATTCTGAGAATCTTTTTCCCTACGAGTTAGGTCTTCAGACAAGTACTAAGTTCCAGGTCCCATAAGTGGACCTATTTCACTTTGTTGACACATGTTTCCCCTGTTATTAAAATATATAAAATGGGGCTCTATTAGGGTTAATACAATGCTCCTCTTACTGTCTACTGTGTTTACGTTCGAATGATGGAATACTGTCATGTAATTCTGTTTGAGATATTGCCCTACCTACTATGTTTGTACTTTGATATTTTATTGCCTCAATAAAAATACTTTAAAAAAAAAAAAAAAAGAGGAATCACTTTCAAATTTCTGTAAGCAATCATATATATCATCAACATCTTTTTTACAATTTTCCAATTTTTCCCCATCTTCTATAATTAGCGCAATTAAGTCAAGTGAACATTTTGATAATATCTCTTTCCATTTTATTATGAATTCATTGTCTGCATCAATACCTCGGAGGTTAATACCAGGGTCCAAGCGAATTCTTAGGCCTCTTGGAATTACCTCCATTTTTAAATAATTTGTCAGACTCTGATGTTCCCATTTAATTTTTACATATTTGGTCAGTCTTTTTTTATACAATTTAAATGCAGAGACAACATCATGTATAAGATCATCCTCCCCCTCTATCTGTACATCACCCGTCAAAGTAAAGGCTTCATTAATATCAGTAGACCAACGTTCATCTTATAATTTGAATGCCATTTTTAAGCCAAAGGAATCCAATAGACACAAATGTATCCAAATAGAGTCACAATTTTTATTATTAGCTAATAAATATTTAAAACATTTAAATATGTTTGGGAAGGTGCTAGCTTAGAAACTCCAGGGTAGTAAAAACTCTTATTCGGAGCTAACTAAATATAGTAAACAAAGAGAAACAGAAAAACAGCTGCACTTAAACTGGAATAATTATTATAAGAAAACAGGTGCTACTTAGAAGGGAATATTATTAACAAACAAAACAAGAGACTGGATACCCCAAAATAAGGGGTTCCAAAAGTCTAGGTTGAACCAGCACAACTGTAGATAATAAAGACTCAAGAGACATCAGTATCAAAAATTAAAACATCCTTTCATAAATCACACATATCACAAACATACCACATTCATACATGGGATCCCAAATAAGTAAAAGTCAATAGGCTGAGAGAGAACTTCTGGTGCACCAGGGCGAGACAAATAGGTATATATAAACCAGAGTTGTTGAATATTTGTAATCCAAAAAAGAATGAATATTTATCATATAAGTCCACAAAGTGCCGCTCAGCCAAACTAGCCGGACCAGAACCCACAAACCAGGACCATAATCAAATCCTTTAAAAACATACAGCGTGGAGCTTCTTCCGGGTGCTGACGTCAATTAGGTTGAGGTATCCTTTTATTGGTGCACAGTATTTGCCGGTCATTTCTTGATTCGTTGGGAGACTTGTCAATCAGGAATCGAATGTTTACAATGTAACAAGTCCGGACTTTTTTGCCCAATTATGCAGGCGTAGCATATCAAAGCCTGTCAATATAACAGTTATTACAATGTTTCAAGCATTTGACATTGTATCCAACCTAGAAACCGATTTGTTACGGGAAAAAGACCTAAATTGGTGCCATAAAAGAAATACACAACATTCATACACACATTCACAATAGAACATACATCCATAGTTAAAATTCATCTATATTAGACATGTGCGGTTCGTTTCGGATTAATTCGGAAATTCGGTAAATTCGGTAAATTCGGAGATTCGGATCGATTCGGATTTCCGAATTAAAATACTTCCGAATCTACCGAATGAATCCGAAATAGCTGCCGTATCTCCGAATAAATCCGAATTAGCTCGTTAAGATTCGGCATTTCCCCATAGGAAACAATGGGAGTTTCGGCTGAAAAAAAAACTAACACCGCAGCCCCATTGTTTCCTATGGGGAAACACTAAGTCTGCACCTAACACCCTAACATGTACCCCGAGTCTCTAAACACCCCTAATCTAACACTTATTAACCCCTAATCTGCCGCCCCCGCTATCGCTGACACCTGCATTATTTTATTAACCCCTAATTTGCCGACCGAATATCGCCGCCACCTACATTATAGCTATTAACCCCTAATCTGGTGTCCCTAACACCGCCGACCCCTACATTATAGTTATTAACCCCTAATCTGCCTCCCCCAACGTCGCCGCAATCTAACTATAAGTATTAACCCCTAATCTGCCGACCCGATATCGCCGCCGCCTACATTATAGCTATTAACCCCTAATCTGCTGTCCCTAACACCGCCGACCCCTACATTATAGTTATTAACCCCTAATCTGCCTCCCCCAACGTCGTCGCAATCTAACTACAAGTATTAACCCCTAATCTGCCGACCCGATATCGCCGCCACCTACATTATAGCTATTAACCCCTAATCTGCTGTCCCTAACACCGCCGACCCCTACATTATAGTTATTAACCCCTAATCTGCCTCCCCCCAACGTCGCCGCAATCTAACTACAAGTATTAACCCCTAATCTGCCGACCGCAAATCGCCGCCACTATAATAAATGTATTAACCCCTAAACCGCCGCACTCCCGCCTCGCAAACACTATAATACATTTTATTAACCCCTAATCTGCCCTCCCTAACATCGCCGCCACCTACCTACAATTATTAACCCCTAATCTCCCGCCCCCATCGTCGCCGCTACTATAATAAGGTTATTAACCCCTAAACCTAAGTCTAACCCTAACACTAACACCCCCTAACTTACATATAATTTAAATAAAACGAAATAAGTTTACTATAGTTAAATAAATGAATCCTATTTAAAACTAAAGACTTACCTGTAAAATAAACCCTAAGATAGCTGCAATATAACTAATAGTTACTTTGTAGCTATTTTAGGATTTATTTTTATTTTACAGGCAACTTTGTATTTATTTTAACTAGGTACAATAGTTATTAAATAGTTAATAACTATTTAATAACTACCTAGCTAAAATAAATACAAATTTACCTGTAAAATAAATCCTAACCTAAGTTACAATTACACCTAACACTACACTATCATTAAATTAACTAAATAAATTAATCATATTTAAAACAAAATACTTACCTGTAAAATAAACCCTAATATAGCTGCAATATAACTAATAGTTACATTGTAGCTATTTTAGCATTTATATTTATTTTACAGACAACTTTGTATTTATTTTAACTAGGTACAATAGCTATTAAATAGTTATTAACTATTTAATAGCTACCTAGTTAAAATAAATACAAATTTACCTGTAAAATAAATCCTAACCTAAGTTACAATTAAACCTAACACTACACTGTCATTAAATAAATTAACTACAAGTACCTACAATTATCTACAATTAAATAAACTAAAGTACAAAACCCCCCCACTAAATTACAAAAAAAAACAAACACTAAATTACAAAAAATAAAAAAATATTACAAGAATTTTAAACTAATTACACCTAATCTAAGCCCCCTAATAAAATAACAAAGCCCCCCAAAATAAAAAAAAATGCCCTACCCTATACTAAATTACAAAAGTTAACAGCTCTATTACCTTACCAGCCCTGAACAGGGCCCTTTGCGGGGCATGCCCCAAAGAAAACAGCTCTTTTGCCTGTAAAAAAAAAACACAATCCCCCCCCACATTACAACCCACCACCCACATACCCCTACTCTAACCCAAACCCCCCTTAAATAAACCTAACACTACCCCCCTGAAGATCTCCCTACCTTGAGTCGTGTTCACCCAGCCGGGCCGAAGTCTTCATCCGATGGGGCAGAAGAGGACATCCAGACCGGCAGAAGTCTTCATCCAAGCGGGGCAAGAAGAGGTCTTCCATCCATCATACAAGTACCAAAATACAAACAAACACTAAATTACCAAAAATAATAAAATATTACAATAATTTTAAACTAATTACACCTAATCTAAGCCCCCTACTAGCTATTAATATAGCTTCAATATAACTAATAGTTACATTGTAGCTATTTTAGGATTTATATGTATTTTACAGGCAACTTTGTATTTATTTTAACTAGGTACAATAGTTATTAAATAGTTAATAACTATTTAATAACTACCTAGCTAAAATAAATACAAATTTACCTGTAAAATAAATCATAACCTAAGTTACAATTACACCTAACACTACACTGTCATTAAATTAACTAAATAAATGAATCCTATATAAAACTAAAGACTTACCTGTAAAATAAACCCTAATATAGCTGCAATATAACTAATAGTTACATTGTAGCTATTTTAGCATTTATATTTATTGTACAGGCAACTTTGTATTTATTTTAACTAGGTTCAATAGCTATTAAATAGATATTTACTGTTTAATAGCTACCTAGTTAAAATAATTACAAAATTACCTGTAAAATAAATCCTAACCTAAGTTACAATTAAACCTAACACTACACTATCATTAAATAAATTAACTACAAGTACCTACAATTAAATGCAATTAAAAAAACTAAACTAAAGTACAAACCCCCCCCACTAAATTACAAAAAATAAAAAAATATTACAAGAATTTTAAACTAATTACACCTAATCTAAGCCCCCTAATAAAATAACAAAGCCCCCCAAAATAAAAAACATGCCCTAACCTATACTAAATTACAAAAGTTAACAGCTCTATTACCTTACCAGCCCTGAACAGGGCCCTTTGCGGGGCATGCCCCAAAGAAAACAGCTCTTTTGCCTGTAAAAAAAAAACACAATCCCTCCCCCCACATTACAACCCACCACCCACATACCCCTACTCTAACCCAAACCCCCCTTAAATAAACCTAACACTACCCCCCTGAAGATCTCCCTACCTTGAGTCGTGTTCACCCAGCCGGGCCGAAGTCTTCATCCGATGGGGCAGAAGAGGACATCCAGACTGGCAGAAGTCTTCATCCAAGCGGGGCAAGAAGAGGTCTTCCATCCATCAGAAAAGTACAAAAAAACAAACAAACACTAAATTAGCAAAAATAATAAAATATTACAATAATTTTAAACTAATTACACCTAATCTAAGCCCCCTACTAGCTATTAATATAGCTACAATATAACTAATAGTTACATTGTAGCTATTTTAGGATTTATATTTATTTTACAGGCAACTTTGTATTTATTTTAACTAGGTACAATAGCTATTAAATAGTTAATAACTACCTAGCTAAAATAAATACAAATTTACCTGTAAAATAAACCCTAACCTAAGTTACAATTACACCTAACACTACACTGTCATTAAATTAACTAAATAAATTAATCCTATATAAAACTAAATACTTACCTGTAAAATAAACCCTAATATAGCTACAATATAACTAATAGTTACATTGTAGCTATTTTAGCATTTATATTTATTTTACAGGCAACTTTGTATTTATTTTAACTAGGTACAATAGCTATTAAATAGTTATTGACTAATTAATAGCTACCTAGTTAAAATAATTACAAAATTACCTGTAAAATAAATCCTAACCTAAGTTACTATTAAACCTAACTCTACACTATCATTAAATAAATTAACTACAAGTACCTACAATTAAATACAATGAAATAAACTAAACTAAAGTACAAAAAAAACAAACACTAAATTACAAAAAATAAAAAAAATTACAAGAATTTTAAACTAATTACACCTAATCTAAGCCCCCTAATAAAATAACAAAGCCCCCCAAAATAAAAAAATGCCCTACCCTATACTAAATTACAAAAGTAATCAGCTCTATTACCTTACCAGCCCTGAACAGGGCCTTTTGCGGGGGCATGCCCCATAGAAAACAGCTCTTTTGCCTGTAAAAAAAAACACAATACCCCCCCCCACATTACAACCCACCACCCACATACCCCTACTCTAACCCAAACCCCCCTTAAATAAACCTAACACTACCCCCCTGAAGATCTCTCTACCGTGTCTTCACCCAGCGGGCCGAAGTCTTCATCCGATCGGGCAGAAGAGGACATCCAGACCGGCAGAAGTCTTCATCCAAGCGGGGCAAGAAGAGGTCTTCCATCCATCAGAAGTCTTGATCCAGGCGGCATCTTCTCTGTTCATCCATCCGGAGCGGAGCGGCAGCATCCTGAAGACATCCCACGCAGAGCATCCTCTTCTTTCTTGATCCGACGACTAGGTGACTGTACCTTTAAGTGACGTCATCCAAGATGGCGTCCCTTGAATTCCGATTGGCTGATAGGATTCTATCAGCCAATCGGAATTAAGGTAGGAAAAATCTGATTGGCTGATTTAATCAGCCAATCAGATTCAAGTTCAATCCGATTGGCTGATGGAATCAGCCAATCAGATTGACCTCGCATTCTATTGGCTGTTCCGATCAGCCAATAGAATGCGAGCTCAATCTGATTGGCTGATTGGATCAGCCAATCGGATTGAACTTGAATCTGATTGGCTGATTGAATCAGCCAATCAGATTTTTCCTACCTTAATTCCGATTGGCTGATAGAATCCTATCAGCCAATCGGAATTCAAGGGACGCCATCTTGGATGACGTCACTTAAAGGTACAGTCACCTAGTCGTCGGATCAAGAAAGAAGAGGATGCTCTGCGTGGGATGTCTTCAGGATGCTGCCGCTCCGCTCCGGATGGATGAACAGAGAAGATGCCGCCTGGATCAAGACTTCTGATGGATGGAAGACCTCTTCTTGCCCCGCTTGGATGAAGACTTCTGCCGGTCTGGATGTCCTCTTCTGCCCGATCGGATGAAGACTTCGGCCCGCTGGGTGAAGACACGGTAGAGAGATCTTCAGGGGGGTAGTGTTAGGTTTATTTAAGGGGGGTTTGGGTTAGAGTAGGGGTATGTGGGTGGTGGGTTGTAATGTGGGGGGGGGTATTGTGTTTTTTTTTACAGGCAAAAGAGCTGTTTTCTATGGGGCATGCCCCCGCAAAAGGCCCTGTTCAGGGCTGGTAAGGTAATAGAGCTGATTACTTTTGTAATTTAGTATAGGGTAGGGCATTTTTTTATTTTGGGGGGCTTTGTTATTTTATTAGGGGGCTTAGATTAGGTGTAATTAGTTTAAAATTCTTGTAATTTTTTTTATTTTTTGTAATTTAGTGTTTGTTTTTTTTGTACTTTAGTTTAGTTTATTTCATTGTATTTAATTGTAGGTACTTGTAGTTAATTTATTTAATGATAGTGTAGTGTTAGGTTTAATAGTAACTTAGGTTAGGATTTATTTTACAGGTAATTTTGTAATTATTTTAACTAGGTAGCTATTAATTAGTCAATAACTATTTAATAGCTATTGTACCTAGTTAAAATAAATACAAAGTTGCCTGTAAAATAAATATAAATGCTAAAATAGCTACAATGTAACTATTAGTTATATTGTAGCTATATTAGGGTTTATTTTACAGGTAAGTATTTAGTTTTATATAGGATTAATTTATTTAGTTAATTTAATGACAGTGTAGTGTTAGGTGTAATTGTAACTTAGGTTAGGGTTTATTTTACAGGTAAATTTGTATTTATTTTAGCTAGGTAGTTATTAACTATTTAATAGCTATTGTACCTAGTTAAAATAAATACAAAGTTGCCTGTAAAATAAATATAAATCCTAAAATAGCTACAATGTAACTATTAGTTATATTGTAGCTATATTAATAGCTAGTAGGGGGCTTAGATTAGGTGTAATTAGTTTAAAATTATTGCAATATTTTATTATTTTTGCTAATTTAGTGTTTGTTTGTTTTTTTGTACTTTTCTGATGGATGGAAGACCTCTTCTTGCCCCGCTTGGATGAAGACTTCTGCCAGTCTGGATGTCCTCTTCTGCCCCATCGGATGAAGACTTTGGCCCGGCTGGGTGAACACGACTCAAGGTAGGGAGATCTTCAGGGGGGTAGTGTTAGGTTTATTTAAGGGGGGTTTGGGTTAGAGTAGGGGTATGTGGGTGGTGGGTTGTAATGTGGGGGGGGGGGGTTGTGTTTTTTTTTACAGGCAAAAGAGCTGTTTTCTTTGGGGCATGCCCCGCAAAAGGCCCTGTTCAGGGCTGGTAAGGTAATAGAGCTGTTAACTTTTGTAATTTAGTATAGGGTAGGGCATTTTTTTTATTTTGGGGGGCTTTGTTATTTTATTAGGGGGCTTAGATTAGGTGTAATTAGTTTAAAATTCTTGTAATATTTTTTTATTTTTTGTAATTTAGTGGGGGGGGGGGGGTTGTACTTTAGTTTAGTTTTTTAATTGTATTTAATTGTAGGTACTTGTAGTTAATTTATTTAATGATAGTGTAGTGTTAGGTTTAATTGTAACTTAGGTTAGGATTTATTTTACAGGTAATTTTGTAATTATTTTAACTAGGTAGCTATTAAACAGTAAATATCTATTTAATAGCTATTGTACCTAGTTAAAATAAATACAAAGTTGCCTGTACAATAAATATAAATGCTAAAATAGCTACAATGTAACTATTAGTTATATTGCAGCTATATTAGGGTTTATTTTACAGGTAAGTCTTTAGTTTTATATAGGATTCATTTATTTAGTTAATTTAATGATAGTGTAGTGTTAGGTGTAATTGTAACTTAGGTTATGATTTATTTTACAGGTAAATTTGTATTTATTTTAGCTAGGTAGTTATTAAATAGTTATTAACTATTTAATAGCTATTGTACCTAGTTAAAATAAATACAAAGTTGCCTGTAAAATAAATATAAATCCTAAAATAGCTACAATGTAACTATTAGTTATATTGAAGCTATATTAATAGCTAGTAGGGGGCTTAGATTAGGTGTAATTAGTTTAAAATTATTGTAATATTTTATTATTTTTTGTAATTTAGTGTTTGTTTGTATTTTGGTACTTGTATGATGGATGGAAGACCTCTTCTTGCCCCGCTTGGATGAAGACTTCTGCCGGTCTGGATGTCCTCTTCTGCCGCATCGGATGAAGACTTCGGCCCGGCTGGGTGAACACGACTCAAGGTAGGGAGATCTTCAGGGGGGTAGTGTTAGGTTTATTTAAGGGGGGTTTGGGTTAGAGTAGGGGTATGTGGGTGGTGGGTTGTAATGTGGGGGGGGATTGTGTTTTTTTTTTTACAGGCAAAAGAGCTGTTTTCTTTGGGGCATGCCCCGCAAAGGGCCCTGTTCAGGGCTGGTAAGGTAATATAGCTGTTAACTTTTGTAATTTAGTATAGGGTAGGGCATTTTTTTTATTTTGGGGGGCTTTGTTATTTTATTAGGGGGCTTAGATTAGGTGTAATTAGTTTAAAATTCTTGTAATATTTTTTTATTTTTTGTAATTTAGTGTTTGTTTTTTTTTGTAATTTAGTGGGGGGGTTTTGTACTTTAGTTTATTTAATTGTAGATAATTGTAGGTACTTGTAGTTAATTAGGTTTAATTGTAACTTAGGTTAGGATTTATTTTACAGGTAATTTTGTAATTATTTTAACTAGGTAGCTATTAATTAGTCAATAACTATTTAATAGCTTTTGTACCTAGTTAAAATAAATACAAAGTTGCCTGTAAAATAAATATAAATGCTAAAATAGCTACAATGTAACTATTAGTTATATTGCAGCTATATTAGGGTTTATTTTACAGGTAAGTATTTTGTTTTAAATATGATTCATTTATTTAGTTAATTTAATGATAGTGTAGTGTTAGGTGTTAGTTTAACTTAGGTTAGGATTTATTTTACAGGTAAATTTGTATTTATTTTAGCTAGGTAGTTATTAAATAGTTATTAACTATTTAATAACTATTGTACCTAGTTAAAATAAATACAAAGTTGCCTGTAAAATAAAAATAAATCCTAAAATAGCTACAAAGTAACTATTAGTTATATTGCAGCTATCTTAGGGTTTATTTTACAGGTAAGTCTTTAGTTTTAAATAGGATTCATTTATTTAACTATAGTAAACTTATTTCGTTTTATTTAAATTATATTTAAGTTAGGGGGTGTTAGGGTTAGGGTTAGACTTAGGTTTAGGGGTTAATAACCTTATTATAGTAGCGGCGACGATGGGGGCGGGAGATTAGGGGTTAATAAGTGTAGGTAGGTGGCGGCGATGTTAGGGAGGGCAGATTAGGGGTTAATAAAATGTATTATAGTGTTTGCGAGGCGGGAGTGCGGCGGTTTAGGGGTTAATACATTTATTATAGTGGCGGCGATTTGCGGTCGGCAGATTAGGGGTTAATACTTGTAGTTAGATTGCGGCGACGTTGGGGGGAGGCAGATTAGGGGTTAATAACTATAATGTAGGGGTCGGCGGTGTTAGGGACAGCAGATTAGGGGTTAATAGCTATAATGTAGGCGGCGGCGATATCGGGTCGGCAGATTAGGGGTTAATACTTGTAGTTAGATTGCGGCGACGTTGGGGGGGCAGATTAGGGGTTAATAACTATAATGTAGGGGTCGGCGGTGTTAGGGACAGCAGATTAGGGGTTAATAGCTATAATGTAGGCGGCGATATCGGGTCGGCAGATTAGGGGTTAATACTTGTAGTTAGATTGCGGCGACGTTGGGGGGAGGCAGATTAGGGGTTAATAACTATAATGTAGGGGTCGGCGGTGTTAGGGACAGCAGATTAGGGGTTAATAGCTATAATGTAGGCGGCGATATCGGGTCGGCAGATTAGGGGTTAATACTTGTAGTTAGATTGCGGCGACGTTGGGGGAGGCAGATTAGGGGTTAATAACTATAATGTAGGGGTCGGCGGTGTTAGGGACAGCAGATTAGGGGTTAATAGCTATAATGTAGGCGGCGATATCCGATCGGCAGATTAGGGGTTAAATAATGTTATTATAGGGTTTGCGATGTGGGGGGGCCTCGGTTTAGTGGTTCATAGGTAGTTTATGGGTGTTAGTGACTTAGTGTACTAAATGGGTGTTAGTGTAGTAAAAACATACCGAATTTCGGAACGGAATAGAACCGAATTCAGCCGAATCCGAATAAATCCGAAACGAATTTATTCGGATTCGAATAAATCCGAAACGAATTTATTCAAATTTTGCCGAATCAGATTCGATCCGAAACGAAATTCTAAAAGTCCGAATCGATCCGAACCGAAAACGAACCAAATTTTTTAGCGGTGCACATGTCTAATCTATATTTCAATTAATGAATATTTTAAATTCAAAAGCTTTATTTTATTGTAATATTTTTATAAATATAAACCTATGCATAAATGTGTGCAACTTATCAAACCACAAGAGGAGAAATATTCTCCAATTTTTAATTTTTATTAATGCTTACAGTAGAATATACAAGAAAAAAAGGAAGAAGCTCCACTCTGTATTATGCGAAGGAGTGAAATGAGCATTCAGACTCGTCGGTGCTTTGCAGCTTTTCAGTTCACCGCAACATTGGATCCCGGCTAGCCCTGACCTGCCCTGGAAGACCACGTCACACTAAAGCATTGAAGATATTGCCGTTAGCGTCACAGACACAGGTAGTATTGCTTACCTTTCTCTGCTAAAAGGATGAAATGACGGTCCCTGTACCTGTGAATATCATATATACGCACAGCTTCTAAGGTATGCTTTTAAGTGATTTGATTACGGTCCTGGGTCGTGGGTTCTGGTCCGGCTAGTTTGGCTGAGCGGCACTTTGGGGACTTATATGATAAAGATTCATTCTTTTTTGGATTACAAATATTCAACAACTCTGGTTTATATATACCTATTTGTCTCGCCCTGGTGCACCAGAAGTTCTCTCTCAGCCTATTGACTTTTACTTATTTGGGATCCCATGTATGAATGTGGTATGTTTGTGATATGTGTGATTTATGAAAGGATGTTTTAATTTTTGATACTGATGTCTCTTGAGTCTTTATTATCTACAGTTGTGCTGGTTCAACCTAGACTTTTGGAACCCCTTATTTTGGGGTATCCACTCTCTTGTTTTGTTTGTTAATAATATTCCCTTCTAGGTAGCACCTGTTTTCTTATAATAATTATTCCAGTTTGAGTGCAGCTGTTTTTCTGTTTCTCTTTGTTTACTATATTTAGTTAGCTCCGAATAAGAGTTTTTACAACCCTGGAGTTTCTAAGCTAGCACCTTCCCAAACATATTTAAATGTTTTAAATATTTATTAGTTAATAATACAAATTGTGACTCTATTTGGATACATTTGTGTCTATTGGATTCCTTTGGCTTAAAAATGGCATTCAAATTATCAGATGAACCTTGGTCTACTGATATTAATGAAGCCTTTACTTTGACAGGTGATGTACAGATAGAGGGGGAGGATGAGCTTATACATGATGTTGTCTCTGCATTTAAATTGTATAACAAAAAGACTGACCAAATATGTAAAAATTAAATGGGAACATCAGAGTCTGACAAATTATTTAAAAATGGAGGTAATTGCAAGAGGCCTAAGAATTCGCTTGGACCCTGGTATTAACCTCCGAGGTATTGATGCAGACAATGAATTCATAATGAAATGGAACGATATATTATCAAAATGTTCACTTGACTTAATTGCGCTAATTATAGAAGAAGATGGGGAAAAATTGGAAAATTGTAAAAAAGATGTTGATGATATATATGATTGCTTACAGAAATTTGAAAGTTATTCCACTTTTGAAAAACTCAATAAGGAAACACAAAAACTTATAGAAAAATTACAGAGCAATTTGAAATCACGAAAACTGATAAGAGATCAGGAGGATTACAGGAGAAATAAAAAAAAATATATATATATATAGGAATAGGATCAATACAAATAACTTCTATGACTCAGGTACTGATAATTCTGACATGGATTCAGATGGTGAAAATAAAAATAGTAGTAAAGATAATATACAGATGCACCCTTTAGAGGTAGGACCATACGAGGTGGGAGGAGGAGGAGACACGGGTGGACAAACCCAAAACAGGAGAGGAGGGAGAGGGAGAGAGAACAGACGCCATTAAGGTCAATATATGATGACCAGAAACAGGATGAGATTCAACTAGAAGGAATGACTAGTTCACTCCTTGGTCCTCCACCTTCTTCCCCACAAAAAATGGGTATAATTAACCTTTCCTCCTTCCCCTTAACCCCTTAATGACCACAGCACTTTTTCATTTTCTGTCCGTTTGGGACCAAGGCTATTTTTACATTTTTGAGATGATTGTGTTTAGCTGTAATTTTCCTCTTACTCATTTACTGTACCCACACATATTATATACCGTTTTTCTCGCCATTAAATGGACTTTCTAAAGATACCATTATTTTCATCATATCTTATAATTTACTATAAAAAAATTATAAAATATGAGGAAAAAAATTGAAAAAAACACACTTTTTCTAACTTTGACCCCCAAAATCTGTTACACATCTACAACCACCAAAAAACACCCATGCTAAATAGTTTCTAAATTTTGTCCTGATTTTAGAAATACCCAATGTTTACATGTTTTTTGCTTTTTTTGTAAACTATAGGGCCATAAATACAAGTAGCACTTTGCTATTTCCAAACCATTTCTTTTCAAAATTAGCGATAGTTACATTAGAACACTGATATCTTTCAGGAATCTCTGAATATCCATTGACATGTATATATTTTTTTTTAGTAGACAACCCAAAGTATTGATCTAGGCCCATTTTGGTATATTTCATGCCACTATTTCACCGCCAAATGCAATCAAATACAAAAAATCGTTCACTTTTCACAAATTTTTTCACAAACTTTTGGTTTCTCACTGAAATTATTTACAAACAGCTTGTGCAATTATGGCATAAATGGTTGTAAATTCTTCTCTGTGATCCCCTTTGTTCAGAAATAGCAGACATATATGACTTTGGCATTGCTTTTTGGTAATTAGAAGGCAGCTAAATGCCACTGCGCACCACACGTGTATTATGCCCAGCAGTGAAGGGGTTAATAAGGGAGCATGTAGGGAGCTTTTTGGGGTAGTTTTAGCTTTAGTGTAGTGTAGTAGACAACCCCAAGTATTGATCTAGGCCAATTTTGGTATATTTCATGCCACCATTTCACCGCCAAATGCGATCAAATTAAAAAAAATGTTAAATTTTTCTCAATTTTAGGTTTCTCACTGAAATTATTTACAAACAGCTTGTGCAATTATGGCACAAATGGTTGTAAATGCTTCTCTGGGATCCCCTTTGTTCAGAAATAGCAGACATATATGGCTTTGGCATTGCTTTTTGGTAATTAGAAGGCCTCTAAATGCTGCTGCGCATCACACGTGTATTATGGCTAGCAGTGAAGGGGTTAATTATGTAGCTTGTAGGGATCTTGCAGGGTTAATTTTATCTTTAGTGTAGAGCTCAGCCTCCCACCTGAAACATCAGACCCCCTGATCCCTCCCAAACAGCTCTCTTCCCTCCCCCACCCCACAATTGTCCCCGCCATCTTAAGTACTGGCAGAAACTCTGCCAGTACTAAAATAAAAGGTATTTGGCCCTTTTTTTTAAAAAAAAGAAGAAGCATATTTACATATGCTGATGTGTAGGATCCCCCCTTAGACCCCAACCTCACTGATCCCCCACCAAACAGCTCTCTAACCCTTCCCCTCTGCCTTAATGGGCTCCATCTTGGGTACTCGCAGCTGTCTGCCAGTACCCAGTTTTGTAAAAAATTCCCTTTTCTGTAGTGTAGCTTTCCCCCCCCACCAAGACCAACCCCCAACCCCTTCCAGATCCCTTAGATTACATTTATAATACTGAAAATGTATTTTTTTTTTTTTTCTGTAGTGTAGCGGTTCCCACCCGCTCCCGCCCGTGCACGCGCCCGCCCACCCCCCCCACCCCCGTGCACGCGCGCGCTCCTGTGCGTGCCCCCGTAGGTCCCGCCCCCGATCCCGCCCCCCTCCACTCCACACACAGCATCGATGGCCGCCCACCCGCCTCCCACGTAAGCTCCCACCCGCCAACGATACCGGCCACCGATGTCCGGTGCAGAGACGGACACAGAGTGGCTCTCTCTGCATCGGATGGCCAAGGGGGGTTATTGCAGGATGCCTCCATATCGAGGCATCACTGCAATAACCGGAAAGCAGCTGGAAGCGAGCAGGATCGCTTCCAGCTGCTTTCCAGACCAAGGACGTACGCCACACGTCCTCGGTCATTAACTCTATTTTTTTTGAGGACGTGTGGCGTACGTCCTTGGTCGTTAAGGGGTTAAATAACGCACATGTTAAAGTATTAGAAAAAGGCCTAAGCTTTTGTCCTTCTAATAATTTAGACCTATTTGAAGTGACTAAAGATCTTCACTTATTTGCGAGAAAGTTAGCCTTGAAAAAAATCATGACACCAAAAGTTCAAATTAATTTAACATGTAATAAAGAAAGGGATGCCTTAGACTGTCTCAAAACTCTATTGTATGAGCAGAGTACACAAAATATTGATATACTCCCAAAGACAGATTTAAAGAAAAAAATCTACCTACATGCCCTCTTTTTCCTCCATTCCTAATATTTCAATCTTTGTACAAAATGTGTCTCGTGAGTTGGCACAGATAAAGAACACAAAGGTTGTGAATGATAATCTCACCAAGGCAGAACGTAAAGCTTTAAAAGAACCAACTAATAATCAGGAATTGGTTATAAAGCCTGCGGATAAGGGCGGCAATGTCGTTATTTTGAGCCAAGAGTATTACATTAAGGAGGCAAGGCGGCAGTTGCTAGTCACAAGTCAATATGAAAAATCTTCATTTGAAGATTTTCATAAGTCACATAATGAGCTAATATTTATGCTAAATGATGCTCGAAGAAATAACCTAATTACAAGTCAGGAATTTACTTTCTTATTTAATCATAAACCTAAAGTACCAGTATTTTACTGGATTCCAAAATTACACAAATCCGTTCAAAAAAACCCCGGCCACCCAATCATTTCTGGGATTTGGGGCCCCACTGAGGGTATCAGTAATTACGTTGATACATTTCTGCAACCTTTTGTGAAAGATTTGCGTACATTTGTACAAGACTCAACAGACGTAATTAAAAAATTGGATGGAATCAGCGTCACTGAAGAAACCATGTTGGTTTCTCTGGACGTTGAGTCCCTTTATTCTTCTATCCCACACCCTATTGGGCTTAAGACATGTGAACATTTTCTTAGTACAAGAGGAATAGGGTACAAGAGACACACTGATTTTGTGATTCAATTACTTAAATTTGTTTTGGAAAACAACAGATTCATTTTTTTTTTTTATATTTTATTTATCACCAACACAAGGTACATTAGTAAAGCAAATCTCAGTAATACACCATGCAATGTGTGACAAGGGATTACAAAATTGACATGACATTTGAGAAAAATATAACAGTGTCCACTATCAGCTACATTAAAGTGTATTAATCGCATTTATAGTGTGGACTGTCAGAATCTTCTATTGATTAGAATGACCTCTAGGTTATATGCATATGCACCTTAATGTTGGGGTTTTGTAAATTTATAAACTAACACAACTAAACACTAAACACCTACAAAAAAATAAATAAATAAATAAATAAAACAAAAACAAAATTTATGCTTACCTGATAAATTTATTTCTCTTGTGGTATATCCAGTCCACGGGTTCATCCATTACTTGTGAGATATTCTCCTTCCCAACAGGAAGCTGCAAGAGGACACCCACAGCAGAGCTTTCTATATAGCTCCTCCCCTAACTTCCACCCCCAGTCATTCGACCAAAGACAAGCAAGAAAAAAGGAGAAACTATAGGGTGCAGTGGTGACTGTAGTTTAAAAATAAAAAACACCTGCCTTAAAATGACAGGGCGGGCCGTGGACTGGATACACCACAAGAGAAATAAATTTATCAGGTAAGCATAAATTTTGTTTTCTCTTGTAAAGGTGTATCCAGTCCACGGGTTCATCCATTACTTGTGGGATACCAATACCAAAGCTTTAGGACACGGATGAAGGGAGGGACAAGGCAGGCCCTTAAACGGAAGGCACCACTGCCTGTAAGACCTTTCTCCCAAAAATAGCCTCAGAAGAAGCAAAAGTATCGAATTTGTAGAAAGGTCAGTGCATTTGGCACATATTCTAAGAGGGGGTTCCACAATGGCTTCTAAACATAATGAACAAGGAGTTTCCTCTATGTCAGACATGTTTAACTCACTAGTAATGAGACCAGCAAGCTTGGAAAACACTTTAATAAATGTAGTAAACTCTACGAAATTTTTACAGTGTGTATAAGAGACTAAAGCAGCATTGCACCCACTTGCAAATGGATGATTAACCCCTTAGGCCCCAAAACGGATTAGAAAAACGGAAAAACCATTAAAAAACAGTCAAACACACTGCCACAGCTCTGCTGTGGCCCTACCTGCCCTTAAACACGATTTTTGCAGGAAAAACACCCTCTATAGTGGTCCTAGATGCCAGAGGACTCCTTTAGGGAAGCTGGATGTCTCAGTCTGAATATCAACTGCGCATAAAGTGCGCGAAAAGAGGCCCCTCCCACCATGCACTGAATGTCAGAGGGCCTTAAAAAAAGTACTCCTAGGAGTGATCTAACAAGCCATGTGGAAAACTAGGCCCCAAATAAAGATTTATCACCCTCAGAGAAAAAACGTTTTTACTATAAAACATGCAAACGTTTTTACACTAAGTAATAAGAGTATTAACATGAATGTTACCCTTTTTTGCAAGCATGATCCCAGTTGCTGTTAAATCACTGTATCAGGCTTACCTCAAATATACCAGGCACTGTTAGCATTTTCTAGACCTTATCATCTCTCTAGAAAAAAATATACTGAACATACCTCAAAGCAGGCAATCTACAGACCGTCCCCCCAACTGAAGTTTTCTTTCCATGCTCTTCAGTTATGTGTGAGAACAGCAATGGATCTTAGTTACAAACCGCTAAGATCATCAAACCTCCAGGCAGAATTCTTCTTCCAATTTCTGCCTGAGAGTAAAACAGTACAACGCCGGTACCGTTTAAAAATAACAAACTTTTGATTGAAGGTAAAAACTACACTAACATAGTAACATAGTAGATAAGGTTGAAAAAAGACTGAAGTCCATCGAGTTCAACCTATACAAATCTAAAATACTTACAAAAAGCTCCAGTTAATCTTAAATAACCCCATTAAAATGTGACCCATTTAATACTAGCAATCATATCCATGAATTTTGTTTATATACAGAAATTTATCCAGACTATTTTTAAATGTATCTATGGTATTGGCATTCACTACCTCCTTTGGTAATGAGTTCCACAATTTTATTGCTCTTACAGTGAAAAAACGTTTCCGTTGCAGGAGATTAAATCTCCTTTCCTCCAACCTTAAATTATGACCTCTTGTCAGAAACAATTTTCTTGGAATAAACAGAGCTTCTGACATCTCTGTATATGGGCCTTGAATATATTTATATAAAGTAATCATGTCACCTCTCAAGCGCCTTTTTTCTAAAGAAAACAGACCCAGTTTGGCTAGCCTCTCCTCATAGGTTAATTTCTCCAATCCCCTTATTAGCTTTGTGGCCCTTCTCTGAACTTTTTCTAGTTCTGCAATATCTTTTTTAGCAATTGGTCCCCAGAACTGCACTCCAAACTCAAGGTGAGGTCTTACCAGGGCTTTATATAATGACAGAATTATGTGCACCCATCTTTAGCTTGTTATCTATTACTACTCCCAAATCCCTTTCCTCCTGTGTTTGGCTAAGTCTTGTCCCATTTAAAAAATACGTAGCCTGCTTATTTTTACTTCCAAAATGTAGAACCTTGCATTTTTCCGTATTAAATCTCATTTTCCATTCACTTGCCCATAGTTCTAATTTTAGCAAATCCCTTTGTAAAGAGAGTTTGTCCTGCTCTGACCTTATGACCTTACTTAACTTAGTATCATCTGCAAAAATAGAGATGTCGCTATTTAATCCTTGCTCCAAGTCATTTATAAAAATATTAAAAAGAACAGGGCCCAGTACTGATCCCTGGGGGATGCCACTGATTACCTTTGTCCAATCTGAGTATGATCCATTTACTACTACTCGTTGCTCCCTATCTTTTATCCAGTTATTTATCCACTAAGTCACCACATCTCTCTTGATACTTCCTTTCTTGTCGAGAGCTGCAAGACAATGACTGGGGGTGGCAGTTAGGGGAGGAGCTATATAGACAGCTCTGCTGTGGGTGTCCTCTTGCAGCTTCCTGTTGGGAAGGAGAATATCCCACAAGTAATGGATGAACCCGTGGACTGGATACACCTTTACAAGAGAAACTAATATTATTAAATCTAAGCACTAGGGTGGCTCAAGGCAGATTATAGGTCATACGCCTAGGGAAAAGAATGAGGTAGAACAATAGTGTTCTTAATGGAATTGGCCAGAGTTTGGTCAATGAAGTAGGCTATGTCATAAGGGGGAGAATGGGAGGGGCATGTTATTTCATTTACGGATATAGTCCAAGAGAAAGTGTACCATTTATCACCAGAGCACTCCCTAAACCCAATATGATAAGCTAATTTGCGGCATGTGCAGCAGTCTATCTGCTAGGCTTAAGGCATGTCATACTTAGGATAGAATCTTCCACTACTTGGTGAAGGCGTTGAAAAGTGGAATGGCAACAATTTGAAGTTAGAGTATATAAATTAGAAGATGCCTCCAATTGTATGCCGATTTATTTACTACTGTTCAGAGTGTAAATGAAAAACTAATAGGATATAGCTCATTGGGGTGCATCAGGCTTTATCTCCCTAATTTCTATGGCACACATTCACATAAGAAATCTAATCTAGGCTATAAATTCAGTAAACAGTTATGATCCCCAATGTCCGGGGTGTAATGTGTAGAGCCTTTTAGAGTAGATTATATGCAGATATTACACTTAGCCCTATGTGATGATTCTAGGGGAGAATATGGGCAATATTCCTCTACCCAAGAGAGTAAATGATGGGTATGAAATGGAAGTTGGTAAAGTGGGCTAAGTATGCATTTCAAGATACCAAAAACACTGCACATTGGAGAATGACTACACACCCTTTTACAACTTACATTATATAAGCCTATTTTGTATTATGAGCCTTGTTTTATGCTATATACGTTAGCTCATAACAGCCTAGTACCCTGAATATTCAGCGATTAATTTTTATATCACACAAACAAAAATACTAACAACCATACCTACCATAACTATGTCTAAACAACAAAAACTAAAACTATGCCCTTTGTAGGATAAGGGTTCTCTTAGTAGTTATACAGAAGTATTAAAGTACGCCATTCCAAGCATATCAAATAACAAAAGAGAATTAGATAAACAACTAAAAAAGGGAAACCAGCCTCACAATATTACCCCTATCTGCCTATAATAAGCAGTTTGCAGGTCTGTATGATCTTTGATATAAGTTAAATTCAGCATGAACTTTACTGAGTCCCAGAGCTCCGGGTGAGAGCTGACTGCGTTAGGATATCTGCATAGTGTTTCAATTGATATGCATCCCATCGGGTAAGTAAACAGCTGAGCCTCAAAGGATGTGTATACATGCAGTAATATATATATATATATATATATATATATATATATATATATATGAGTCAGCTAGGGGCTGATTCTAGTGGTAGTGTACATATAATAACCAGAACGTTTTCTTAAGGGTCTTTTGGGGTGATGCAGTGGCTTTCCACTTATGTCGTAATTGCATGAATACAGTTCAGCCAACACCTTTAGCCAAAAAGGTTAGCCACCGGCCAACAAGTGTACCGCTAAAGTATTTTGTACAAGTTTGCCATAAATCAGAACCAGTCCATCTCATAAGCCCCAATGAATTGTCAGACCGCAAAAGAACAACAGGATTTTCCAGAGCAAGTTGCATGCTTCTCACATTTGAGCTGAGCCATAACTGAGACATATCACGGCTGTTGCAACCATTGGATGCCGTTTGTAGCCCGAGACATTCGGACCGGGTGGGTTCCAGCTTCCACAGCTGGGACATTAGCAGAGTGCTTCTAGGTGATGTGGATAGATGCGGATCAGGGAACTGCTGCGTATGCCGATGCTGTGTGACCAGCAGAAGTCCTGACTGCCCGGTAGTCCAGTTCGCTTCATGTACTGAGGAGCCTTCAGGGTAAGTGTATCGCTGGCCCGTTACAGAGAAGGTCTGCGGCACTTGCTTTGCACTACAGCAAACTATGCATTCATGTGAGGTGAGCCTTGAAGATCCACAATTAAAAGCCGGGGTAGCATGAAAGCATGGGTCAGAGTGCAGACTGCACAGCCGCGTGGTGTCTGAGGCACAATCCCGCAATGGTGGCCATTGAGCTTCAAGGATACAATTGCCAGGGTCAGAAATAGATGCCTGTAGCAAGGTTGGTCGATGGGTTGACCGTATCTCTTCATGAAGAGTCAGGCAGGAAGATATGAGAGTATCCAAGCGAGGTAGGAACACATTCAGGAGTTCTTTAACAATAGAGCTAGCGGCCATCCTTGGAGGTAAAAGACAAGCTATTGACATCTT
The DNA here is from genome assembly GCF_027579735.1 of Bombina bombina. Lineage (NCBI taxonomy): Eukaryota > Metazoa > Chordata > Amphibia > Anura > Bombinatoridae > Bombina > Bombina bombina. Next base: position 101,886,963 of record NC_069506.1, on the reverse strand, counting down.
CACCGTGTCGTGAGAAAAACTGTTAATGTGCTTTCCAGGGGTGGGAAGGTGGTAAATTCTCTATCCGCTTTGGTTCCCGGACTTAACAAGTGGTCAAGGGAGATATGGATAGCGGTAATTCTTGGTTGCAAGTAAATTTCTAAGCATAAGGTGTAATGGAGCTTTAGCACTTTGCAGCCATCTTGGTGCGCCGCCTACCGGAAGTCCAACAGATTCATTTTTGATGGAAAATGTTATAGACAGAAACGAGGAACAGCCATGGGGGCTACATGTGCACCAACCTATGCTATGCTAACCTATGCATATTGATCACGAATCCGGCTTCCTCCAATCTCTGCGTGCCCTACGAGCTGGACGCCAAAGGGGGCATGCAACGATTGGAGGAAGCCAGATTCGTCATTGATATGCTCAATACAGAAAGAGATGTTGGCAGAAGATTGGCGTTATGTTTACCATAACGCAAAGCTAAGTATTTTAAAAATGAAGCATCTTTGTAAACTTTATTGAATTTAAATGCCCCTGTTTTAAGATTATTTTTTGATCCTGGGCTTTAATTCATTAAAGTTAACAATCACTTTAATATTATCTACCAATTTAGCACTAATGACTTTGTGCATGGTTTTATTGTATGACGTGTTTTAAAAATAATTATAACCCTGAACTTTACATATATCACAGTGTATGAGTCCTAAGAAACATAATCTATTTCATTGTGCTACATAGAAAAAGTATGAGGAATATTCTTCCAGCAGATTTACCTGAAAAAAACAATATTTAAAGAGCCATTAACCCCAAAACATTTCTTTCACGATTCAGATAGAGAATACAATTTTAAACAACATTCCAATTTACTTCTATAGTCTAATTTGGTGCAATCTTTAGATATCCTTTGTTAAAGAAATAGCAATGCACATTGGTGAGCCAATCACATGAGGCATCTATGTGCAGCCACCAATCAGAAGCTACTGAGCCTATCTAGATATGCTTTTCAGGAAAGAATATCAAGAGAAAAAAGCATATTATATAATAGAAGTAAATTAGAAAGTTGTTTAAAATGGTATTCTCTATCTGAATCATGAAAGAAAAAATTTAGGTTTAATGTCCCTTTAATTCTCTAGACCTATATCAAAATTAAAGGGAAAGAAAGTTCAAAATTGAAATGTGCATTTCAATGTGAAATGGCATTTGTGCAATATACTTTCATTAGCAAAAATGCTTCTAATAAAAGATATTACTGTTTTTCTGCGGCATATGCACGTATCCTGTGAAGGCAAATGCACTAGGAGTCAAACACCGTACCTTCTGAGAGAGTCAGTAGTGGCTTGTATGACACAAATTATGTCTTAGCAGAAGCAATACGCATCATCTTTAGCTTTTTGAGCTTGAAAACTGTTGCACAGACCTGCACAGGATATGTGCGTATGCCACAGAAAAACGGTAATAACGTCTACTAGAAGGATTTTTCCTAATGGAAGTTTATTACAAAAAATGTTCTATTTCAAATTGAAATGCATTTATGCACATTTCAATTTTGACTTTTCTATCCCTTTAATCTCTCTCAACGGATATGGTCATCCACCTACTGATGATTAACAAAATGCAGACTCTCTAATTAAATAATTTTCTGCAGCCATAGACCTTAGTCTTTATTGGTGGGGAATGGTTTGGAAAAAGCTCATTGGAGGTGATCTCTTTTCCTTTAATGCATTTAACCCCTTAAGGAGGGTACGCCATCAGTCTTTCTATGGGGACTTGATTTTTCGATAGTGTGTTGTTGCTGCCAGCAGTCAGACTGTGCTATTCTGAAAGGCCTGTTGGTGGGAGGTCATAGAGTGGTCTTGCCGGCGCTTGAGACCAGCGCTATCATGGCCTAGAAAACTCTTAACAACAAGCAACATACAGGGTATGTCATGATCATTAAGGGGTTAAAGATATTATGCATTACATTATCTTATATTATGCATCTATTTTAAAAAAAAGGCAATAGCTGCTTCAACAATTTAAAACAGTCTAACCTATTGTGTTGTGTTATGTGACATATACTAAATTGTGCCCTATAGCTGTGTGTTATGTTATGTGACATATACTAAATTGTGCCCTATAGCTGTGTGTTATGTGACATACACTAAATTATGCCCTATAGCTGTGTGTTATGTTATGTGACATATACTAAATTGTGCCCTATAGCTGTGTGTTATGTTATGTGACATATACTAAATTGTGCTCTATAGCTACAGCTGAACTAAATGTTTTATGTGACATATACTTTATGCCCTATATACAGCTACATGTGTGTTATGTGACATATTCTTTGTGCCATATATACAGGTAAATGTGTGTTATGTGACATATACTTTGTGCCCTATACACAGCTAAATGTGTGTTATGTGACATATATTCTGTGCCCCATAGCTAAATGTGTTATGTGACATATACTAAATTGTGCCCTATAGCTGTGTGTTGTGTTATGTGACATATACTAAATTGTGCCCTATAGCTGTGTGTTATGTTATGTGACATATACTAAATTGTGCTCTATAGCTGTTATGTGACATATACTAAATTGTGCTCTATAGCTACAGCTGAACTAAATGTTTTATGTGACATATACTTTATGCCCTATATACAGCTACGTGTGTGTTATGTGACATATTCTTTGTGCCCTATACACAGCTAAATGTGTGTTATGTGACATATATTTGGTGCCCTATAGCTAAATGTGTTATGTGACATATACAGTACTTTGTGCTCTAAAGCTGCAGCTGAATGTGTGTTATGTGACACATACTGTGTGCCCTATACTATAGCTACAGCTGAATGTGTTATGTGACATATACTTTGTGCACTATAGCTACCCCTAAATGTGTGTTATGTGACGTCCACTTTGTGACCTATAAATATTGGAATTACTTCAATTAACAAGCATACAGAAAGGAATTAACTATTAATATACTGATTTATGTTGTTCAGAATATATTCAAGATTGGAGTTTGAATAATATAAAGCAAAGTTTGTTGTGCTTTCCTTTCAGTATTAATACTATACTGATTGCAGAATCAGAATCTATAAAACTGGTTGTAGCTAGCCTAATTCAATAAAATAAACTTTCTGTTGAATTAGGCTAGCTACAACCAGTTTAATTGATTCTGAGTCTGCCATCAGTATGCAATTTTAAACAACTTTCTATATTTACTCCTAATATTAATTTCACTTCATTCTATTTGTATCTTTATTTGAAAAGCAAAAATGTAAGCTTAGAAACTGGCCCATTTTGTGTTCAGCACATGTGTAGCACTACCAATCAACAAGTGCTACCCAGGTGCTGAACCAAAACGGGCCAGGTTCTAAGCTTAAATTCCTGCTATTTCAAACATAGATACCAAAATTGATCATAGGAATAAATTAGAAAGTTATTTAAAATTGCCTGCTGTATCTGAATCATGAACCCTCAGAATGACGCAAATACTGTTTGGCATTTAACTTTGCACAACCCTTCTTCAGCGAATACCCATGATTACCATGTTTTGTATACAGTTGAATAAGAAATGGTGAGTGGAGGGGGCCTCTTTGCCCTAAAATGCCCGGGCCTCTTATTGGTTCCAGTCCGGCCCTGGTGTTGGCATAGTAAATTCTGTTATCAACAGATTTGTACTTCGCACTAAGGCTTAAGTACCTATCATTGTGGAAGACGGACAAGTTTAAATTGAGCCACTCATTTTGTCTATGGATTTACTGCCATTTTACAAAAGTTAATTTAATTCATACCTTAGCCAATGTCACAGGATTTAATACAAAGACTAAAGAGTTTATGGACTATGCACTGTGATCAGGTATTTGGTTGTAAGTAAAGCCTTGCTCCAGGATCATTCACAGGTTAGAAAGAAAACACTGTTAAACTTAAGAAACAGACCAGGGTAATAAAGGTTCCATGCATAATACTCAAAAAATCACCATCTAAACATCTCAAAAAGTTGGAGCTCACAGAATTTGTTGGCCATGTGCAAACGTAAAAATGTAACTCTTGCAAAATCAGCAAATTCAAGGGAGGGGGAGTAAAACCTCCATTAACTCTAAACAAGCTCTAAACAATCGCCCATATGAAACTCCATTTAAATTTACCCCCCCCCATGGGTTCACCGTCATAGGTTAGACTACTTCTTATGGGATACCCTGCTCATAAAAAATAAACCCCAACACTCCACCCCCCAAATTTAAAAATAAAATAAATACTTAACTACAAATAAGTTTAAAAAAATACATTACTATTACCTTAACAGTCTTCTTATTTCTTTGATTTCTTCTGCATGTTGTTAGATGTTCCTTTCTCTATCTACAAATAAATAATCATAATTAATCACATTAACCAGTTAAGATAAAAGGTATGTTTAGTATAGACTGCTGTGTTTATTTGTTTAGTTTTTTGAATACATCAATATCAGTGAATCTCTGATAAATAATTATTTCACCAGACACAAAATACTGCTTTATAATTTGTGGTACTGTTTAAAAAAAAATGTGAATAAAAAAATACAGCAAATAAAATGATGATTTGATATAGGCAAACTGTATAAGTAATATATATATATATATAAAATAGAGTAGTAAACAGATAGAGAATATAATGGAGAGACACAATACTTTCTCAGCCATCTATAAAACATGCAAAAGACAAAATGAATTCCAAATATTCTAATTTAATATAGTATGGATTAGGAACAAACAGCTAAATTATAATACTAACTTGAGCTACATTTTAACCTTGACTTTGAGATTGGGGAAAGTGCAGAGGAGTAGACAGGAACTACAGATTGGACAAATACAACAGATTCAAGAGCTGTGGGAATAAAGTAGGATTACAGAAACATACGCCTAGATTTAGAGTTTTGTCTGTAAAGACTTTTTTTTCCTGCGCACCCTTAAGACAACGCTGGTATTTAGAGTTGTTGCCGCTACCTTACCTACATTTATTAACCCCTAATCTGCCGACTGGACCTTGCCGCCACTATAATAAATGTATTAACCCCTAAACCGCCGCACTCCCGCCTCACAAACACTATAATAAATTTTATTAACCCCTAATCTGCCCTCCCTAACATCGCCGCCACCTACCTACAATTATTAACCCCTAATCTCCCGCCCGCAACGTCGCCACTACTATAATAAAGTTATTAACCCCTAAACCGAAGTCTAACCCTAACACCCCCCTAACTTAAATATAATTTAAATTAAACGAAAAGTAAATTTATGCTTACCTGATAAATTAATTTCTTCTATGGTACGACGAGTCCACGGATTCATCCTTTACTTGTGTGATATTATCCTCCTGCTAACAGTAAGTGGCAAAGAGCACCACAGCAGAGCTGTCTATATAGCTCCTCCCTTAGCTCCACCCCCCCCCCAGTCACTCGACCGAAGGTACAGGAAGAAAAAGGAGAAACTACAAGGTGCAGAGGTGACTGAAGTTTAAAATAAAAAAATATAATCTGTCTTAAAATGACAGGGCAGGCCGTGGACTCGTCGTACCATGGAAGAAATTAATTGATCAGGTAAGCATAAACATACTTTTCTTCTATAAGGTACGACGAGTCCACGGATTCATCCTTTACTTGTGGGATACAATACCAAAGCTACAGGACACGGATGAACGGGAGGGACAAGACAGATGGTTAAACAGAAGGCACCACTGCTTGAAGAACTTTTCTCTCAAAAATAGCTTACAAAGAAGCAAAAGTATCAAATTTGTAAAATTTGGAAAAGGTATGAAGCGAAGACCAAGTCGCATCCTTACAAATCTGTTCAACAGAAGCATCATTTTTAAAAGCCCATGTGGAAGCCACCGCTCAAGTAGAGTGAGCTGTAATCCTTTCAGGAGGCTGCTGTCCAGCAGTCTCGTATGCCAAACGGATGATGCTTTTCAGCCAAAAAGAAAGAGAGGTAGCCGTAGCCTTTTGACCTCTACGTTTTCCAGAATAGACAACAAACAAAGAAGATGTTTGACGGAAATCTTTGGTTGCTTGCAAGTAAAACTTCAAAGCACGAACCACGTCCAAGTTGTGCAACAGACGCTTCTTATTAGAGGAAGGATTAGGACATAGAGAAGGAACAACAATTTCCTGATTGATATTCCTATTAGTAACAACCTTAGGAAGGAATCCAGGTTTGGTACGCAAAACCACCTTATCAGCATGGAAAACAAGATAAGGCGAGTCGCATTGCAATGCAGATAATTCAAAAACTCTTCGAGCCGAAGAGATAGCAACTAAAAACAGAACTTTCCAAGATAGAAGCTTAATATCTATGGAATGCATAGGTTCAAACGGAACCCCTTGAAGAATTTTAAGAACAAAATTCAAACTCCATGGCAGAGCAACAGGTTTAAACATAGGCTTGATTCTAACTAAAGCCTGACAGAACGACTGAACGTCTGGAACATCTGCCAGACGCTTGTGCAGTAGAATTGATAAGGCAGATATCTGTCCATTTAAGGAACTAGCTGATAGCTCCTTCTCCAATCCTTCTTGGAGAAAGGATAAAATCCTAGGAATCCTGATCTTACTCCATGAGTACCCTTTGGATTCGCACCAATAAAGATATTTACGCCATATCTTATGATAAATTTTCCTAGTGACAGGCTTTCGAGCCTGAATCAAGGTATCTATGACTGACTCAGAGAAACCCCGCTTGGATAAAATCAAGCGTTCAATCTCCATGCAGTAAGCCACAGAGAAACTAGATTTGGATGCTGGAACAGACCTTGAATCAGAAGGTCCTGTCTCAGTGGCAGAGTCCATGGTGGAAGAGATGACATGTCCACCAGGTCTGCATACCAAGTCCTGCGTGGCCATGCAGGTGCTATCAAAATCACTGAAGCTCTCTCCTGTTTGATTCTGGCAATCAAACGAGGAAGGAGAGGAAATGGTGGAAACACATAAGCCAGGTTGAACGACCAGGGTACTGCTAGAGCATCTATCAGTACTGCCTGAGGATCCCTTGACCTGGACCCGTAATGAGGAAGTTTGGCGTTCTGACGAGACGCCATCAGATCCAATTCTGGTGTGCCCCATTGTTGAATCAATTGTGCAAACACCTCCGGATGGAGTTCCCACTCCCCCGGATGAAAAGTCTGGCGACTTAGAAAATCCGCTTCCCAGTTCTCCACTCCTGGGATATAGATTGCTGATAGATGGCAAGAGTGAGTCTCTGCCCATCGGATTATTTTGGTAACCTCTATCATTGCTAGAGAACTCTTTGTTCCCCCCTGATGATTGATATATGCTACAGTCGTGATATTGTCCAACTGGAATCTTATGAATCTGGCTGAAGCCAGCTGAGGCCACGCCAGAAGTGCGTTGAATATCGCTCTCAGTTCTAGAATATTTATTGGGAGGAGAGCCTCCTCCTGAGTCCACAAACCCTGCGCTTTCAGGGAATTCCAGACTGCACCCCAGCCCAATAGGCTGGCGTCCGTCGTCACTATGACCCATGCTGGCCTGCGGAAACACATTCCCTGGGACAGATGATCCTGTGACAACCACCAAAGAAGAGGGTCTCTGGTCTCTTGATCCAGATTTATCTGAGGAGATAAATCTCCATAATCCCCATTCCACTGTTTGAGCATGCATAGTTGCAGTGGTCTGAGATGCAAGCGAGCAAACGGAACTATGTCCATTGCCGCTACCATTAGTCCGATTACCTCCATACACTGAGCCACTGACAGCCGAGGAATGGAATGAAGAGATCGGCAGATGGTTAAAATCTTTGATTTCCTGACCTCCGTCAGAAAAATTTTCATGTCCACTGAATCTATCAGAGTTCCCAGGAATGGAACTCTTGTGAAAATTCTGGGAGCTGTGGCCAACCCGAAGGGAAGAGCACAAACTGGTAATGCTTATCCAGAAAGACGAACCTGAGGAACTGGTGATGATCTTTGTGGATAGGGATGTGTAGATACGTATCCTTTAAGTCCATGGCGGTCATATATTGACCCTCCTGGATCATTGGTAAAATAGTCCAAATGGTCTCCATCTTGAAGGATGGGACTCTGAGGAATTTGTTTAGGATCTTGAGATCTAAAATTGGTCTGAAGGTTCCCTCTTTTTTGGGAACCACAAACAGATTGGAGTAGAACCGCTGCCCCTGTTCTGTTTTCGGAACTGGGCAGATCACTCCCATGGTATATAGGTCTTCTACACAGCATAAGAACGCCTCTCTTTTTGTCTGGTTTACAGACAATTGAGAAAGATGGAATCTCCCCCTTGGAGGAGAATCTTTGAAATCTAGAAGATACCCCTGGGTTACGATTTCTAAAGCCCAGGAGTCCTGAACGTCTCTTGCCCAAGCCTGAGCAAAGAGAGAAAGTCTGCCCCCTACTAGATCCGGTCCCGGATCGGGGGCTACCCCTTCATGCTGTCTTGGTGGCAGCAGCGGGCTTCTTGGCCTGTTTACCCTTGTTCCAAGTCTGGTTAGATCTCCAGACTGACTTGGATTGAGCAAAATTCCCCTCTTGCTTTGCAGCAGGGGAAGAGGTAGAGGGACCACCTTTGAAGTTTCGAAAGGAACGAAAATCATTTTGTTTGGTCCTCATCTTATTTGTCTTATCCTGAGGAAGGGCATGGCCTTTCCCTCCAGTGATGTCTGAAATGATCTCTTTGAGTTCAGGGCCGAATAGGGTCTTACCCTTGAAAGGGATGGCTAAAAGCTTAGATTCTGATGACACATCAGCAGACCAGGACTTAAGCCATAACGCTCTATGCGCTAAAATGGCAAAACCTGAATTCTTTGCCGCTAATTTAGCCAGTTGAAAAGCGGCATCTGTAATGAAAGAATTAGCTAGCTTGAGAGCCCGAATTCTATCCAGAATATCATCTAATGGGGTCTCAACCTGAAGAGCCTCCTCCAGAGCCTCGAACCAAAAAGCAGCTGCAGTAGTTACAGGAACAATGCACGCTATAGGTTGGAGAAGAAAACCCTGATGAACAAATATTTTCTTTAGGAGACCCTCTAATTTTTTATCCATAGGATCTTTGAAAGCACAACTGTCCTCAATAGGTATAGTTGTACGCTTAGCCAGGGTAGAAATAGCTTCCTCCACCGTCTGCCACGAGTCCTGCATGGTGTCTGATATGGGAAACATTTTCTTAAAAGTAGGAGGGGGAGCGAACGGAATACCTGGTCTATCCCACTCCTTAGTAACAATGTCCGAAATCCTCTTAGGAACCGGAAAAACATCAGTGTAAGCAGGAACCTCTAGAAATCTGTCAATTTTACACAATTTCTCTGGAACTACAATAGGGTCACAATCATCACAGTCGCTAAAACCTCCCTGAGCAATAAGCGGAGGTGTTCTAGTTTAAATTTATTAGCCGTCATATCTGAGTCTGTCTGAGGGAACATCTTTCCTGAATCAGAAATCTCTCCCTCAGACAGCAAATCCCTCACCCCCAACTCAGAACATTGTGAGGGTACATCGGATATGGCTAATAAATCGTCAGAGGGCTCAGCATTTGTTCTCACACCAGACCTACTACGTTTCCCCTGCAACCCAGGCAGCTTAGATAAAACCTCTGTGAGGGTAGTATTCATAACTGCGGCCATATCTTGCAGTGTGAAATAATTAGACGCACTAGAAGTACTTGGTGTCGCTTGTGCGGGCGGTAATGTTTGTGACACTTGGGGAGAATTAGATGGCATAAACTGATTCCCTTCTGACTGAGAATCATCCTGCGACATACTTTTAGTAGCTAAAATATGTTCTTTGCAATTTATTGACCTTTCAGTGCATGAGGGACAAATTCTAAGTGGGGGTTCCACAATGGCTTCTAAACATATTGAACAATGACTCTCTTCAATGTCAGACATGTTGAACAGGCTAGTAATGACTACAAACAAGCATGAAAACACTTTATTTAGTGAAAAAAATTATCTTAAAAACGGTACTGCGCCTTTAAGAGAAAAAAAGCATACACGTTCTGCAAAACTGCTTTAAAATGCACCAAAGCAGACTCAATATGTGTAGTTAAGTTTGCCCCACAAGGAAATTTAACATTTAACCCCTTAATGTGCAAACCAGATTGAAATCAGGCCTAAATCCGGAAAAAACACCCCCAGCACCTTGCCACAGCCCTGCTGTGGCGCCTACCTGCCCTCAGGGATGGCTTCTAAACATATTGAACAATGACTTTCTTCAATGTCAGACATGTTGAACAGGCTAGTAATGACTACAAACAAGCATGAAAACACTTTATTTAGTGAAAAAAATAACAATCTTAAAAAACGGTACTGCGCCTTTAAGAGAAAAAAACCATACACGTTCTGCAAAGCTGCTTTAAAGTGCACCAAATGTTTCAAATTTTTGCAAGCAGACTCAATATGTGTAGTTAAGTTTGCCCCACAAGGAAATTTAACATTTAACCCCTTAATGTGCAAACCAGATTGAAATCAGGCCTAAATCCGAGTTTGCGAGGCGGGAGTGCGGCGGTTTAGGGGTTAATACATTTATTATAGTGGCGGCGAGGTCTGGTTGGCAGATTAGGGGTTAATAAGTGTAGGTAAGGTAGCGGCGACGTTGGGGGTGGGCAGATTAGGTGGTAATAAATATAATATAGGTGTCGGCGATGTTAGGGGCAGCAGATTAGGGGTTCATAGCTATAATGTAGATGGCGGCGGTGTCCGGTCGGCAGATTAGCGGTTAAACATTTTTATTAGAGGGTTGGCGATGTGGGGGTGGCTCGGTTTAGGGGTACATAGGTAGTTTATGGGTGTTATTGTAGTTTGTAGCACAGTAGTTAGGAGCTTTATGTTCCGGCGTTAGCCCATAAAGCTCTTAACTACAGACTTTTTTTGGCGGTAGGAGACTCTACCGCTCACTTGGTCCAAGACTCCAAATACCAGCGTTAGGCAAATCCCATAGAAAAGATAGGATACGCAATTGACGTAAGGGGATCTGCGGTAGCCTGGAGTCGCGGAAAGGAAGTGAGCGGTAGACCCTTTCCAGTGGGCGGTAAAAAGCAGCGTTAGGACCCCTTAACACTGCTTTTGACGGCTAACGCCAAACTCTAAATCTAGCTGATAGAATTTGACTGTAGATAAGAACCTAAATGGCTCATCAAGTCTGCCCTTATTACATGTTACTTTTTTAGCATAGCCCTATGCATGTCCCAGGCATTTTTTAAATCCTTTACAGCCCTTGGGGCCGAATTATCAAGCTCCAAATGGAGCTTGATGCCCCTTGTTTAAAGGCCGCTGCTCCATAACTTGTCTGCCTGCTCTGAGGCGGCAGACAGAAATCAACCCGATCGAATACGATTGGGTTGATTGACACTCCCTGCTAGCGCGAATCTGCAGGGGGCAGCATTGTACAAGCAATTCTGTTGAACTGCTTGTGCAGTGATAAATGCCGACAGTGTATGCTGTTGGCATTTATCGATTTGCAGCGGACATGATACGTTACATTGTATCATGTCCGCTCGCACTTTGATAAATATGCCCTTTTGTGTTTACCACCTCAGTTGGAAAATTATTCCAAGAATTCACCACCATTTCTGTAAAAAAAATGCTCCCTCCATTTCTCCTGAATCTGCTACCCTCTAACTTAAGATAGTGACCCCTTGTTTAGTCATTTGTTGTTTTGGTTTTTTTTGTGGGGGGGTTTGTGTGGAAAATGCTTTCCGCTTCCATTTTATTAAGTCACTTCATATATTTCAGTCTCTATCATGTCACCTCTTTCCCTTCTCTCCACTAAACTAAACATATTTAGGTCACAGAGTGGCATCGGCCATGATACACACTATAGTATTTTTAAATATTGATGTTTGATACAGAAAAAAAGAGACAACGTAATTCTTCTCTCTTCAAGTAAAGATCTCCTTCAGTTATGCAACATATGAAAGGCTAAACAGGTCTTTCAAGATTCCCTCTTGAAAAAGAAAAATAGGTATGATTTTCAGATTTTCACCATGACCCATCACCACAAGGAAATGATGGGTAAATACTAAAATGTGTTTCTTTTGTGAGCCTAAGAGAACTATGAATAGCATACAAGAATGTGGGGTGGCTACAAAAAAGCTGGGGAATCAAGCTTCAGATAAATGTATCCATGAAGATCAAATCTCATTAAAAAAAATGGGAGGTTACACTGGGAGGAGTAAAAAATTCCTTCATGTTGCCCAGTTAATTAATAGAAGAAATGTGGGTCTCTGTGGGCAATGAAGTTTACAATATTGTCTAATAAATCCCATATTAATGGCAGGAAGCACTCCTGAGATTTGGGTGGTCCATCAAGGCTGTAATGGAAGAGTCACAGCCCAGGAATCAAAGCCAGCTTAACATTAAGAGAACTGCATATAACAGACACTTATTTCCACAATGTCCTGATAGCAGAACAGTCCCGCATAAAGTGGTAAGAGGTTCCCACCTCCCCATATCCTCTCCAAATGTAATTAGAAGTTGAGATATTGAATAGACAAAATGGAGTAAAGGATCAAAGTGAGTTGTCTCCATAATGGAGGAGGGATCAAAGTAAGTTGTTGCTAAAGTGGGGTAAGGATCAAAGTGAGTTATGCCATGATATCTAATTCTCACTTGTTCTTAAATTTGGGCTGTGTGGCTTTATGTCCAACAATAAAATCCCAAAATTGAATAATCTGGTGAGGGATTAGTAGAAATTGTAAGCAAATGGTGTGCAAATATAGTTAGATATTATAGCATTAGTATGACTATGAGTTTTTAATCTACTTGGGGGAAAAAGTCAGCCTTTCTTTCCCTAAATCTAAAGCCTCCATGTATCTCATCCCATGTCTTAAAGGGATAGAAATTGAAATGTGCATGGGTGCATTTCAATTTGATATAGAATCCTTTTTTGCAATACTTCTATCAGCAAAAAGGCGTCTAGTAAAAGTAATTAATGTTTTCACATATCCTGTGAGGGCCTGCGCACCAGTATTCAAAGCCCACACCTTTTTCAGAGTCAGTAATGCCTTGTATCACACAAATTCCGTCTTCACAGATGTACTACACACCACCGCCAGTTCTCTGATGCATTTCAATGTGAAATAGATGCATGTTTGCATTATACTCCCATTAGCAAAAAATGCTTCTAATTAAAGTTATTCTTGTTTTTCAGTGGCATACCCACATATGCTGTGAGGATCTGTGCACCAGTATTCAAGCACAGTGTTTGAATAATGGAGCACAGGCCCTCACAGCATATGTGTGTATGCTGCTGAAAACCTGAATATTTGCTAACGGAGGTATATTAAAAGCATGCATCTATTTCACATTGAAATGCATCCATGTAAATCTCAATGTTGACCTTTCTATCCCTTTAATATGTGTGAGCCTAGTTTCCTCAAAGTAAGCAAGCATATTATTAGATACCCAACTAATAAGTGGTGTTAAAGGACCCTTTAAGTAACTGTATTCCTCTTGTTTCTCTAGATATACTCCATTTTACCAGTTATGGTTACTAGTTCGTTAGTGATTATTATTGTAGTGCTTTCACCAAGGGGCTTATTTAAAATCAAGAGAGTCTGAAGCTTCACGTCAAAACGGCTCAAAACCAGGAGGCGGTATTCAAAATAAAGTAGGATTCACACCACCTATCGCCAGCTGCAGGAACCATTGCATGAAAAGTACACAGTTGCATTTTTTCACGCCTTTGTCTGGCGTACTTCTTGAAATGCTATTCAAATTCAAGCATTTTATCACACATCACGTCAAAACACGCCTCAAAAACTCGCCATTTGCTTGGAAGAGAGAACAGATCATTTCAGTTTTTAGTTACACATCCACAAAATAAAGGTGTCATGATGTCATTATTACTGTATGAATAGAATGACCGAATAAAAATAGATTCACACCAAGCACCAGGGAAACACCTCTCTGTTATTTTGTATAATGAAAATCTGATGTAATTGTAAGTTTGTTGTTTGAAAGAAAGAAAAGGCTTTTTCAGGTGTAGAAGGAATATCTGCAAAACCTGTAATCATGTAATTGAAGGAAATAATTTCACCTCACATGCCACACAGCAGGAATATAATATTAATTATTACATAAACTGCTCAACAACACATGTAGTGTATTTACTTAAATGCCAATTGTGTAAAATTCAATATGTAGGCAAAACGAAACGTAGTATTAAAGATAGATTTCTACAACATTTAAGATCTATTGAGGATGATGACACGGATACTCCGGTATCCAGACATTTTAAAACTTATCACAATTCTGATGCCTCCCTGTTAAAAATTCAGGGAATTGATCATGTTCCTATATGGAAACGTGGGGGGGATAGAGAAGACAAACTAAACAAACGTGAGGTCTTTTGGATATTTACATTAAGAACCAGCAATCCATTAGGTTTGAATATAAGAAGATATTTAGACCTATTTGTAAGCTAGAAGAGATATACATCATTACATTTTCTTTTTTAAAATAATATACTAAAGTTACATACTATAAAATAATTGAAAACAGACATAACATATAAATGACATGTAAATATTATTCATATATATATTTGAAATTATATGTAAGAAAGTTTATAGAATTCAGTGGTTTTAAACCATATTGTAATAGTATAAAGGAGTCAATTGTATGATTATACTGTAAGTTTACTATGTACATAATAATTACAAGTATTACATAAGGATAAGTGGGAAATAATGACACAATGTTACAAATAGATAGACTGTTCCTTTAATAAACAAGTGCTATAAAGCAATGGACAGTCAGGACTACACTCAAGCAGTGACCAAGTGCGCAACCGCACGAAACATGTCTGCGTGAGGTCCTGACCGTAGACATTGTGTCTGTTTTTACTTAGAGTGCTTTTCACAGCTGGTGTTAGCTTTTATGCTTTTACTTTGCTACCAATAAATGTGAATTTTTACTGACCGTGGAGTCTCTTTGCGCTACAATGTGCTCTATTGCTTTTGGATGTTTCTATTTTCATATGAAGCGGCTCACAGACCGGGTCTTGAACGTATCAGCTGCAGGTCTCCACTAATCATTGACACACCCACTCTCCACAGCGTGCCGAACTCAGCATGGTTACAGGTACTGTCTCAATATCTGTTCATATTAACATTTATGTCGGCTCTCAGTCTGCGCTTATACACAGTTATTGTTTGCATATATATATATATATATATATATATATATATATATATATATATATATATATATACACACACACTAGTATATGTATTAACGTATATACACCAACTTGCACCAACTTGCATTTAACTGCATGTAATAGACACTACTATAAAGAATAATAAGCACAGATACTGATATAAAAATCCAGTGTAAAACCTTTTAAACACTTTCTTAGAAGCTCCCAATTTAGTACTGTTAATGAGATAAGACTGGGACACCCACTGAAAGGGGCTGATAGCAGAACCCCTTCCCCTGAATAACCCATTATATAAACAGAAGCAATCTGAAGTCTGTATACATCAGTATACATCTAAAACTTTGGGGCTTGGTTAGGAGTCTGAAAATCAGCACAATGTTATTTAAAAATAAGCAAAACTATACATTTTTACAAAAACACCCCCAGATGGGCTATATCAATGGATCATCTACAAAACATTTATGCAAAGAAAAATCTAGTGTACAATAAAAGCAGTGTGAATTTGATCAGTACACAAAAAAAAGTTGCTTTAACCCTTTGAGTGTTAAGCACTTTCCCACCTGGGTGCTAAGATTTTTTAATGTTTTTTTTATTTTTTGAACAATTTTTTTTTTACTTTTTTTTATTTTTTTCAGACCCCCAAGACTTACACTGTTGGAAAGGTTAGGCGATTACCTTTCCAATGGTGGGTCTTGGGGGTCTGTAGCTACTTAGATGCCTGAGATACAGGCTTCTAAGCAGCATGCCCCCTGCTCCTATACTTAACATTGTAGAGTATAAATAAAGTTGCGCAGTGACGTCATCACGTTATTGCGCGTGACGTCACCATGCAAAATGGGAAGCCCCGGCGATGCCTGTCACTCTACAAGCACAATCGCCGGGGTAGGAGCTGGTGGGAGCCCCCAATTCTCCCTCAGGTTGGGAGAGTGCTAGCAACGGCTCTGAGCCGTCGTTTGCACCAGAGTGAGAAACTCTGTGACGGCTCAGAGCCGTCGTTAGCACTCAAGGGGTTAAAGCGTCATGAAACCCAAAAAAATAATTTCATGATTCAAATAGCGAATACAATTTTAAACAACTTTCTAATTTACTTCTGTTATCTAATTTGTTTCATTCTCTTGGTATCATTTGTTGAAGGAGCAGCAATGCAGTAATGGTTTCTAACTGAACACATGGATGAGCCAATCACAATCAATATATATATGCAGCCACCAATCAACTGCAAGAACCTAGGTTCTCTGCTGCCCCATAGCTTGCCTAGATAAACCTTTCAGCAAAAGGATAACAAGAGAAGGAACCAAATTACATAATAGAAATAAATTGGAAAGTTGTTTAAAATTGTATTCTCTATCTGAATCATGAAAGAAAAAAATTGGGTTTCATGTCCCTTTAAGAAATCTGCTATCACTATATTTTTTTATAGTGGCTCCATAATTGTAGTTTGCATAGAATTGGCATAAATTGACACTTCTTGGCATGCTAAAATTCTGTCACAGGAGCGAGCTGCACTTAGTCTTATGGCGCGGTCGGGCCGGGCTGTCCCGATGCACTGAGGAAATATAACAGACCCGCTCAGCAGAGAGCGGGTCTGTGAAACAGCACTTTCTTTTAAAAATGAATAGGGGAAATTACGTTTAAATAATATTTGGCTAATATAATGTTATATAATTCTGCACTATGTGCAGAATTATATAACATTATTTTTAAGGTTTACTGTCCCTTTAAGATGTACTATTCCTGATCTAAGCCCGGTTTGTCATAGGATAATGATTTCAAATAAAAACCGTTTTGCACAAACTGGTAATTTCATTTGCAGTGTTCAAACTCCCACTGATAAATGTTATTAATAAAAGTAAATAACTAAAGCCTGGGCACATTTAATTTCATGTATTACTTTTTCAGATGAGGCTCTCTGACATACAGAACTTTTGCTAGATAATTCAAATGGTAAAATAAATTAATTAAGGAATTAATATGGGGAAGCTATGAAACTTATATGGATTTAAAGGCATTAAGACCATTTTTTTTTCTTTGTTGGATCTCAGTTATGGTATTTAAAATGGTTTAAAGTTTTTGTTTTTGGAAACAAATCAATGTCCCTGTCTTGAAGAAAACGTAATTTAAATATCAATTTAAACAAACTTTACCATAAACATGATACTCAAATATTTAATGTGTCATCTATAAAAAGTACAAAATGTATTTGAGTGATTAGTTTTTTTTTTTTTTCCATACTTATTTTAAATAGGTGTTCATGGGACGAGTAAATACACTATTAATGTGGGAGTTGGCCCTATTAGCCAGTAAGGAGAAGAGTCCCAGGATTCAGTTGTACACAGTCAACCACTCTGATAGTTTCTCTTTAAATGTAAACAGATTTTACTTAACCTTTATTCTTACAAAAGTATTTCCATGATTAACTGCTGCTCTTTTATACAGATAACAAAATAATTTGAGTGCCATGCCCCTTTAATTTTCTCATACAAAAATATATGGATAAGTTGGATTATTGCTCTCAAAAAAAAAAGAATTCCTTTTGTAAGAAAATAACAAAAGTGATCTACAGGTGATTCCTTTAATAGCGAACTTCATCAGGCATTCTGATGTGCAAGTGAAGCTCTGTCATGTCCAGGAATCACAAAGTGGTAGTCAACAGAGTGCAGGATGTTGCTGTTAATTGTGTGAAGAAGTTGTCTGCCTCCACTGTGTGGGGGTATTATACTAGTCATCTGAATGATTAAATAGTTCTAAGAAAATGCTTTAATTAGAAATTAGATTTACCATGTCCTTAGGAAATCTAAGAGTTCATAAAGCCATGGTTCAGGTTCCATCCTGCATTGAAAGAGTCAAATAGGCTAATGAATGTGTATTGCCAAGGGTGGCGGAGTCTGGCCACACTGGAAGATGGCCGCACACTAGAAGGGCTCTCAATCCCCACGCTGGCAAAATAAGCAAATAAGGCATATTACCTTCCCTATACCAACAAATGTAGGGACTAAACCTTCAAGGATCTGACTACAGCACTTACGGATCAGCTACATCGGAGCTGGCATCGTAGAAGCGAGGAAAGTATCGCTACTAACTGCAAGAGGCCTAACCGCCGAGATGTTTTAAATGCAACACAGCCGCAACATACCCTTCACCGAAGGGAGCTGCTACATCTGATTTGGGGAAAGAGACAGCAATCGGCTGCAAGATCTGCTGCTTGGTATACAATATATGTGTTCTGTGCATTTGGCGCTATCTGATATCGCTAGATAAGGCCACCCTCTCACTCCTGATACTGTACCTCTAGCTACCGTAAAAGGCCAATACGCAGCTCATAGCAAGCTAAACCAACAGAGAAGTGATCATACAGGCATCCCAGGCTGATATAAAAGCTGGAGTCCAAACAACAATCCAGGAATAAAGAAGATGGCGCTCAAAAGGTAAAGAAGGCGTTCAAAAGCTAAAAATATCTTAATACACACATAGCACAGCAGTGTTTTAAATCTCCTACCAGCGAAGGCCGCAAAAATATTTACAGGCTGCCATAAATATAACACACATCAACGATAAGTGAACCAACCCTTTCACAAACTGGGCCCTGCATAATCAATAGAAGGCTTATCACAGAAAAAGAGTGAACAGGGGGAAAATGTACATATAGCTAATTATCTAGGCCATAAATCAACAAAACCAAATAGCACCTCCAGAAGGGACACTTTTTCTACTGCAGCTCTCATAGCAAGCAGAAGGGCTGGATAACCCAAGGGAATAAAAACCTCTACACCTTTCCAGAACAGGCTTCAGATACACTAAAGCTTCTTACTCTTAATAACAAGGAGACTGAGTGTAATGCCTAGTAAAAGTCAAAGCAAGACAGATAAAGCTTCATCCTGTAAGCCACTAAAACAATATCTGAAACCGATTGAAACATTAATGGACACTAACAGAGGAGATATGGCTCACCGACAAAATAATACCACTGCAATTGTACACCATACTGAAACGCTTTCACCTCAATATGTGACTAAAGAAGACCTACAGCACTTATCCTCCAAGGAGGACATTAAGGGGGTAATGCAAGAGATGCAACGCCTCTATGGGGATCTCAGAAAAGATCTTAGCGCTCTAGATACCAGTCAAAAAAGTAGAAACAACTCAAACAAATGCACTGGTATCAATACAACATAACACCAAAGAGCTTCAAACCAAGCTGATAACCTACAGTACCTTAATGATAAAATAGAGGACTTAGATAATAGATGCCGCAGGAAGAACTTGCGAATCAGGGGAGTATATGAATCCGTTCACCCCTCGGCTATAGAAAGGTACTTCCATGCTCTTTTCAGGATCATTAAAGGAAACTCATCATTACCGGACATACCCATAGAAAGGGCCTATAGAGAATTGAGACCAAAGTCTCCTGCTAAGGCCCTGCTGAGGAACATTATTGTGAAATTCCTGAGCTATAAATACAAGATAGAATTACTTCAAGGTGCTAGAGTTAAACATCCCATTTTTCATGCAGGCAAGGAAATCCATTTCTTCACAGACCTCTCCCCAACAACTCTCCAAAAGAGAAGAGAATTGGGTCACATCACCTCAACTCTCCGTATGCACAAGATACAATATAGATGGGGGTTCCCAGTATCTATAATTGCTACTAACAACAACAAAACAGCAATCTTCAGACCTGGCACTGATGTGAACATCTTCTACGATGCTTTGTCCTTGCAGGAAGCCACTTCAGACAATTCTGGAAACCACAGCACAAACAATGCTCCACAGCACTCCATTGTGCCTATCGCACAAGAAGATTTAACAAGATGAACATTTAATTTCAGCTAAGTGCTAAGACTTACTTATAATTTATGGTATTTTTACATTGTGTTTACAGGTTAAAATTATGTTTTTTTGTATGTTCATTACATTAGGTTTGACCTGCAGTTAAAGCAGGAATTAGTTCAATCTCTGTTTACATTTATTTATTAATTATTATATCCCAGGGGCTACAATGAGGGAAACACCCCCCGTAAAGATTAGAATAGATCCCATAATTCTACTAAAACACTACAGATATCCTCAACAGAGAGATTATTGAATCTTCTAATGACACTTGGTCGACACTTGGTCAACACTTGAAACACAAATACATGAATGTGTATTGCCAAATCCTTCTTTCCATTTGGGATCTGAATGTTGCTTTCAATATTCAAAATACCCTTTTTTTGTTTAATGCCCCTTTAAACAACATATTACATCATGTTATGTAAAACAGTAATGACAATATTTTATGTTAATGTATATTTTTTTCATTTTTGGCAACATACATCAAAGATAAAATATATTATTACTAATTTACAAAAATATGAAATCATATATTTTTATATAGTGACTTAAACCATTTATTATATTTTGGTTATTTCAAGGAGATGTCCTTTACATTTCCCTTGGAGGCAAGTTGTGCTTTAAGAGGGTGCCCTGAACTTTTTCCTTCAAGGCCAGTTCTTTGTTCATGCATGATTTCTCACCTAAATAAAGCTAGGCAGTTTTGTAGCTGAAGGAACAGAGGGATAACAGTTCTGTTACAGTGTAAAAATATGTTTAAACAATTCTTTTTTAGTATTATCTGTAGTAGAAGGTGAAAACTTGAAGGTGATTTTAAAATTAATTCTACAGGGAAATAATGTTTTATGCCTATTGCTTTAGGAAATAACAACCTTACATTTCAAATAAAAAAACAACACAACAAGAGATATGTCCTAAAAAATCATTTCATTCTGAAAAGTGAGGACTCAAGTAAACCACTTCATGTCAAATCACCTTTCCTAGGTGAAAATTCTGTGGTTTTAGCAGAATAAGTAGTTAGTGGATCATTATACAAGCTCTCTAAAGAAGACAGAGATTACAGAATAAGACTATTGGTATTCATAAGATACTAGGCACAGGAGAGAAGCTCTATTTTAAGGTGAGAATTTGTAGACCATAGGGTAGATTTATTAAGCAGTAGATGCTGCAATCTACCCCCGTAGTTTCCGGTTCCCCTAAAACTGAAGTTAAGAAGCAGCGGTCTTAAGACCGCTGCTCCTTACCTCATCTGCCACCTCTGAGGTGGCGGACAGCAATCATCCCCGATCGAATACCTTCAAATTTAAGGATTTGAGATCCTGATGGAAAAAAGGACCTTGTGACAGAAGGTCTGGTCTTAACGGAAGAGTCCACGGTTGGCAAGAGGCCATCCGGACAAGATCCGCATACCAAAACCTGTGAGGCCATGCTGGAGCCACCAGCAGAACAAACAAGCTTTCCTTCAGAATCTTGGAGATTACTCTTGGAAGAAGAACTAGAGGCGGAAAGATATAGGCAGGATGATACTTCCAAGGAAGTGACAACGCATCCACTGCTTCCGCCTGAGGATCCCTGGATCTGGACAGATACCTGGGAAGTTTCTTGTTTAGATGAGAAGCCATCAGATCTATTTCTGGAAGTCTCCACATTTGAACAATCTGAAGAAATACCTCTGGGTGAAGAGACCATTCGCCCGGATGTAACGTTTGGCGACTGAGATAATCCGCTTCCCAATTGTCTATACCTGGGATATGAACCGCAGAAATTAGACAGGAGCTGGATTCCACCCATACCAGTATTTGAGATACTTCTTTCATAGCCAGAGGACTGTGAGTCCCTCCTTGATGATTGATATATGCCACAGTTGTGACATTGTCTGTCTGAAAACAAATGAACGATTCTCTCTTTAGAAGAGGCCATGACTGAAGAGCTCTGAAAATTGCACGGAGTTCCAAAATATTTATTGGTAATCTCACCTCCTGAGATTCCCATACCCCTTGTGCTGTCAGAGACCCCCAAACAGCTCCCCAACCTGTCAGACTTGCATCTGTTGAAATTACAGTCCAGGTCAGAAGAACAAAAGAAGCCCCCTGAACTAAACGATGGTGATCTGTCCACCACGTCAGAGAGTGTCGTACAATCGGTTTTAAAGATATTAATTGAGATATCTTTGTGTAATCCCTGCACCACTGATTCAGCATACAGAGCTGAAGAGGTCGCATGTGAAAACGAGCAAAGGGGATCGCGTCCGATGCAGCAGTCATAAGACCTAGAATTTCCATGCATAAGGCTACCGAAGGGAATGATTGAGACTGAAGGATTCGACAGGCTGAGATCAATTTTAGACGTCTCTTGTCTGTCAGAGACAGAGTCATGGACACTGAATTTATCTGGAAACCTAAAAAGGTTACCCTTGTCTGAGGAATCAATGAACTTTTCGGTAAATTGATCCTCCAAACATGATCTCGAAGAAACAACACAAGTCGATTCGTATGAGATTCTGCTAAATGTGAAGACTGAGCAAGTACCAAGATATCGTCCAAATAAGGAAATACCACAATACCCTGTTCTCTGATTACAGACAGAAGGGCACCGAGAACCTTTGTAAAAATTCTTGGAGCTGTTGCTAGGCCAAACGGCAGAGCCACAAACTGGTAATGCTTGTCTAGGAAAGAGAATCTCAGAAACTGATAGTGATCTGGATGAATCGGAATATGCAGATATGCATCCTGTAAATCTATTGTGGACATATAATGCCCTTGCTGAACAAAAGGCAGGATAGTCCTTATAGTTACCATTTTGAATGTTGGTATCCTTACATAACGATTCAATATTTTTAGATCCAGAACTGGTCTGAAGGAATTCTCCTTCTTTGGTACAATGAAGAGATTTGAATAAAACCCCAGCCCCTGTTCCAGAACTGGAACTGGTATAATTACTCCAGCCAACTCTAGATCTGAAACACATTTCAGAAATGCTTGAGCCTTCGCTGGATTTACTGGGACACGGGAAAGAAAAAATCTCTTTGCAGGAGGCCTTATCTTGAAGCCAATTCTGTACCCTTCTGAAACAATGTTCTGAATCCAAAGATTGTGACTTGAATTGATCCAAATTTCTTTGAAAAATCGTAATCTGCCCCCTACCAGCTGGGCTGGAATGAGGGCCGCACCTTCATGTGGACTTGGGAGCTGGCTTTGGTTTTCTAAAAGGCTTGGATTTATTTCAGACTGGAGATGGTTTCCAAACTGATACCGCTCCTGTGGATGAAGGATCAGGCTTTTGTTCCTTATTGTGACGAAAGGAACGAAAACGATTATTAGATCTAAATTTACCTTTAGATTTTTTATCCTGTGGTAAAAAAGTTCCTTTCCCTCCAGTAACAGTTGAGATAATAGAATCCAACTGAGAACCAAATAATTTATTACCCTGGAAAGAAAGGGAAAGCAAAGTTGACTTAGAAGACATATCAGCATTCCAAGTTTTAAGCCATAAAGCTATTCTAGCTAAAATAGCTAGAGACATATACCTGACATCAACTCTAATGATATCAAAGATGGCATCACAAATAAAGGTATTAGCATGTTGAAGAAGATTAACAATGCTATGAGAATTATGATCTGTTACTTGTTGCGCTAAAGCTTCTAACCAAAAAGTTGAAGCTGCAGCAACATCCGCCAAAGATATAGCAGGTCTAAGAAGATTACCTGAACATAAGTAAGCTTTTCTTAGAAAGGATTCAATCTTCCTATCTAAAGGATCCTTAAAGGAAGTACTAACTGCCGTAGGAATAGTAGTACTCTAATCTGTCAGATGGCACAGGATGTAATTGCTTAAAACGTTTAGAAGGAGTAAATGAATTACCCAAATTATTCCATTCCCTGAAGATTACTTCAGAAATAGCATCAGGGACAGGAAAAACTTCTGGAATAACTACAGGAGATTTAAAAACCTTATTTAAGCGTTTAGTTTTAGTATCAAGAGGACCAGAATCCTCTATTTCTAAAGTAATTAAGACTTCTTTAAGTAAAGAACGAATAAATTCCTTTTTGAATAAATATGAAGATTTATCAGCATCAACCTCTGAAACAGAATCCTCTGAACCAGAGGAATCATTATCAGAATCAGAATGATGATGTTCATTTAAAAATTCATCTGAAAAATGAGAAGTTTTAAAAGACCTTTTACGTTTACTAGAAGGAGGAATAACAGACATAGCCTTCTTAATGGATTTAGACACAAAATCTCTTATGTTAACAGGAACACTCTGAGTATTAGATGTTGATGGAACAGCAACAGGTAATGTAACATTACTAAAGGAAATATTATCTGCATTAACAAGTTTGTCATGACATTCACTACAAACAACAGCTGGAGGAACAGATACCACAAGTTTACAGCAGATACACTTAACTAGGAAATCTTGCAATATGTAATAGAAAAAACAACATATAAAGCAAATTTGATCAAATTCCTTAAATGACAGTTTCAGGAATGGGAAAAAATGCCAGTGAACAAGCTTCTAGCAACCAGAAGCAATAAATAATGAGACTTAAATAATGTGGAGACAATAGTGACGCCCATATTTTTTAGCGCCAAAAAAGACGCCCACATTATTTGGTGCCTAAATGCTTTTGGCGCCAAAAATGACGCCACATCCGGAACGCCGACACTTTTGGCGCAAAAATACGTCAAAAATGACGCAACTTCCGGCGACACGTATGACGCCGGAAACAGAAAAAAAACATTTTTGCGCCAAAAAAGTCCGCGATAAAATGAAGCATTTTCAGCCCCCGCGAGCCTAACAGCCCACAGGGAAAAAAGTCAAATTTTAAGGTAAGAAAAAAATTGATTTATTCATATGCATTATCCCAAATATGAAACTGACTGTCTGAAATAAGAAACGTTGAACATCCTGAGTCAAGGCAAATAAATGTTTGAACACATATATTTAGAACTTTATATAAAAGTGCCCAACCATAGCTTAGAGTGTCACAGAAAATAAGACTTACTTACCCCAGGACACTCATCTACATGTAGTAGAAAGCCAAACCAGTACTGAAACGAGAATCAGTAGAGGTAATGGTATATATAAGAGTATATCGTCGATCTGAAAAGGGAGGTAAGAGATGAATCTCTACGACCGATAATAGAGAACCTATGAAATAGACCCCGTAGAAGGAGATCATTGAATTCAAATAGGCAATACTCTCCTCACATCCCTCTGACATTCACTGCACGCTGAGAGGAAAACCGGGCTCCAACCTGCTGCGGAGCGCATATCAACGTAGAATCTAGCACAAACTTACTTCACCACCTCCATAGGAGGCAAAGTTTGTAAAACTGATTTGTGGGTGTGGTGAGGGGTGTATTTATAGGCATTTTGAGGTTTGGGAAACTTTGCCCCTCCTGGTAGGAATGTATATCCCATACGTCACTAGCTCATGGACTCTTGCTAATTACATGAAAGAAATGTTTCTTTTGTGATTCAGATAGAGCATGCAATTTTAAGCAACTTTCTAATTTACTCATATTATCAATTTTTCTTCATTCTCTTGCTATCTTTATATAAAAAAGAAGGCATCTAAGCTTTTTTCTTGGTTCAGGACTCTGGACAGCAGTTTTTGATTGGTGGATGAATTTATCCACCAATCAGCAAGGACAACCTAAATTGTTCACCAAAAATGGGCCGGCATCTAAACTTACATTCTTGCATTTCAAATAAAGATTCCAAGAGAATGAAGAAAATTTGATAATAGGAGTAAATTAGAAAGTTGCTTAAAATGTCATGCTCTATCTGAATCACTAAAGAAAAAATTTGGTTACAGTGTCCCTTTAAGTTATTAACCCCTTAATGACCGAGGACGTACGCCACACGTCCTCAGAAAAAAGGCAGTTAACGCCTGAGGACGTGTGGCGTACGTCCTCGGTTTGGAAAGCAGCTGGAAGCGATCCTCATCGCTTCCAGCTGCTTTCCGGTTATTGCAGGATGCCTCAATATCGAGGCATCCTGCAATAACAATTTGTACCCCTCCGGTGCAGAGAGAGCCACTCTGTGGCCCTCTCTACACCGGCCATCGATGGCCGCAATCGTTGGTGGGTGGGAGCTGCAGTGGGAGGCGGGTGGGCGGCCATCGATGGCTTCAGATACACAGAGGGGGGCGGGATCGGGGGCGGGAGAGTCAGGGGCGCGCACAGACACACGCCCGTGCACGGGGGATCGGCGGGCGGGCGCGTGCACGGCAGGGAGCGGGTGGGAACCGCTTACACTACAGAAATAATTATGTAGTAAGTGGGAGGAAGAGGGGGAGTAAATGCCCCCAAAAACTAATCTAAGGGATCTGGGAGGGGGTGGGGGTAGGGGTTGGTCGTGGGGAAGCTACACTACAGCAAAATGTAAAAAAAATAAATACAAAAAGAGGAAAAAATATTGTTAACTGGGTACTGGCAGACAGCTGCCAGTACCCAAGATGGCCCCCAATAAGGCAGGGGGGGGTTAGAGAGCTGTTTTTTGGGGGGATCAGGGAGGTTGGGGGCTAAGGGGGGATCCTACAAAGTAGCATATGTAAATATGCTAAAGATGTATTTTTAAAAAAAAAAAAAAAAACTTTTATTTTAGTACTGGCAGACTTTCTGCCAGTACTTAAAATGGCGGGGACAATTGTGGGGTGGGGGAGGGAAGGGAGCTGTTTGGGAGATATCAGGGGGTCTGATGTGTCAGGTGGGAGGCTGATCTCTACACTAAAGCTAAAATTAACCCCGCAAGCTCCCTACAAACTACCTAATTAACCCCTTGACTGCTAGCCATAATACATGTGTGATGCGCAGCAGCACTTTGCGGCCTTCTAATTACCAAAAAGCAACCCCAAAGTCATATATGTCTGCTATTTCTGAACAAAGGGGATCCCAGAGAAGCATTTACAACTATTTGTGCCATAATTGCACATGCTGTTTGTAAATAATTTCAGTGAGAAACCTAAAATTGTGAAAAATTTAGCGTTTTTTTTAATTTGATTGCATTTGGCGGTGAAATGGTGGCATGAAATATACCAAAATGGGCCTAGATCAATACTTGGGGTTGTCTACTACACTACACTGAAGCTAAAATTAACCCTAGAAGCTCCCTACATGCTCCCTAATTAACCCCTTCACTGCTGGGCATAATACACGTGTGGTGCACAGTCGCATTTAGCAGCCTTCTAATTAGTAAAAAGCAAAACCAAAGCCATATATGTCTGCTATTTATGAACAAAGGGGATCCCAGAGAAGCATTTACAACCATGTATGCTATAATTGCATAAGTTTTTTGTAAATAATTTCAGTGAGAAACCTAAAGTTTGTGAAAAAAATTGTGAAAAAGTGAACATTTTTTTTTATTTGATCGCATTTGGCGGTGAAATGGTGGCATGAAATATACCAAAATGGGCCTAGATCAATACTTTGGAATGTCTTCTAAAAAAAAATATATACATGTCAAGGGATATTCAGGGATTCCTGAAAGATATCAGTGTTCCAATGTAACTAGCGCTAATTTTGAAAAAAAGTGGTTTGGAAATAGCAAAGTGCTACTTATATTTATGGCCCTATAACTTGCAAAAAAAGCAAAGAACATGTAAACATTGGGTATTTCTAAACTCAGGACAAAATTTAGAAACTATTTAGCATGGTTTTTGTTTGGTGGTTGTAGATGTATAACAGATTTTGGGGGTCAAAGTTAGAAAAAGTGTGTTTTTTTCTATTTTTTCCTCATATTTTATAAAAAATTTTATAGTAAATTATAAGATATGAGGAAAATAATGGTATATTTTGAAAGTCCATTTAATGGCGAGAAAAACGGTATATAATATGTGTGGGTACATTAAATGAGCAAGGGGAAAATTACAGCTAAACACAAACACCGCAGAAATGTAAAAATAGCCTTGGTCCCAAATGGACAGAAAATGGAAAAGTGCTGTGGTCATTAAGGGGTTAAGTTAACACTGACCTAGGAATAAGCGTGAGGCAGCTCACCAAACAAGCACCAAAGCAGAGGGGAGAAGCGCTATATAGCGCATCGATAATGTAGACAGCAATGTCCCAAATATTCACAGTAACAAAACGATTTTGCAAAGTACCTGCTACTTTTGATAGGTGCGTGAAAAAGCAGTTCATGCTGCGGTTCTTCTCTGCGGCTCTATCTGCGTCCTGGAGGACAACCTATGATGACTACTGCGGCGTGTGGATCATGTGACTCAGATTACGTCACGTTTAAAAGTATAGTTCGATTCTTGATTCAATTTATGAAGTAACTGTAGCGCTACAGCTTGTAATTCTGAGGAATCTCTGTAAACAAGTCCTACTTAAGTACCTCTTAGGGTTGGGCAAATTGCTTCCTCGGTGTGAAACAGAGCAATATCTTGTATTTAGATGCATACCAGGGGGGCCTGTTTGGGAAAAGTGCCGTGACAGGAGGATTCCTAGTCAGACAAGAAGCGTCTACACGTTTCGCCCTAGACTGGGCTTTATCAAGACTTGTATTCTTTCATGTTAGAGTTTCTCTTTTAAATAGGCCTCCCTTTTCTCTGATTAGTGGTTGTCAACTCAAATTAAAGGTGGAATTGGGAATTTCTATTAAAATGCAGTAAAGGTAATATCGTTTGAGTAACCAAGTGAATGGCATTATTATAAATACGTTCAATATATCAATATCTTACAGAGGGGATCATCCATTTGTAAAAAAAGATAAGTATATAATTATGTGCTATAAATGGAATATAATTCCCCACTGATACATTCAGTGCTGACTATATAATTTAAGATAACATGGAGTTATTATTTTAAAATATAAAATTCTCAAGCGGTATAAAGAATATTTATATATTCTCAAATTATGGACTTGGGAAAAGAGTCTGAGAAACAGATTACATTTTTATAGACTAGGCACATATAATTCAAAATAAACACAAATTTTCTTTATATATTCATAGAATGGTTAAGAGGTTGAGGAGCCATTTTCCGTTCTTTGCAGCACAGCTGTCCTATTTTATGACACCTTATAATAGAGTCTATAGGAAAGGTGTAATATCTAACTCTGAATTGAATCCTGAGGGATAGAGAGTATCCATTTGATATATAAGTTCTGCTTCCATTTTAAGGAGGTGTTGTTCTTTATTACCTCTTTTTCCAGTTAGATACTAGTTTCATGACACCCCAAAATCTAAAATCCTTTAAATTGTTAGCATGTATTTCTCTACAATGGGTGTATAAATGGGTATCTAAATTACACTATGCATGAAAGATGTTCCCTGATCCTCTCTCTAAGGCTCCTAGTGGTTTCTTCTATATAGAATTTTTTGCAGTCTATAAAAACTTAATCTAGATCAGAATCATCGGAATTCCAAGCTGTAGCATTACAGTTACTTCATAAATTGGATCAAGAATTGGACTATACTTTTAAACGTGACGTAATCTGAGTCACGTGATCCACACACTGCAGTAGTCATCATAGGTTGTCCTCCTGGATGCGGATAGAGCCGCCGAGAGGAACCGCAGCATGAACTGCTTCTTCACGCACCTATCAAAAGTAACAGGTACTTTGTAAAAGCGTTTTTTACTGTGAATATTTGGGACTTTGCTGTCTACATTATCGATGCGCTATATAGCACTTCTCCCCTCTGCTTTGGTGGTTGTTTGGTGAGCTGCCTCACGCTTATTCCTAGGTCAGTGTTAACTTAAACGTGTCTTTAGAATTCAACAGCCTGGGTTTTTACATTGATTTTGGCCATCAGTTTTTAAGTTTTTTAAAATTGCATAAGGGAGACGTTCCTGTTTTTTACTCTCTACTAATTGTCTATATGTAATGCCTTGATGTATCTACACGTTGCTAGTTTTATTACTATATGTTACATTGTATATTACTATTGATTTAGATTAAATCCATATCCATGCATTTAGCGCTACCTCTTTTTCTTTTATTGTTAATTTGAGTTTGATCTTGAGGGGTTGAACTGAGGTAGCAGAATATTGTCTTGAATGCTTCTATCTATCACATAATAGTTCAATGTATTGATGACTATCACCAGAAAATATTTTAAGCAGGACACATGCTGATCAGGTAACACATTGGAATTAGAAGTGTCAATCTCTTTGAGGGCCACAGAAGCAGGTTGTGTGTTTTACAACCATTTAATCCCCTTGTTGGGACAATCACCACCTATGAGAAGGGCCACCTGAAATGCAGGTTGGGCAAATTCAGCAGGACTAGGCATGCAATAAGCAACTTCTAGCTTGAGTTGTACTCATAAGTAATCATATAGAATTTCTAACAAATATGTCCTAATCACTGGGTCCATAAATGCTTAATTCCTAGATTTTGAACTTGCTGCTACAGATGAGCTTATAAAATAGGCATAGAATTATGATAGGTTATCACCCAGCATTGAAATTATCGGTGACTACATACTCAAATCAATAAACTTGTTTACCCTGCAAACATGTATCTCATTGCAAACTTTCCTGCTAGATTTTCTTGCAGTTTCTGTGTATTAGTCTACCTCCTGTTTATGGCCTTAAAGGGACAGTAAACATCTTATAATTACAAGACATTTCTGTTGTGTTCCTATAGAATAACATATCATCGAAGTCTTAACATTTTTAAAACAAATTAAGATTATTATTATTATCAGGAATTTGTAGAGCACCAACAGATTCCGCAGCGCTATAAACATAGGTATACAAGGTAACATTTATAGGGGTCAAATGGGTAGAGGGCCCTGCCGAGAGTAATGGGCTCTTATAAGAGTGATCTACAAACAGCTGGGCTCCTAGGCTTACATGCTAAGGGGTTCAAGGGGATAGCAATGGAGTTAGGAAAGGTTAGTGTAGGTTGTATGCATCCCTGGATAGTACAGTCTTTAGGGAGCGCTTGAAGCTTTCAAAACTAGGGGGGAGTCTTGTGGAGCGAGGCAGAGTGTTCCACAAGATGGAAGCCAGTCTGGAGAAGTCTTGTAAACGGGAATGTGAGGAGGTAACAAGAGAGGAGGAGAGTAGGAGATCATGGGCAGAGCGCCATATCTATAGAACATTTATTTGAAAATAATCTCATAGATAATGACAAAAAGTAACATCTATCTGCACCATTGATCACACAATGTGATCATCTTGATCTGACAAAACCACTTCACACTACCTCTCTACATAGACCATGCAAAAGAAACTAACTTACCCCTGATTAACTGAAACAAAAGGCTCTTCATTCACCATCAACAAAAATAAGGAATAGAAGTTCAAATCAAAATCCCATTACCAGCTGATCATCAGTAAAGCCCCACCTCCAACCACTATTGAATGTATGCCTCACAACATGGTAACCTAATATACATGTGATTGTCTAAACCAGACTAGATCTACAGCAATAGGGGAGTTGCATAACTATTATACAAACTAACACAGCAATCAATTTAACTAATGTTACCACAGCAGTAAACTTATGTTGCTAACTGCACATCAGATCTATCATCCTATATCAAATCTGTGTAATGATCCAAGGTCACACTATACCACTGATTCCATAAGGACTCTCCACTCTCAACCAATCACATCACAGTGAACTCTAAATGTGTAAATGTCCTGGGAAACATTGTTACTGTCAAGCCATCTCCAATACCAATGTCAGGAAACAGCGCAAATCTAAACCGTCTCACTAGACAGTGACAATAGGTATTTTAGAGAGGCTCAGCACCAGACCATCCAGAGTATCTTTATGTCATGTTTGGTAGTGCACTGGTATCTCTACTAAACTCACATGTAGATCTAGAATGCGTGCCTCACATAGGGGCCGAATTATCAATGTCTGTCCAACATGATACGCTGTATCGTATCATGTCCGACAGACATCGCTGAATGCCGACAGCATACGCTGTCGGTGATTATCACTGCACAAGCAGTTCTGGTGAACTGCTTGTGCAATGCCACCCCCTGCAGATTTGTGGCCAATTGGCCACTAGCAGGAGGTGTCAATCATCCCGATCGTATAGGATCGGGCGGATTGATGTCTACAGCCTCAGAGCAGGCGATCCAGTTAAAGAGCAGTGGTGTTAAGAAACAGGGGCATCAAGGGCCGTTCAGCCCTTGATAAATCATACCCTTAGTGTCTTCTCCACCCAAGCAGTAACTATGTTCGCTAGGCTCGTCAGGGCAGACTATTAAATACATTTTGTAGGTGAAGCAATAGAATGTGCAAGAATGTTTTATAGTATTTAGCGCCAAGCCTGTCTGGGCCTGGGCTTTTTCCGTTGGGAAGATCTTTTAAAGTGTTTTGTATTTCTTCAAGTGTTAGGAGAGATTCAAGAAAATCTATTGCATCTTGTTCTAATGTTGGTAGATGTGTATAAGTTAAATACTCCTGTGCCATATGATGGACAGAGTCCTTCTCAGGAGGTGGGGTAGGAAGAGAACATTTAAGATTGTATTATTTACTGTAGTAGGAACGAAAAGTTTCTGCTATTTTGGGGCTGTCATTATGAGTTTTACCTTCTCTATCTTTTATGGCAAATACATGTGATTTCAATTGTGTGCGTCAAAGTGCTCCCTTCATAATATTTTTGTTTTAATATTAAAGCTTTACATTGGTTTTTGTCTTGTAGTAGTTGTTTAAAGTCTAACCTAGCCTGGTTTAAAGCAGATTCTAAGATAGCATCAGAGGTGTTTTTTTGTGTTGTTCCTCTAAAGTCAGTATATTTTGGAGAATGGAGTTGTATTTTTCCCTGTTCTATTTTAAAATTGTGACTTTATGTTTAACAAAGTGGCCTCTAATAACACACTTGTGTGCTTCCCATATTGTAGGTAAGGTTAGGTCATCTATCATCTATTCAAAAAAAATCAGTTATCATGGAGGTCAAGTCTTCTCTAACTACTGGATTTTCCAGAAGAATGTAATCTAGTCGCCACAGGATGACTGGAGTATCAGGTCCGATTATCTCCCATGTGACCGGTGCGTGGTCGGACCAAGTGATGGGGGAGATGTCACTACGTATTACATATGCAATTCCTTGGGAGTCTGTGAAGAAGTAATCAATGTGGGAGTACTTCTTGTGTGGGCTAGAGTAATAAGTAAAATTAGTGTCTGTTGGGTGCATGGTGCGCCAGATGTCGTGCAGCAGATGGTTTTTAAATGTTATTATTTGTTTTAGTATGTGATGCGAAACACTGGAGATTCCTTTGGAAGTATCCAGTCTTGGATGTAGAGGTGCCTCCTAGGAACAATACTCCTTTAGCTAATTCAAGTAGCTTGCCAGAGAGAGTTCTAAAAAAAAGTGTATTGGGCTGTATTAGGGGCATATACGTTGGCAAGCATTATAGGTCTGCAATATATTAAAGGGCCATAATACCCAAATGTTTAAACACTTGAAAGTGATGCAGCATAGCTGTAAAAAGCTGACTAGAAAATATCACCTGAACATCTCTATGTAAAAAAGAAAGATATTTTACCTCAAAAGTTCCTCAGTAGCCACCTCCCATTGTAAAGGATTTCTAAGCAGCATATTAGTATGTCTGTCCCGGGACAACTGAAAGGATGAGCTTCGTGCACTCTCATATTATTTCACCAATCAGGTAAAGGAAGCTTACTATGAAATCTCATGAGAGTTAAGTCAAATCTCATAAGATCACAGTAAGAGTTCATGACCTCAGCACTGCTGATGCTGATTGGCTGCTGTTCATTTCTTCATTTTTTTAATTTTTTTACCTGCAGCTGGGAGCAGCTGAGTATAACTTTTTACACAGAACTTACTCTGGTGAGCTGAGGAGATTGTGAGGTAAAATATCTTCCTTTTTTACATAGAGATGTTCAGGTGATATTTTCCTGTCAGCTTTTTACAGTTATACTGCATCAGTTTCAAGTGATTTAGCATATGAGTATTATGTCCCTTTAACCCCACTATGATGAGGTATCTACCTTCATTATTTCTTTAAATTTTTTGGAGCTGGAAGGAGATTTTGTGGTGTAATAGTATACCTACTCCATTTTGTTTACGTAGGCCTGATGAAAAAAATGCTGTGGGGTATCTATGATTGTGCCATTTAGTTTCTTTATGTTTTGAAAAGTGCGACTCTTGCAGAAAGATTATATCTCCCTGTAATTTTTGTAGCTCTCAAGATACTATGGATCTTTTACCTGGGTTGTTTAAGCCCTTAGCGTCGATCGTGATAAGTTTAAGTGTGTGTACTTTCAAGTTTAGTTTGTGGAGACACCATTGTATAGTGGTGTAAAAAAAAGGGGGGGGAGAAGATGGAGTTAGGAAGAGAGTAAGAAAAAGAGTTATAAGAATGGGAGATTACAAACTTTGTTTAATAGCAATAAATTCAACAATATTTATAGTTAGTATTTCTTTTCCCCGTGTGTGAACCAGGGTATTATTAATAAAGAACCTTACTAGTAGTACAACAGTAATGCCAACAAGTCTTTTATAACAACAGTCTTAGCTTTTAAGGATAGTCTAGAGGGTATGTGCCAGACTGGGAAATCAAACTGGTCCTGGAAATATATATATAAACCAGCCCAGCCCTGCCCCCCGCCCCCACCACCAGCCCAGCCAACTCTGCCACCTGATATAGGTACACATAATAAGAAAAGATTAGTATGAGAATAACATGTAGATGTATTTTTTAAAACTTTCATTAGCTGTTTAAATATTGACAAAATAATTGTAAAGTTTTAGTGTCTATAAAACACTGGGAGCTGCCATGTTGTAACTTAGGTTACATTCTCTGCTGTGGCCAATTAGGGACAGTTATAAATAGGTCACTCGAGTGTGCAGCAAATGGATGTGTGGAATATAACAGTGTTCTGCAATTCCATTTCTAACAGGAACTGAAAAGCTCACAATTTCAGAATGGAATTACAGGAAAAGGAGACAAAATAAATAATGAAAGTATATTGCAGTTTTTGTTTTATATACACAATTTAACATTTTATATTCTCAAAATGTTTAATGTCCCTTTAAGGTGTTAAAAGAAACTTGAAAAGCCAGAAAGCACATTTTGTTTTAGGAGTTCCCAGTGTTTGTACCCCTACATGTGTAAATGCTGGCTGGACACCCTAATAAGTACTTCTGAGAATACAACATTTCTATTGACTTATATTGATAACTTCATGTATATTATTAACATACGGCTAGATTACAAGTTTTTGTCGGAAAGGCTGTGCGGTGCTAACGCTCCTTTTTTTTCTCACCGCTCACTTAAGACAGCGCTGGTATTACGAGTTTTCTGCAAGCCGGCGTTAGCCTCAGAAAAGTGAGCGTTGAGCAAAATTTAGCTCCACATCTCACCTCAATACCAGCGCTGCTTACGGTAGAAGTAAGCAGGTAAAAAGTGCTCGTGCACGATTTCCCCATAGGAGACAATGGGGCTGAGCTGGCTGAAAAAAAACCTAACACCAACAAAAAGCAGCCCCATTGTTTCCTATGGGAAAATACATTTTACGTCTACACCTAACACCCTAACATGAACCCCGAGTCTAAACACCCCTAATCTGCCGCTCTGGACACCGCCGCCACCTGCATTATACTTATGAACCCCTAATCTGATGCCCTCAACATCGCCGAACCCTACATTTTATTTATTAACCCCTAATCTGCCCCCCCAACGTCGCCACAACTTTATTAAATTTATTAACCCCTAATCTGCCGCCGCCAACATCGCCGCCACTATAATAAAGTTATTAACCCCTAAACCTAAGTCTAACCCTAACACCCCCCTAACTTAAATATAATTTAAATACATCTAAATAAATTTACTAAAATTAACTAAATTATTCCTATTTAAAACTAAATACTTAGTTACATTGTAGCTATCTCAGGGTTTATTTTTATTTTACAGGCAACTTTGTATTTATTTTAACTAGGTACAATAGTTATTAAATAGTTATTAACTATTTAATAACTACCTAGTTAAAATAAGTACAAATTTACCTGTAAAATAAACCCTAACCTAAGTTACAATTACACCTAACACTACACTATAATTAAATTAATTACCTAAACTAACTACAATTAAATACAATTAAATAAAATAAACTAAAGTACAAAAAAAACAAACACTAAATTACAGAAAATAAAAAAGAAATGACAAATTTTTAAACTAATTTCACCTAATCTAATCCCCCTAATAAAATAACAAAGCACCCCAAAATAAAAAAAAATCCCTACCCTATACTAAATTACAAATAGCCCTTAAAAGGGCTTTTTGCGGGACATTGCCCCAAAGTAATCAGCTCTTTTACCTTTAAAAAAATACAATACCCCCCCAACCTTAAAACCCACCACACACACACCCAAGCCTACTCTAAAACCCACCCAATCCTCCTTAATAAAACCTAACACTACCCCGTTGAAGACCACCCTACCTTGAGCCGTCTTCACCCAACCGTGCACAAGTGGACCTCCAGAGAGGCAGAAGTCTTCATCCGATCCGGCCAGAAGAGGACATCCAGACCGGCCAAAGTCTTCATCCAGGCGGCATCTTCTATCTTCTTCCATCCGGAGCAGAGCGGGTCCATCTTGAAGACATCCGACGCGGAGCATCCTCTTCCATCCAACGGCGACTAAAGAATGAAGGTTCTTTTAAGTGACATCATCCAAGATGGTGTCCCTTCAATTCCGATTGGCTGATAGAATCCTATCAGCCAATCGGAATTAAGGTAGGAAAAATCCTATTGGCTGTTGGATCAGCCAATAGAATTGAAGTTCATTGATATTGGCTGATCCAATCAGCCAATAGGATTGAGCTTGCATTCTATTGGCTGTTCCAATCAGCCAATAGAATGCAAGCTCAATTCTATTGGCTGATTGTATCAGCCAATACGATTTTTCCTACCTTAATTCCGATTGGCTGATAGGATTCTATCAGCCAATCAGAATTGAAGGGAAGCCATCTTAGATGACGTCACTTAAAGGAACCTTCATTCTTCAGTCACCGTCGGATGGAAGAGGATGCTCCGCACCGGATGTCTTCAAGATGGACCCGCTCCGCTCCGGATGGAAGAAGATAGAAGATGCCGCCTGGATGAAGACTTCTGCCAGTGTGGATGTCCTCTTCTGGCCATATCGGATGAAGACTTCTACCGCTCTGGAGGTCCACTTGTGCCCGGTTGGGTGAAGACGGCTCAAGGTAGGGTGATCTTCAAGGGGGTAGTGTTAGGTTTTATTAAGGGGAGTTTGTGTGGGTTTTAGAGTAGGGTTGGGTGTTTGGGTGGTGGGTTTTAATGTTTTGGGGGGGGGGTATTGTATTTTTTTTTTACAGGTAAAAGAGCTGATTACTTTGGGGCAATGCCCCACAAAAGGCCCTTTTAAGGGCTATTTGTAATTTAATTTTTTATTTTGGGGGGCTTTTTTTTATTTTATTAGGGGGATTAGATTAGGTCTAATTAGTTTAAAATATTTGTAATTTCTTTTTTATTTTCTGTAATTTAGTGTTTGTTTTTTTCCGTAATTTAGTTTATTTAATTTAATTGTAATTAATTGTAGGTAGTTTAAGGAATTAATTTAATTATAGTGTAGTGTTAGGTATAATTGTAACTTAGGTTAGGGTTTATTTTACAGGTAAATTTGTACTTATTTTAACTAGGTAGTTATTAAATAGTTAATAACTATTTAATAACTATTGTACCTAGTTAAAATAAATGCAAAGTTGCCTGTAAAATAACAATAAACCCTGAGATAGATACAATGTAACTATTAATTATATTGTAGCTATCTTATGGTTTATTTGACAAGTAAGTATTTAGTTTTAAATAGGAATAATTTATTTAATAATAGTAATTTTATTTTGTTTTATTTAAATTATATTTAAGTTAGGGGGGTGTTAGGGTTAGGGTTAGACATAGGTTTAGGGGTTAATAAATTTAATATAGTAGTGGCAACGTTGGGGGTCGGCAGATTAGGGGTTAATAAATGTAGCTAGGTGTCGGCGATGTTAGGGCAGGCAGATTAGGGGTTAATAAAATGTAACTAGTGTTTGCGAGGCGGGAGTGCTTTGGTTTAGGGGTTAATATATTTATTAAAGTGGCGGCGATGTCCGGTCGGCAGATTAGGGGTTAAACATTTTAGTTAAGTGTTTCCGATGTGTGGGGGGCCTCGGTTTAGGGGTTAATAGGTAGTTTATGGGTGTTAGTGTACTTTTAGCACTTTAGTTAAGAGATTTATGTTACAGCGTTAGCCCATAAAACTCTTAACTATAATGCGGTAGGAGTCTGGACAGGAGAGGGTCTACCGCTTACTTTTCCAGCAATCTTAATACCGGCATTAGGCAAATCCCATTAAAAAGATAGGATACACAATTGACGTAAGGGGATTTGCTGTATGCGAAAATCGCAGAAAAAAAGTGAGCGGTACACCTGTACCTGCCTGACTCGCAATACCAGCAGGCGTAAAAAAGCAGCATTGGGACCCCTCAACGCTGCTTTTTAAGGCTAACGCAAGACTCGTAATCTAGGTGATAATAAGGGTAAATACACACTCACCTGGACAAACCTACATGAAATATTAGGGGTTTTCAGATTCTGAAAACCCCTGATATTTCATGTAGGTTTGTCTATGTGAATGTGTATTTACCCTTATTATGTTAATAATATACATGGAGATATCATTATAAGGGCAGCCTTGACAATGACCAGGGCAGATAAGATAATGTGACAAGTTCAAAAAAGGACAAAACAACACTAATAGTATGCTGATTAATGGAATATAGGGCAGGCATAGGATGATGTATATTTGTAACTGTTACTGTGGGGCCCTTATTAATACATACATATAGTATGTCTGTGCATAGGCTAATGAAGATCCCCCCAATACAAGGTCAGGATAATACTAATTATTTTAGGGGAAAGTGAAAAGGGACACAGTGGTAGTATATGTCATATACTACCACTGTGTCCCTTCTCCCTTTCCCCTAAAATAAATTAGTATTATTAAGTATATCCTATCCTGACCTTGTATGGGGATCTTCATTAGCCTATGCACAGACAGTAATACATAACATATATATTATAATAAACAAGCTAAGTGGGCTCATATTAGGGCAAATGTATTGTCTTACTCTCTAAACACTTCTCTGAGACACACACACTTCAGGCTAGGCAGGCACAGCAGCATTCAGTAGTATAATACAGACAGACTTTTTAAACCTACCTACCTACCTGATGATCTGATCTTTTCTGAATTTCTGATCCCTGACCTGACCTGTAGCTATGACCCACCGGACTGTTTCTGACATGGACTGTCTGCTGTCTGGAGTGTCATTCTGTCCCACGTGACGTTCACGTGGCCTAACTCGCTGGTTCCCTCCTGGAGTCCTAAGTCCTTGTTGCGTGACACTGTGAGTGTGCACTGCTCACGTGACGTTTGCCCCGCCCCACCCCTCCCCCAGAGTGAATGAGTATTGCGGCTGGCCGGCGACGGCGACGTGAACGTGATGATGTCTGTGACTCTTGCGTGCTCACTGCTCAGTGATGTGAATCAATTGCAAAAAAAATTCCTAATTGCCAATTGGAGGCTGGAGCCGGTCCCGGACTCCTGAGCAGCCGCATGATATGATGATCCGCATCCTGAGTGATGACCAGCTGCTTAGCTTGACAGATGACAGTCACTGTGTCTGTTTTACAAATTACTGTCTGACTGTCACTGACTGCCCCAAAAGCATGTCGTCCGCCGGCCGCTCTGCAGTGCCGGCCCACTGGGATTTTTCCCGATATCCCAATGGCCCAATCCGGCCCTGCATTTCAATGGGTGTACCAAGGGGGGTGGCGGTTACATTGGGGGATAGAGGAGGTTGGAGGTTTTTCGCTGCCTACCTGGTCAGATGGCTGCATTTTCAACTGTCAATGTCTATAGTAAAATGTGGAAAGAAAGAGGTTACAGACCTGAGTGAGTGTTCTGACCTCCTAGAGAACAGGATGTTATAGATTACATCTTTGCATCATTGTCCTGCATGGAACAAGTTTGGTGAATGAAGTGGTCATATCAGGTTTGCTGATGTGTTTCCACTGAAGCCATTTCTGAAGGAGGCAGGTTGTCTGGTGTAGGAGCTGTAATATCCAATGTTGAGCAAAAGGATTCTAGGTCTTCCAACAACCTAAAGAGTGCTGTTTTATCACCTTTGTTGACTGGTAAGGTGGTGGTGAGAAATCTCAATTCTCTGCGTTTTTGAAGAGTCACTGGGCTGAGATCTGAGAATACTTGTAGTGTGATACCTGCATGTTGAATGGGATGTTTATTTCTGCTATGCCGAATAATTTCCTCTTTATCTTTATACTTGAATAGTCTAAGGATGACGTCCCTTGGAGGTGCTTTTGCTGATGGTTTCAGGAGTAGGGCCCTATGGGCTCTTTCAATGGTAACTTCAGGCGACATTGGTGAACCCTTAATCATTATAAATAGGTCTTGTAGATAACCTTGCGGGGCAGTAGGATTTATTGATTCTGGGATACCCCATATGCGTAAATTATTCCGCCTACTGCGGTTGTCCAGATTCTCTGTGCGGTCTAATATATTTTGAACCATATTTGCATTATATTGTGCTTTTGAAAAGGATTCTTTCAGTTTTTCTTGTATTGTGCCTTGAGAATGCTCAATATTGGTGACTCTTTGTGACAGATCTGTGACATCTCTGCGCAATTCACTGAACAAGTTTTTACTTCTGACATGATTTATTTTATGTCATCTTTTGAGGAGAGGGTTTTTAAGTTCTCTTTTGTAACATATTGTAGTGGTACAGTAGTAGACAAGGGCACCTGCCTTGGCTCAACTAGCTTAGGATTTGGCTATATACAGCTTTCTTCTGTTACATGTGGTTCTATTCCTTTGAGGTAATGGCTCATGTTTCTAGTCTTAGTCTCTTTATTGGGTAAGCTGGGCTTTTTCTGTGCCATATTTTGTGAGCTGTGGGATATTAATGTATTTATTTATTTTCCATTTTCCCCTTGCTTGCTTCTGTTATAAATCACACTGCAGAGTAGGTAGACTTAGTTGCAAGAATCTTTATCTATCACAGTACTGTAACGATGGCTTCAGTGTTTGTAGGAGTTGAGTGTAAACGTTTTTTCCTCTTATTATAGTAGTATCCCTTATTAGGAGGATTCACTATATTAGGGCTTCTCTGTTGGTATTTTTGTGCAGTTAGTTGTCAGGCTAATTGCTGAAACAGGGTTTAATGTAAATCCCCTCAGGGTCTATGTGCATATATTATGGCCTAATTTTAGTGTTAAGAAGCTGTGGAAGCTATGAAGTATTCTAGGCCTTCTTTGGTATTAACGTCAGCCTGCTAGTTTTGGGTTCCTAAGAGCCTTTGAAAGCCTGTCTTTGCTGTTATAAGCCCTCTCTTATGAATCCAGACACTCACCGGTCTCTGAGGAGTGGTGTTTTAGGCCTGGCAGCTGTGTATGATCTCTGTCGTGATGTGTATTCAGTTCCGGCAGCAAGATGAGCCGTCTTTATTTTTACAGCCTCCGTGAGGGGATTCTTCTGTCTGTGTGGCGCCAATGCGCTCCATGTACAGGGTTAGCTTTCCCCGGTGTATAGGTGGGGATCCAGTGATGCGATCGTTGCTGCGTGGTGGTTTGCGGCCTACATATACGGCGGTGTCCTATAATGGCGGATCCCATTATATACCCTATCTGTATATTAGTTTATTTACTGAGGGAAAAACTAAAAATACACTTAATATTGCTCCGAAATTGAGAAACTCCGGTTTAAGGGGGTATCGGAATAATTTGTTAAAAAAAGCTTAATAAGAGTTGAGAAAGCAATTCCATCTCTTGACAGAAGAGTCTCACATCTAAAACTGCTATATCAAGTATATCAGGCACCCTACCTGTTAAATAAATGGTATGGTGGAACGGATGCTAGATGCACAAAATGCAGACTCGTAGAGGCAAATTTAAGTTACTATGTCTTTGAATGCCCAAAAATTAAAAAACACTAGCTGAGGAAAATCTGTAAGATAGAAATTAACCTTACAAATATAGATATAATATTTCTCTGTAATGGGCAGGGGTATAGGTCTAATTCTAGATTAATTAACCTTACTATAATTTTAGGACGCAATTTAATATTCAAAGGATGAAAAGATATCAATGTTTCCAAAATCCCCCATTTTTTAAAAATTAATGATGCAACAATTAGCTATGGAACAATGCAAACTACGTGACGCTGGGGGGAAAACAATAACAAGATTCTTAATGAAATGGGAATCCTATATTACTGCTTTATCTGAAATGGAAAAAAATCATATCCTAAATCCTTTTAGGTTCTCAATAATGCTAGAACAATGGGGATGACATGGAGTGGAGTTAATATTTTTTTTTTCTCTACTCACCTTCAAGTGAGAGAGAATGGTGTGGGGGGGTTAAGTTAAAATTTCAACAACATGAGATGTTAATAACAAAACTTATAGTTTTGAGGTTTAAATTATATGTATAACATGATAATGTATCTTGCATTAATTATATGTATAACATGATAATGTATCTCGCATTATTTATGCGTAGACCATGTTAACCTGAAGCTAATTTGCTATATCGCCCTGCGTAGCAAATTAACTCATTTAATTTGATTAAATCTTATTTACATAGATAAGTTCATAATGAATCTTGCATTGGTCAGGTGAAGACCATGTTAACATTATGTTAATTTGATTTATCCGCCCTGCATGGCAAATTAATTTATATAATTTGATTATCTTTCATATATCTGTATATTATTTATCATTTTTGTTGATAGTAAAAAATAAACAATAATAAAAAAAAAAAGATAGTCACTCTACCGAACACCATTATTCAAGCACCGGATGCTTACTCACGAAGATCTTCCCCCTAACCTATAAATCCACAATACTGCTACGGTTGGAACATAAGC
Organism: Bombina bombina; assembly: GCF_027579735.1. Lineage (NCBI taxonomy): Eukaryota > Metazoa > Chordata > Amphibia > Anura > Bombinatoridae > Bombina > Bombina bombina. The sequence continues at coordinate 101,844,114 of NC_069506.1, read as the reverse complement.
ATATTTCCCCCTACAAGGTTACCCATATTACTGAGCCATCTCATAATATACCACTTGCTACAGTTTACAGTCAGGATCTTGACTTGATGTACAGCACCGTACTCCCGGATCAAAACCACCACACTCCAGTAACGGAGCAAATTAGTGCTGTATTTGTCACCACGCAGATGATCGTCAGCGGGTCGATAAAAACTCTTCAGAGGGATAAAAAAGGCAAGGCCTCATGCAGTCTCCTACCTGAGACATTCATAATACCCATACTAAACCCATTGGAAACTAAGTGGCACCCTTCAAACTTGGATCTGGGAATCCCAGATCATTCTGATGTCCATGGTTCAGCTTGAGGTTCTTACTTAGGCTAATAATGTGGGTAAACCAGTGATTAAAAGTTATCAATTCTTGTATCTTACGTATAACGCTATTATGTGTGCAAAATTCATAATGTCTATAGAAACTTCTACCTAGAGATCAATTCCTATTATATCTTAGTACTTAACCGCCCTTTTTACAACTAAAAAAGGGTTTGTATGTTTTCCCCTGTTTACATAATTTATAAGACTTATACATTTATTGTCCACTAGATGGCGATACTGGCATTGCATAAGGGGTAAGGTTAACTGTTTTCTGATAACATATCTACACAATAGACTAAGCTCCCTTCCAAAACTCTTAAACACTATCATGGCAATTAAGCTACTGCAAGCTAGCTATCATATTCCTAATACCCATAGCTGCTAAATAGGAGAGTGTACTTTTACTAACTCCTATGGCATGGTGCTGATCCATATGCTAGTTGTTTATTCAGTTTTGGCCCTTGCATCTCCATTTCTCAATTAACTTTTCTAATACAGCACTATATTTACTAATGATGCAACGTTCAAATGTTTGTTGTTTTCTTTATTTTTTATCTGTTAATGTTAAACCCTGGTTCACAGATCTCTATAACATTACAGGTCCAAGAGTGAACTACACTGATAAATTAATTAGGGGTAGAAAAAAATGAGGACTATATTCTTGTTTGTATATTTCAGACCTTCAGATATGATGTGACTATGTGATGCAATGTTTGTAATTTACACTGTTTGTGCACTCAATTCTTTGTCCTCAATAAAAATATAAATAAAAAATAAAAAAAGAACAGGCTTACACATTATCCATTTGATGTGAAGTTTCTTCTCTGCATAGTTCAAGCAACGGAGCAAATAACTGTACAATGCATGCTGACAATTAGAGTCCAAAACTAGAGTGGCACAATACTGAGAGGGAAATTGGGAACTATAAATTCCAGAATGCTTTGTAACTCCCAGAATACTGTGAGTCTTCATCTAAAACTGAACTACATTAAGAGGATTTAAAAAACATAAAAACTGACATTCAATTGTGTTTTTTTTTCTGCAGTTTTGCTTCAGGTGGGGAGGAAAATCCAGAAGGAAGCAGATGCCCCCTCTTGTGGACGCCCATGGTCCCAATTTACACAGAAGGCAAGGTTCTTTAGCTTAAAAATAAAACGGGTTTCCCTACTGGGGAATGTATTTACAGGATCTCACGACAATCCAATGAGTTAAGTCAATACATTTCTGGCACTTCAGTTTATAGACTATCCTTTCAGTTTGCAGGTTTTATGGTTAGACCTGCTGTCAATGTTGCTTGTGTAGCTGCTGCTACTGCTTTTTGGTGTGACAACATTTCAAAACTTGTTTCTAGGGAAACTACTCTGGATGAGCTTCAGGATTGTATAAATCTACTGAGAATTTCAAATAGCTGCTTTATTTGTGATGCAGCAGTGGCAATTATATACATTGATGCTAATAATGTTGTTTTTTGTCTGCTGATATGGTTTCTAAACACAGATTACTTTCTCTTCCCTTTCAAGGTAAAATCTTTGTTTGGGCCAGGACTGGATTCTACAGTTATTAGGGGTAAAGGAGCTTTTATGCTCCAAGATAAAAAAAAATCTAAGGGTAAGCTTAGATCTGCAAGACATTTTAGTTTGTTTAGGCAATCTAAGATTTAGAACGCTTCCTCGCCTGCCAAAATTCCTGGTTACTCAAAATCTTCCTAGAAGTCCAGTCTTTCTTTGTCTAAATACAGATCAATAAATATACCCCAGCTATCAATTCTGCCATAAGGTGCGAACCCCATTCCAGACCAATCTCTGGTGGGGAGGAATATTGAATCTCTTTCAGGAGACTTGGGAGAGATTTGTTTAGGATATCTGGGTGTTGGAAATTATTTCTCAGAGGAAGTGCTGTCTCAGAGGGTGTTTGCTGACAAAGTTAGTGATACCTTGATTTAGTCTAGGAAACCTGTAACCAGGCAAGTATACCGTAAGGTCTGGAAGATGTTTTTTGTTTGGTGTGCTTACAAAAGATACTGCTGGAATTAAAGTTCCTGAGTTCCAGCAGGGGGTTTGGATAAAGATTTGTCAGACAGTTCTCTGAAGGGTCAGATTCCAGTTCTTTCTGTCTTGTTCCATAAGAAAATTGCTAAAATTCCTGACCTTAAAATAAAACCATTTATTCATCCAGTTTCTCCTCCTTGGAATCTGATTTTCAGCAAAGTAGCCACTTTAAAAATTTGCTCACTGGAAGCTTCGTTCCTAAAGGTTCAATATGCGGCAACTGCTATACTGGAATGAGCAGTAATTTGCTCAGAAGTTTCCACTACAAAGTACACTTTGTGAATCTAGGCCTTAAGCCAAGTGACTAAGGTAACTGCTATAACCTTTTCACCCTTACTGGGTCCTGGAAAATTAATATTTAAAGAGGAGGAAATTCTAAAATCCTTTGTAGCTTCAAGGTAATTTTAAGTGTCTTCCAACATCTAGGTTATGAAGAAGACTCTGCTTATAATTCTTGTGAGCTGGACATAATGATGGAACTGCAATTAGTAGTTATGAAGATACTATCTTAGAAAGAAAAGACTACCTGGTTCTCAGAACCATCTGATACTGATGAAAAATCAGGTATGCAGGATGTCAGGATAAGCTGAATGGGAGACTATATACAACTGGCTCAATACCATTGTTAGCCTGTTCTATGGCGATTTACCACTTGAGTGCAGCTTCTTTTTGCCAGTAATGCTTTTCACAGAGTAGAACTGCTCTGAACTACTCTGAATACTACTGAATGCCCAGACATTCTTCTCGCTAAATATATAGTCCAGAGAAAAAGAACCTTTTAAGAGAAATTGAATGTCAAAACCATGAGTAGGCTCAGTAGGAGGAGCCTGGGGGACTCTATAAACCAGGTTGAGATTAGACAGGGGAGTAGCTGGTCTGATCTTTATTAAGGCCTGAACAAAGATCTGAATGTCAGGCAACTTAATGATCAGATATCTGAACTTTAAGAGAACTGTCTCATAAACCTTTTCTTAAACTAACCTCTAGCCACATACCTGGAAAGAAACCTTGTGATATAGGAGCCTGGTCACAAGTTTCCTTGCCTGAATCAGTATAGCAATAATTTGATCAGATAACCCCCTTTGGGCTATAATAAGAAATCCAATTGCCATGCCATTAAAATGAATGCTTTTAGATCCTAATGATAGAAGGGGCCTTACAAAAGTGGGCCCTTTCTGAGAGGAAGTTGACAAGGCTGGCAGGATGACCTTTGAATCCAATCTGCATACCAAGTCCTGCAAGGTCATGCTGGAGAATTACTGACACTCACTCCTGTTTGCTCCTGGCTATCAGATGTACATCAGTTTGAATGGCTGGATAACTACTAGAGTTTCCAGAGGATCTTGAGATCTGGCACAACACCTAGGAAGCTTGTTGGTCAAGCTGGAGGCCATTAGGTCTATGTCTGCCATAGATCATTCCCCTGCGTTAAGGTACTGGCAGCTGAAAAACTCCATTTCCCAATAGCCAAAATGATTCAGTGATTACATTGTACCCAAGTAAAAATGCTGTATACTTCCTTCTTCGATAAGAAACTTCATGTTTACCCTTGATGATTTATGTAAGCACCCCAACCTGTCAGCCTAATGTCTATGTTGATTACTACCCCACGTTGGTAAGAGAAAGGAGATCCACTGAAGAATGGACTGGTGAATCTGTCACCATGTCAGGAACTGCCTTGTCTTGAAGTCCAGTTGAATTTTCTGAGACAAATTCTTGTAATCTCTTTTCCACTGTTGGAACATCCTCAATTGAAGAGGTCGATGATGGAATCTGGCAACGGGTACTGCATCTAAAACCACTACCATGAGGCCTATCATTTTCATGCATTTAGCCACTGAAGGAAGGAAAATGAGTAGTAGAAGGGCACACGTTTTCTGAAACTTGAGTCTGAGTTGATCTGACATTTTCATAGACACTGAATTTATTATGGACCCCAGAAAGGATATCGGGTCTCACTATATAAGGAAATATTTGGTAGGTTGATTTTCTAACTTTGATTGCGTAGCAGCAAAACAACCCTCTGTGTCTAGTCCCTCGCCAACATGAGAGAAGGTGCCTGTTCTAGAATACTGTCTAGGTATGAGGCTACAGTAAATAGTTGAGGTCACACAACAGTCAATAGTTCTCCAAGAACTTTTGTAAAGACTCTAGGTATGGTGGCTAAAATAAAGGGAGTGCCATAAGCTGATAGTGTTTGTCTAGAAAGAAAAATCTCAGGAATCTGACTTGATCCCAGCCAAAATGCCAATTGCAGCATTTTTATTTATTAAGACAAGCAATTTCTACAGCTGTCTGTGGCCCCGACCATTTTTAAGAGATCCTGATTTTTTTTTCCAGCTATAAGGTCAGCTAGGTTGTTACACCAGACTGCAGAATATGCTGCCACGCAAGCTTCACTGACAGCTGGTCTAAACATAAAGCCCATCAGCTGGAAGGATTTTCTGTGACAGCCTTCAATCTTTCTGTCCATGGAGTCCTTGAACAAGGTGCTATCCTCTAAAGGAAATGTAGTCCACATGGCAACAGTAGCTATTGTTCCATCTACCTTTGGGATGGTTTCCCATACCTCCAAATTTAGCAGAGGAAAGTGGGAATATAATTTTTAACTTGGAGTGAAAAAAAGAGAATTCCAGGTTTGTTCCATTCATTTGATCAATTCTTTAAGACAGTTCCTAAGTAACATCTACTTTCCAGGTACCTGACTCCGTTTCAAATTTGATTACAATCTTTTTACAGCTTGAAAGAGATTGTGTAAATGCTTAAGCCTAAAATTAAAGGGCACATCTGCTGTCACAACAGTGGGGTTGTCAGTTTCTGAGAAATCTTCCTCAGATGAGGAAATTTCTGATTCCAACATACCCCTCCTTTTCTGCAGAGCATGTAGATGGGTCACTCCTGAGGGATGTCCCTGATGAGCTAACGTCCTGTGAAGAATTTCCTTCTGCCACTTTAAAGCATCTGTGCTTAAATGCTGGGGGAATGACATCTATCAAATCAGTAATAGCAGAGTTGATATATTCTTTACATTTTGGTGGCAGTTTAGAAGAACTCCCTACTCTACTGTAGGGGCAGCGCTGCGGGACCCTGTCTAGGATTAGCTAAATACACGGACACAGTTAGACAAGCCATGTGCAAGATAGAAGTCAGCCCATTCACAAAGATTTGTATAAACAACTAAGGATAATAAACATAACCGAACATATCTTGATCCCCAATCATGAAAGTGTATTATATAAAGAATTAATTTTCTGCTTGACAAATAATTTAAACAAATTTGAATTAATTAAATACATACATTTATTTTCAGAAAAATTGCTAAAATATTAAAAACGTATGCAAAATCAGAAGACACTTTATGAAGTACAGAGGAACAAAGTACCCTAAATGATTTAGAGACACTTTTATATCCACAATAAATTCCAACAAATAATCAAAATTCAAATTGGAGGTCAAAGATATTTCTTAAATCCCCTTACACTTCATCCTCAAATATATCATCTGAAATCCAAGTGTTTTGTAAAATAATTTATGACAAAATAGAAAAATACATATAACCAAAAGTCCATCAAATTGATAATCAAAAGAGAGATTTGCTTTGCAAGAAATTAAAATTGGACACATACTGTAATTAAGCCGTCTGATAAGGGAGGGAGCATTGTACTATGGCTACAACATTGTATCTACAGGAAGCAGCAAGCAATTAAATAACAAACAATGTTATAAAAACTAATCCCACTCAGAATTTTCTTGAACAATATAACAAAGTCATTCTGAAAGCCTGGTCGAATAACATCATTATTAACTCTAAAAATATGTTTCAAATCTGTAACAATCTAAAGGTGGCCACTATGTACTTTATTCCCAAAATTCACAAGAATCTATCAAAGATCCCAGGAAGACCTATAGTATCTGGCAATGATAGTTAAGCTATAGGGGCCTATTTATCAAATGTCTTGCGGACCTGATCTGACAGTGCAGATCAGGTCCGCAAGACATCGCTGAATGCGGAGAGCAATACGCTCTCCGTATTCAGCATTGCACCAGCAGCTCTTTTGAGCTGGTGCAACGCTGCCCCCTGCAGACTCGCAGTCAATGGGCCACCAGCAGGGGGTGTCAATCAACCCGATCGTACTCGATCGGGTTGAATTCGGGCGATTCCTGTCCGCCTGCTCAGAGCAGACGGACAGGGTTATGAAGCAGCGGTCTTTGTGACCGCTGCTCCATAACTTGTGTTTCTGGCGAGTCTGAAGACTCGCCAGAAACACGGGCCGCCAAGCTCCATTCGGAGCTTGATAGATAGGCCCCAAAGAATCAAGTCAGTATGTTGACTTTCGATTAAAGAAATATTTGAATACTTCATCATCATATGTATGTGGCACAATGGAAATGCTACAACAATTGCAAAACGTATATTTATCAGATGAAACATGGCTAGTAACAGTAGATGTGGAGTCATTCGACACCAGCATAAGACATGAAGATGTTATAAAAGCTATAAAATATTTCTTAAGTAATAGTTTAAATAATGCAGAACACAATTCATTCAGTCTCAGATTATTACATTTTGTATTGACCCACAATTACTTTACATTTAAAGACCAATATGTTTTATGAACACAGAGTACCACCATGGGCACAGCCTGTGCCCCTACTTATGCTTGTTCCTAGGATACTGGGAACATAAAGTGGTATTCAAAAATGAAATGTAACAATATACCACTCACATTCCATGCTGATTGAGATACATTGACAATGTGCTATTCCTTTTGGGAAGGCAACATGGATGAACTACACACCTTTCTACATCTGCTTAATAAAAAATATTTAAATATCAAATTAACCCACCAAATAAGCCAAGATTGTGCCTTATTCTTGGATTTAAATATTATTAAAAATGAGGATGGTACTGTTAGTACAAGTATGTACAGAAAGGATATGGTAAAAAATACTTTACTTCATAAATCCAGTGACACAGGGACATTAAATATATCCCATATGAAGAATTATTCACGTTAAGACCCAAGTGCTCATTAACTAATACATATTTACAGGAAAACAAGGAAATAATGGAACGCCTATTATGCAGGGTATACAGTAAAAGATCCATAAAAAAAAAGCTAAATTGAAAGCCTTTGCTTTGGATAAAAAAACAGTTATTGTACGAATCCCAAAGATAGCACACAGACTAATAGCCCCAGATTTATCACAACATATAGTCCACAAATGCATAATATAATCATGATTATAAATGATAATTAGTATATATTGCAGAGTGACCGTACAAACCTGTAAAAGATTACAGGTTATTACTGGCTATGAAAATAACCACTGAAAGAGTACATCTATAGCACTCAAGAGCTATATTTAAATATGTTGTTATTTGTTCTAGAGACTTAGTTATTGCTTTGTATTCAGATCTCTAAGGTAACAGAGTCAAAATATCTTACTTTAAAACTTAACTTTTATTCTTGGAACACTATTAAAAATATGCGGGAAAGAAATTTAATTAAAAACACAAGCAATAATATGGCTTCTTATTAGAATAATATATTGGGTTATAGATTACAAAATTATTCAGAGAGTGAAAATTAGAGAAATTTAGTACTCTAAAAGATGTCATCGGAGATAAAGGGGTAGATTTATCAAATGTCAGGCGGACTTGATCCGCTGTAGGGGATCATGTCTGCCTGACATCGATAAATGCCGACAGAATACGCTGTCGGCATTTATCATTGCACAGGCATTTTGGTGAAATGCTTGTGCAATGCCGCCCCTGCACATTCACGGCCAATCGGCCGCTAGCAGGGGGGGTACATCCTCCCGAACGTATCCGATCGGGGTGATTGCTGTCCGCAACCTCAGAGGTGGCGGATGAGTTAAGGAGCAGCGGTCTTAAGACTTCGGGGGTAGATTGCAGCATCCGCTGCTTGATAAATCTACCCCAAAGTGACAGGAAACTTTAGAATTTAAAAGATGAGCTAGTTAGGAGGCATTATGTACATTCTGCCAAGAAATAATCCATTATCAACGGATTTCCCTATGGCACAGTATGCTCAAAGATACTACCCATAAATGAAATACTTGGAAAATAAGCAGGGAACATATTTTCAAACAATATTACTCACGCAAATTGGAGGGAGTTATTTGCATATTGGTCTGTCCATGTGAGAAGATATATGTTGGCATGACCACATGTCCGGTGAGGAAAAAGAATACTGGCACACGTTAACATTAAAAATGCAGAAAAGGATCTTAAAAACGGGAAAACAATTTTGAGTGTAGCTAAACATTATTTGAAATGTCTTCAAGGAAATCCCAACATTCCTATACTGTAAAAACTAAAGGATTAAATTACTTCAACAACCTCTTTGTATATTTGTAATACATATCCTTTCAGCATCACTAAATAATCACAGGTTTTCCCTTCTTTTTTTAAGTTATCATACATTTTATTTATTTTTTTATGTTTGCATAATAACATTTTAATTTAAGAATATTTAAATTATAACCATTTACTTTTAGTGTAGGCACCAACAACAGGCATCGCTATCATCATTAAACCAGTGTTACTTCACACGCCCATTGTTTCAAAAATTCCAAGACATTCCCTTATTTTGTTCTACTCTATACAACATCAGCTTTTGCACTTAGTATAACTTCTAACAAATAATATCAAACACAATTGTGATTTTTCAAAAGAACTTCTTTATTACTATTATATGTACAGGATACCTACCTGTATTGACAAAATAATAATACAACATGGGATTTGCTTTAACTAATATGGGATTATAAAATAAACATAAACAATACTATTGGTTAGTAATATTATCCCAAGCAATTTTCTGTCATCTTTGAAATGAAACATCAACTGAACTAATATACTAGCCCTATCAGTTTGAGAATTCAGGTTTTAATTTGTATAATTTGTGTAATAAAAGTTATATTTTAATAACAAAATTGAATAATATACAGTATATATTGGAAAAAAATACACACTAGAATATGTTCTATCCTTACAATTTGTTTTATGTCATAGGCTTCCTATTATAACTTCCTTTAACTTATTATAAGTATTTGCCTTGTTACCCTCAACACACATCTGGTTCTTAATTTCAGAACCGTAGGATACCATTAGTTTTTCTCTTCAAATGTATTTCTCTTTGGTTCATTGCATGTTGTGCATAACTGAGCAGGGAGACATACCAAATCATCCTTACATAGCAAAATATAATATTGAAGGGGTTAAATTATCCCTTGATCGCCCTTCTAGTTAGTCAGTGTAATGGATAGAGACATGAGTTGCCACCTTGCCCTACAACCCAGTCTGCCCCTGCTGGCAGATAAATCTGCATTGCACCTAGGTAGCCTGTGACATTTCCACACTGAGAAAAGATTTGTCACTGCTTAGCTGAAATCTCCTGTCTTTCGTAGGCACTCTGAAGTGAAAATCAGTCTCAGAATGGTTAGAGAACCCCTCTCAAAGACATGTATATCAGTACTTCTGAATTCACTTCATTCCTTGCTTGAGGCAAAATAATAACTGAGGGATTCTGGGAGAATGGGATGGAATAAAAGATCTGGTATGTTGGGTGTTTTTGCCTCCTCCTAGGGGACTGGGGTTTAATCCCACATATGATAACTGAAATCTCTAATTTTTTTAGCATATTTAATATTATTTTAAAATATAATTTTAGGGCTTTCATGAATGTTTAAAAGCATACAAATTCCGAAATTAAACTCCTCTCCAAAGTATATATTATTAAATTATCTGCATTTAGTTTTAGAATTTTCATGCTTTTTAGAATTTGATTGGGAACTTAACTCAAAATTAAACTCCTCTCCAAAGTATATATTATTAAATTATCTGCATTTAGTTTTGGAATTTTCGTGCTTTTTAGAATTTGATTGGGAACTTAACTGCTGGCATTAAATATGTTTTTGCCATTGAATTTCATAGTTTTATTTATAATTAAAAAAGAAATGTAGGTTGTTTGTAGTGTGAGTATACTGTGTGTGTGCAGTGTGTGTTGCGTATGTGTAGTGTGTAAAGTGTTTGAATGCTGGGTTTGTAGTGTTCAAGTTTTCCTGTATTTCTGTTATTTTAAATAAATATTCTTTAGTGAATGTAAAGTTTTCCTCTTTATATTCAAGGAATTATACAATTATTTGTTCAACCAAATACTTCTGAAGAGATGGTTTGCTACAAAAACATTCTTTACACTGAAATCATTAATACAAAAATGTGTTATAATCTTCATAACTTGTTATTGACCCTCGTCAACGTCGCTGGTCGTTAAGAGATTGTCTAGGTATAATAGTGCAGGTCTTGTTGCGAGCGGCAAGACAATGCTATTAGACCCTCCCTCCCTGCAGGCTTGCTAAAATAGCACAGTCTCACCGCTGGTGGCAAGACTGCACTATTGAAAAAGTCACCCCCATAGAAAGACCACCGATGTACAGGGTACATCGCTGGTCGATAAGGGGTTATAACACAGAAACAGTTATACTAGCTGGTAAACATTTTTTTTTATATATTTATTGATTGGGAAAAATAGAAGTTATACACTTCGGACTTCTAAAAAAAGACAGTGCCATTTATGAACAACTATCCCATTACATATAGTGTGCATGTGGTGTGTATTGTGTGTGTTGTGGTTTGTGTAGTGTTTGCAGTTTGTTTTGTTTGTGTTTGTGTGTGTGTAGTTGGATTTCCATATATACACGCAACAAGACATCACTGCAGGTGCTCACTGTCCTCTAGGCTACAACCCCATACAGATCAATATCTGGAACTAAAATTCCCCAACACTTCTACTAATACATTTTTTAAATTTTTAGCTGTTTGCTTCTACTAAACATGCTTGAAATATATCAAAATAAGTGATTTTACACATTTATATCTCATCAACTAAACTAAAAAAATAAAAACTAAACTAAAAAAATAAATTAAAAAATTCTAGACAATAAAACATAGTTACGTGTCAAATTTCATAAATATTGGTGCAGTGTTTTTTGCTATATGGTTGGCTAATCGTTTTCAGTATCAAGAGATCAGGAAATGTATCTTTTTCCAACACTTAACAGCTCCAAAAACAATCATCCAATTTGAAATTTCCTGGATAGCCAGTCACTAAGGGTTCCAAATTTTGCAAAAATTGGTCACACAAAACCTAAAAAAAACCAAACAGGTTTTGCCATTGAACAGTCCAACAAACTTAAAGTGTGTGTGTTGCGTATGTTTTTTATTTTAATTATTTATTTGAAAATGCAAATACATTCTATTTTAAGGTTTGTGGCAGTAAGTGGAAGTCCGGTGTTTGATCAATGACACAGAAGGAATGGAAGCTTAATTGTGTTAGGAAAGTAAGTAACTCACTAAGGAAGTTCAGGCATTCTTAGATAAGAGTTCTTTAAGAGCAGGCAGACAAAAAAGTAATTCCCAAGGAGATTTATGTCTCTAAGACATAGTTTTATGGAAAGAAAAAAAACTCCTTGTGCTTCCTTTGTTTCAAGGAGAATATTCCATTTCCAATTCACACAGAGTATCACATTTTGTTCTTTAAAAAAAAATGATCTGAACAAATAGGGTAACCTATTAAAGACATATAAAAACAATTATAACAATTTATTTTCAGTGGTTACAAATAGGATATTAAATAAAAAAATATTTAAACTTTTTAAATATCAGGTTTCCCAAAATTATTACTTTTACCTAAAACTCCTAAAAAAAAACCCTGGCAGAAAATAGTGTCAGGAGTCAACTCTATCGCTAGTAATTTTTCTATGTACAGCACCATGTGTAATCTGAGCCAGATTTTACTTAATGGGACAAGTGCAAAAAAACCTTTCATGATTCAAATAGGGCATGCAATTTTAAACAACTTTCCAATTTACTTTTATCACCAATTTTGCTTTGTTCTCTTGGTATTCTTAGTTGAAAGCTAAACCTAGGAGGTTCATATGCTAATTTCTTATATCTTGAAGGCCGCCTCTAATCTAAATGCATTTTGATAGTAAGATCTGTATGTATTTGCCATTCAAGAATGAAAGTGCCAGCCCATTGTATAAGAAGTTTATAAGTCATGGGAAGCTGGTTCTATATTGGAGAATACTTTTTTTAAATTAGTCACTGACCTAATCATGTTTCCGGTAGCTTTGTGATTTTTAAAGATAACTATGAAACCACCTATAGTGGGACCAATTTCAGAACTATTAAAATCCATTCTCTTTCATTTCATTCTGTGTAAGTAAGGAATTTTGATTAGTGAGCAAATATATTGGTATATCCCTACATCTCTTCTAAAATTTTATTTTTTAATAATTGTTTCATATTTTCTGTGAGTTGACACTATATATATTAAATTGTATCTGTGCATACAGCGCTCCTCTTTCTTTTATATGGTTCTTATCTGTTAAAATTTGAGGGGTTTAACTGAGGTAGCAGGATATTATCTCCAGCACTCACTTCTATTATTCATTATACCCACCTATAGTGGGACCAATTACTGAACTATTAAAATTCATTCTCTTTCATTTCATTCAGTGTAAGTAAGGAATTTTGATTATTGAGCAAATATATTGGTATATCCCTAATATATCTCTTCTTCATTAAATGATAAGGATGTTAACAGAGAGTGCCTCAAAGTTAGGTACACGTGAGTCCTATTATTTTGATCTCAAATAGCTAGGGTTTCCTTAATTATAGGATTAGTAATTTGGGAAGCTGGAGCATAAGTAATGGAATGCCAACAAATATCACCCAGATGAGGGCAATTGTTAATTAAATGTTCTAGAACAACCCATAACTTGAAATTAAAGTCCACATACCAGTCCACTATTCTACCAAGGAAAATGGCATCTCTGTATCTTTCTGTCTTATGGACCCCTGCCCCCCCCCTTTGTAATTTGAACCCTGATGATCAAAAGTGCTGCAAGGCGTTGATATATTTCAAAGAGATCCGACGCAATGTCGAGAATGCCGTCAAAATGTTAAAAAGTGCTGACATTACTCTTTAAAGACAGCATCGCAGAGGGACATTTTACTATACATCACAATGGGTAGCGATGCTTTTGAAATATTCTAAGCAGCAATGGCCCAAACATTGGCAATGTAAAGAATCCCTTTTAAATATATAGCACACAACCTTTTAAATATACCTATGTACCCCTAAACCAACATGACCGAACACTGCAAACTAACCCTACACTACTACCCTATACCGCCAATAGCCCACTTCAATAAACTTCCTAACCTATTAACCCATATAAGACCAATAGCCCACTGCAATAAATCTCCTAACCTATTAACCCCTATACAGCCACAACCCTCCAACGCAAACACCCCCTAACTTATTAACCCCTATAATATCCCATCCCTGCAACACAAACACCCTATAAGCTATTAACCCCTATACCGCCACAACCCTCAAACGCAAACACCCCCTAATCTATTAATCTCTAACCCACCGCAACCCCCAACGCAAACAAGCCCTACACTAATTAACTACCTAACAGCTAACCCCCACAAGACCCTTAACCTAACACCGCCTAAGTTACACAAAATTACTACCACTAAAATTACACAAAATAAAAACTACCAAAAAACTAAAACTACCCTAAGTAAAAACCCCACAGTTATTCCCAGGCGGTGCTAGAATTTTTGGCCACACAGGCGAGAATACATTTTGCCGTCCCCCCCGTCCCTATTATATACCATCCCATTGTTAGTTAAAGGGATATGAAAGCCAAATTGACATTTTAAGCAACTTTTTAATGAACTCCTATTATCAATTTTTCTTCGTTCTCTTTGTATCTGTATTTAAAAAGCAGTAATGTAAGCTTAGAAGCTGGCCCTTTTTTGGTTTAGCACCTGGGTAGCGCTTGCTGATTGGTGGATAACTTCAAATCAAATAGTGGTAGTGCTGCATAGCAAATCAGACAATGGTAGTGCTGCATAGCAAATCAGACTGTGGTAGTGCTGCATAGCAAATCAGACAGTGGTTGTGCTGCATAGCAAATCAAAGAGTGGTTGTGCTGCATAGCAAATCAGACATTATGTATCTCTTTTTCTCCTGTAGTTAAACAGTAAACAGCATTAGGAAAGATAAAGTAAAATGTACTAAAAAAAACATAAGTGAGATTAATAGACTTTTTGTCTTGTTTTTTTCAGAGGATTTGTAGCACTGGGGACTTGTGGGGAGATAGAGACATTTTACATTGAGAAAGTTAATGTCCCAACAAAAGAAGGAAAGTTATGGATTACTGTTGTGGGTGAAAATTCTGCACTGAATATATAAATATGTGAGAAAAAGATTTACTATCTCTCTTCTAATGATTAGAACTGAACTGTTAACTCCTTAGCTAATGGTCGGCTACAATTGCCAGTTAGAGAGGGAATTTCTCAGCATTTATTGATTTACCAGATTTGGATCTCAGTATATTAGCTGTCATAAATTAATATGCAGATATTATTTATATATAAATATGGCATTGGTAAATACAGCCGGATCAGTGTGATTCTACAAGGTTGAGGCACCATAATACTTTGTACACCAATTTTGTAGGTTGGGCAGAGAAACCTAGAGGGCAGTGCCCCTCACATTAACTTTTGCCTAACCACACCTCCAAACTAACCGATCACGCCCATTGAACACCAATAAATATGCCTCCACTAGTCCTGACTACATCTAGAATACCCAACAAAACAAATTGTGCCCTGATCCCTGTCTTAGTCCCCAAATTACCCAGAATTTCCCCCAAAATGTAATTTCTAAAACTGCTATTTATTTGGTTACCAGAATGACAACACTGATGACTGATCAGCAAATTTTTGAAGAGTGAAGGGATAGTACATACAAAATCTTACCCCACAAAAATGTGGCCTAAATATTGCTGTGGTTGATTTTTCTACAGCTTTATTAGCAATTCCTACCAGTATACTAATGGCTAAGATTTTACTATCATTCATGACCTGAAGTGAAAGATTGTCTAAACATTATAGGGCCAGTGTGTGAAAACGTAAATCATTGTTCATTGACATATTTACATGAGCCCTAGAAAGTTGATACTAGTTTGTAATCCATTAGAACAGAGACGCCCAGACTAACCGAGTTTTATGTGACCCTCAGCACCACTGAATAGTAAGCAGACATCAGTCATTTGCTAAAAAATGACTCATTAGGTAATCACATGTGTGCATTTCCACTGAATATTGTAAATTTAAGTAGTACATATAGTTAAATTAATTAATAGTAACTGATTTTCCTATGTAATGTTCAACTAATATGATAATATAATTTTATTTTGAGGCTTAATGATTCCACCATCATACCATACAATAGAAACTTGGGCACTCCTGCATTACAGACTATATTTTATGGTTTTCAGTGTATGAATTAAATTTGACCGCCATCCTACCTCTTACTTCCTGAAGACTTGCTTAAAGAAATCATTTTCACCCTGTCTGTGCAGTGTCAGTCACGACTCACGAGGCACCAGCATCCGATCCACCGCTAGTTTCTCTCACACTGACTCGGCTCCACCGCCTCCACGTCACTGACTGACTGCCTCTCAGATAGGCGCATGTTACACGGCGCAAGTCAATGAGCTTTCACACACACCCTCCCCTGCCCAGCCATGAAGCTGTGGCGCGCTGCCCACACTGTCACATAGTATTATAGCAAAATAAAATTAGTAGACTAAGAAGTAAAGTTGCAGACTCAGCTCAACCAGGGGCGCCGGAGCACAATAAAGATTAATACTGAGAGCTCAGCAGCGCCAGTTGTGTCTATGTCATGACAGTCAGTGTCCACCGTGCGCACATAAATAATTTTTTATTCACGCTTCTTCAATGCCGGCAGCCAGGCAGATCCAGCAACCCCCCTGGTTGTGCAATAAGGCGGCTGCCAAGCCTGCCTTACACAAGCGCCGGCCCTAGTTATGCCTATCCTAAAACTAAAGTCCCCCTTTAAAAAATAAAAAAAACACTGCAAAATAAAAATCTGCTGCCGTGGTTAAAAGAACACTAGCAAAAAATAGTTTTTTTTGTCTGAAGACCCAACTTTGCCCTTTGGAGGAGATAAACCCCCTTGTATGGTATATAAAAGAGGCAGCAGCCTTAGAGCCATGCAGGTTAGACATGACATTCAATATGAGCTGAAGACTTGGTTACCCAAGGGCAAAGTTGTATGCTTTAAATGTGGCAGCTGTGTCACCTGTAACACTATGGTGTCATGCAATTCGTTTAGTCATCCCCACAGGTCAAAAAAGTACAGAATCAGGCATAGACTTACATGCACTTCAGATTATGTGGTGTACATTATCATTTGCCCATGTGAGAAATATTATGTAGGGAAAACTTGCACAACCTCCAGAGAGTCCCTTGCTAACCGTAAGAGTGCCATCAGGGCAGCTTATAAAGATGGTAGGAGTGACCAACCTGTGGCTCGCCACTTTTTAGATAATGGACAAAAAGTTCCTATGATTATAACAATATTAATTGATAGGATCCCCCGCCCCCTAAAAAAAGGTGGTAATGGAGATGAGGAACTTTTGAAAAGAGAAGCACAGTGGATACACAGGCAGGGTACGATGTATACATGGGGACTTAAAAATACCCATTTAGATTTTTCATTTCATTATGTTATGGGTAAAAGGTTGTAAATTAGTTAACTTGCAAAAGAAAAAACGGGGGTACTAATGGCACTACTCAAAGTACAAAGTTAGGAATTTCAGTGTTAATGGCTATTGTCTGTTCATCAGTCTTGTATAGAACTACAGACACTTTATATATGCAGGCTGGGGTGCTGTGTACTGTTTAGAACAAGCTAAAGAAAATCAGTACTCAACTGATACCTGTGCAGCACTCACTTTCCTAATAGGCCATTTAATTAAAGAGCAATATTCAGGTCGTAGTTTACACTATATTAAGATTTAACCTTTAATAGGATATTTAAAATATAAACAAAACAACACACACATATGAATTTAAAAACGCAAAGGAACTTATCTGGCTGGGAATATATTAGCACTTGTATAGTGGGTAGGATACTATGTATTTGTAAATCAATCTAGGCCTAGGATGTCTGTATTAATCCATAGGCCTCTATTTATCAAGCCGTCAACTTACCTGCATTCGACGGCACCAATACGCTTGCCTAAGATTGCCTAACATCGCTGCCGCGGATCTGAATACGTTCTCCAAAATTATCAAAAAAGCAGCGCACCAAGTACGGGGCGATGATCAGCGGACTGTTGTTAACTAACAGTCATCATCGATCTCGCTGCTCTTCGGCTTTTTCACAGCTTTTTTGCTACCCTGTCACTAAACACCCACACTATACTATACTGTTTACCCCCAAACCGCTGCTCCCGGAGCCCACCGCAACTCTAATAAATGTATTAACCCCTAAACCGCCGCTCCCGGAGCCCACCGCCACTCTAATAAACTTATTAACCCCTAAACCGCCGCTCACGGACCCCGCCACAACTAAATAAAGTGTTTAACCCCTAAACCGCCGCTCCCGGAGCCCACCGTCACTTACATTATACTTATTAACCCCTAATCTGCCCCCCCTATGCCACCGCCACTATATTAAATTTATTAACCACTAAACCTAAGTCTAACCCTAACCCTAACACCCACTAACTTAAATATAATTTAAATAAATCTAAATAAATTATTCCTATTTAAAACTAAATACTTACCTATAAAATAAACCCTAAGATAGCTACAATATAACTAATAGTTACATTGTAGCTATCTTAGGATTTATTTTTATTTTACAGGCAAGTTATTAACTATTTTATAACTTCCTATTTAAAATAAATACATCTGGAAATAACATGGGAAGACAAAAAAGAGGCGCATGTGTGTACCAGTAAAGAGATCCAAGATAGTGGAAGAAATTACACCAGGGTACTCACATTTATCCAGAGCACTCATACAGTGCTATCAGGCACGCACTGAGCAATTGCAGCAGCCCAGCTTGCTGTGATCCTATATGGCAACAGGAACAGGACCAGTCCAAAAGGATTCCTGGGAAGCTGCAGGGAAGCTGGATCAGCACAGGCAACACCAAAACCCAGGGTGAAAGGTTCCAGGGATAAGCTCAATAACAGAGCAGCGGCTTATCAAAAGAGAAAGTTAGGTCCCAATGGAGATGGGATAAAGGTGGTGTATATAAAAAAAACATACATAAGGGCTATTTGTAATTTAGTATAGGGTAGGGCTTTTTATTATTTTGGAGGGCTTTTTTATTTTATTAGGGGGATTAGAGTAGGTGTAATTAGTTTAAAAATCTTGTAATTATTTTATTATTTTCTGTAATTTAGTGTTTGTTTTTTTGTACTTTAGATAATTTTATTTAATTTTATTTAATTGTAGTTAATTGTAGTTAATGTAGGTAATTAATTTAATTATAGTGTAGTGTTAAGTGTAATTGTAATTTAGGTTAGGTTTTATTTTGTCTTTATTTTAACTAGGAAGTTATTAAATAGTTAATAACTATTTAATAACTATTGTACCTAGTTGAAATAAATACAAACTTGCCTGTAAAATAAAAATAAATCCTAAAATAGCTACACTGTAACTATTAGCTATATTGTAGCTAGCTTAGGGTTTATTTTATAGGTATTTAGTTTTAAATAGGAATAATTTATTTAGATTTATTTAAATTATATTTAAGTTAGGGGGTGTTAGGGTTAGGGTTAGGGTTAGAGTTAGGTTTAGGGGTTAATAAATTTAATATAGTGGTGGCAGTGTAGGGGGGGCAGATTAGGGGTTAGTAAATATAATGTAGGTGGCAGCGGTGTAGGGGGGGCAGATTAGGGGTTAATAAATATAATGTACTAGGTGGTGGTGGGCTCTGGGAGCGGCGGTTTAGGGGTTAAACACTATTTCGTTGCGGCGGTGTAGGGGGTGGCAGATTAGGGGTGTTTAGACTCGGGGTACATGTTAGGGTGTTAGGTGTAAACATAACTTTTATTCTCCCATAGGAATCAATGGGATATCGGGCAGCAGCGAACATGAGTTTTCGCTGCTTTCAGACTCCCATTGATTCCTATGGCATCCGTCGCCCAGGGCGGTGGATTGAAAACCAGGTACGCTGGGCCGGAATAGTGCAGAGCGTACCTGCTAGTTATTTGATAACTAGCAAAAGTAGTCAGATAGTGCCGAACTTGCATTCGGAACATCTGGAGTGACGTAAGCATCGATCTGTGGCAGACTGAGACCAGCGGATCGTATGTTACATCACTAAATTCTACTTTTGCCGGTCTGTAGGGTTTGATAACTAAGTTGAATCAGGCTCGCCA
Source organism: Bombina bombina (assembly GCF_027579735.1). Classification (NCBI taxonomy): domain Eukaryota; kingdom Metazoa; phylum Chordata; class Amphibia; order Anura; family Bombinatoridae; genus Bombina; species Bombina bombina. The sequence continues at coordinate 101,824,394 of NC_069506.1, read as the reverse complement.
CAAATACGCTGCAGAATTCCAGCGTATTTGCGGTTGACAGCTTGATAAATAGAGGCCATAGTCTTTAGTAGACGTGCGATTCGTTTCGGATCGATTCAGAAATTCGGCCGAATTTGTTAAATTTAGAGATTCGGATCGATTCGAATCTCTGAATTGAAATAGTGATGAATCTACCGAATAAATCCGAATTAGTTCGGATTTATTCGGTAGATTCGGATGGCCATGGATTACACTAGTATTGTACAGTATATTAGGTTATATCACTCTGCTATGGGTTACACCTAATATACAGTACATAATACTAGTCTTATACACAGCATATCCCACCTAACACATACCGAAATTCCGAATTTCCGAATCGAACCGAATCCAGACGAATTTATTTGAATCCGAACTAATCCGAAACGAATTCATTCAAATTTTTCCGAATTCGAATCGATCCAAACCGAAATTCGAAGAAATCCGAATCGATCCGAACCGAACCGAAACAAATTTTTTGATCATGCACAAGTCTAGTCTTTAGATGTGCAAATAATTAGGAACAATGTCCTTAGGAGCGTGTTCACGTTGACAATGATATATACCACACTTGAAATTTAATTGTGTTAATCTTACTAAGAAAACCTGGACTCCATACTGAGTTGGTCTGGGCCTGATAATATTTACACCAATATACGGTATACTAGGTTACGGTACTAATAATAGCATTGATTCTCCCCACCTACATATATAATGGAAGGTGCTGTGTGACCCATTTGCTTAATGTTGTTCGTTTTTGTCCCATGAGGAAAACATTATATTATTATTGCATAAAGCACACTTGTTACACTTATATAATATAGTAGGGGGATTTCTGATTCCACTATTATCGTGGTTTAAATAAAGTCAACTTGGAACGTTTTGCTGACACTTAACAAATAGTAATTTCAGGTTACTTTAATCAACGTGGGGTGTTATATCTATCACCGTTTATATCCTCTATACCTTACACACTTATAAATGTGCTTAGCTGCTTTGCTATTTTTAGCCGAGGAGTTAATTCTCAGGTGCTATATACACGCTCCTATATCTGCAGCATGTCAGCCATTAAACAAGTGTCGGCTAAGCGATTATGTGTACTGCCATTAGATTTAGCCGAAAAATGAATTAACTATGTAGAGCTATGACCACGCGCAAACATCTGCAGCGTGTCACCCTGTTTAGGTAAGTATTGGCTAAAACAGAGATAACAGCCAGCTCACTTTGCAAATTAAAATAACTATTTACAACAATCCCTATGACCTGACATGTTTCGCCATACTTGGCCTTTTCAAATGTACAGGTGCAGCGTCAGGAGTGCTTTTTTATTGTTGCGTAAATTAGTTAACTGTTTACAAATGAGAATTCAGTTTTGTTAATACTGGTCCATAGGGACTGAGCCATGCATATGTACATCTGAGAAAATATTGCTAATATTTTCAATACAGTTGCGATAGGCATATAGGGCTATTATGTGTATACATAGAATAAATTCCTACAATTTTTACAACACTGAGATAAAAGAATTGATTCCTCCCTGAAAGGAGGGGTTAATCATACAAGCAAGTGGGTATCATGTTAATCAATGAGTGACATTAATATGTTTGTTTCCCAAAGACATATAGCTTAACAGCAATCTCTGTGTGAGCTATCGATATTGTTTCAGAGGTTACGTTATTATATCATCATCTCTACACCCACAGTGTCCCACAGTGAGTATATGGAGCAATGACACGCCCCTTTTAGTGATTAAGGGGTATTAATCCCGAAACGTCGCTGTTATTTAATGTCCTAAATAAAGATTTTTTGTACTTTGAGTGCTGTGGACATCACCTTCATTGTGACTGTTTTAGTGACGTATAGTATGTCACAAGGTTTCACAACAATTCGGGTATTTCAACAGTGAAGGGAGTGTTGTACTGAGAGATTAACAAGGTATGTGACTATTTGTAGTTCTTTTTCACAGACGATGTGAAACAACTGAGATTTTTTTTGCATTTTGCTATTTGAAGGCAGAAGCTCACAATATGCTTGTAAGCTATTACGCTAGATGCTGTGATATGGATACAATTATATACTCAACATGTAGAAGAAACTTTGTATGTTTCATTTCATCACTATGTAACAAATGTTTTATGCTGGTTCATACATAATATATATACGATTCAGCTGCAAAGGAATCTGTTTAGTCTTATTTATACATTATTTTATTTGGGCTTCTGGATGATTACATTTATATCACCACACGTAGGGAAGTGTAAATTAACATAATACATAATAGGATATTGAAGCTGGAAATTTTTAATATTTAAATTTGTTATATATATATATATATATATATATATATACATATATGTATACAGTATATCAATTGGGGATGACAAATGAAATGTGTTTGTGTTCTCTGTAAATAATCATGTGCACATGTTTTATGCACATAAAATTAATTTGTAATATTATACTTATAAATTGTCTTGAGAAAGGCTCACTAAAGTAGCCGAAACGTCGACTTTTATATGATGTTATACACTTAATAAAGATATCGTTTAGATGGTATTAAGACCCATGAGTGCCCTCCTTTGTGGCTGTTGTTTTATGAATATTATTGAGGAGTCACCTGGGCCACGTTTGTGATATCGAGTGAGTGCATGAAATTGATGGAATGCCCCGAAACGTCACAACATAATAAAGAGTGCTGTGTTTTAAATCCAGAGAGTGTATATTTATATTGCTCTATTTGATTATTTATGCACCCTGGTCTTGGGACTTTAGCGAGTGGGAGTGTGCTATCCTCTGTGTCTATATATATACAGTATCTCACAAAAGTGAGTACACCCCTCACATTTTTGTAAATATTTTATTATATCTTTTCATGAGACAACACTGAAGAAATGACACTTTGCTACAATGTAAAGTAGTGAGTGTACAGCCTGTATAACAGTGTAAATTTGCTGTCCCCTCAAAATAACTCAACACACAGCCATTAATGTCTAAACCATTGGCAACAAAAGTGAGTACACCCCTAAGTGGAAATGTCCAAATTGGGCCCAATTAGCCATTTTCCCTCCCCGGTGTCATGTGACTCTTTAGTGTTACAAGGTCTCAGGTGTGAATGGGGAACAGGTGTGTTAAATTTGGTGTTATCGCTCGCACACTCTCTCATACTGGTCACTGGAAGTTCAACATGGCACCTCATGGCAAAGAACTCTCTGAGGATCTGAAAAAAATAATTGTTGCTCTACATAAAGATGGCCTAGGCTATAAGAAGATTGCCAAGACCCTGAAACTGAGCTGCAACACGGTGGGCAAGACCATACAGTGGTTTCCCAGGACAGGTTCCACTCAGAACAGACCTCGCCATGGTCGACCAAAGAAGTTGAGTGCACGTGCTTAGCGTCATATCCAGAAGTTGTCTTTGGGAAATAGATGTATGAGTGCTGCCAGCATTGTTGCAGAGGTTGAAGTGGTGGGGGTAAGCCTGTCAGTGCTCAGACCATATGTTGCTCACTGCATCAAATTGTTCTGCATGGCTGCCATCCCAAAAGGAAGCCTCATCTAAAACTGATGCACAAGAAAGTCTGCAAACAGTTTGCTAAAGACAAGCAGACTAAGGACATGGATTACTGGAACCATGTTCTGTGGTCCGATGAGACCAAGATAAACTTATTTGGTTCAGATGGTGTCAAGCGTGTGTGGCGGCAACCAGGTGAGGAGTACAAAGACAAGTGTGTCTTGACTACAGTCAAGCATGGTGGTGGGAGTGTCATGGTCTGGGCCTGCATGAGTGCTGCCGGCACTGGGGAGCTTCAGTTCATTGAGGGAACCATGAATGCCAACATGTACTGTGACATACTGAAGCAGAGCATGATCCCCTCCCTTCGGAGACTGGGCCGCAGGGCAGTATCCAACATGATAACAACCCCAAACACACTTCCAAGATGACCACTGCCTTGCTTATGAAGCTGAGGGTAAAGGTGATGGACTGGCCAAAGCATGTCTCCACACCTAAACCCTATTGAGCATCTGTGGGGCATCCTCAAAAGGAAGGTGGGGGAGTGCAAGGTCTCTAACATCCACCAGCTCTGTGATGTCGTCATGGAGGAGTGGAAGAGGACTCCAGTGGCAAACTGTAAAGCTCTGGTGAACTCCATGCCCAAGAGGGTTAAGGCAGTGCTGGAAATAATGGTTGCCACACAAAATATTGACACTTTGGGCCCAATTTGGACATTTCCACTTAGGGGTGTACTTACTTTTGTTGCCAACGGTTTAGACATTAATGTCTGTGTGTTGAGTTATTTTGAGGGGACAGCACATTTACACTGTTATACAGGTTGTACACTCACTTCTTTACATTGTAGCAAAGTGTCATTTCTTCAGTGCTGTCACATGAAAAGATGTAATAAAATATTTACAAAAATGTGAGGGGTGTACTCACTTTTGTGAGATACTGTATATATATACCCATCTTTAGACATGTATATATCTCAATGTTAAAGTCCTTTGCCTGACATTTTCTTCTAACACCTGAGATCTCATATCTTTGAGCACTTAAAAACTTATGTGTGCAATATTTTTTTTATTACAGTAAGACATAAGAGTGTAAGTGTACTTTGTAATGTATTTTTGACAAAAACTTTACATTACTTAAAAAAAACAAATCCTTATTCCTTAACATTAAAAAAAATAGCAAACCCTACCATTATAAAATATAACGAACAAATTACCAAAAATAAGAGTTATGCCTATTCTAAAACCCCCAAAAAAATTAAAAAAAACTATTATAAAACTAAACTACAAATAGCCATTTAAATGGTCTTTAGTAGGACATTGCCCTAAAGTGATCAAGCTCTTTTGGTGAAAAGAAAAAAAAAACACCTAATATTAAAAAATAAAACAAAAAACTACTCTAAAAAGTGCCCTGAAGTCTCAAATATCTCTGTTTTTCTAGTATTAGCTAAATGGAAACTCAAGTCATATAATGGTTTTAAACATAACATAGGTTTACCATTTTAATACTTGCTCTCTCATACTTTAAACTGAAACATTTTATCACCTCTGCTCTTACCATGAATCTAGCAATATCACTATATACTAGCCGTGGGCATTCATCTTCTGAAAAATCTAGCAATTCAAAAAGTTATGGTGGAGATAAAAGCATGATATTAAAATCTTCCAATTCATAAAAGTAAGATTCAATCTTACTTTTATGAAATGGAGTATTTTAATATCATGCTTTTATCTCCACCATAACTCATATAAGTATAAACTTTGGGTTTCTAAATGTAATTATTTACATACCTCTTGTGCAATCATTGCACAAATGGTTGTAAAAGCTTCTCTGGGATCCCCTTTGTTCAGAAATAGCAGACATATATGGCTTTGCCATTGCTTTTTGGTAACTAGAATGCCGCTAATTGCAGCTGCTCACCACACTTCTATTATTCCCGGCAGGGAAGGAGTTAATCAGGTAGCTTGTAAGGTTAATTTTAGCTTTAGTGTAGAGATTACACTACCATCTGACATTTCCCATCACTGATCCCTACCTGATCCCTCCTTCACCCTCACTGGTCACCACCTGTAAGGATTCCGCTCCATGTTTTACCTATACCTTTTCCACTCACCTGACCTCAGCCTTACCTGTACTTAAGGCATCAGCTGACAGCAGACAGGTGCTTAATTATTAAGTTTCTAGACTAGGTCTGAAGGCTGTCTCATTTCTACTTGCTGTGCGTTTATTCTAAAAAAACACTTTGCTTTTCTACCAATACCGGATCAGCCACCTCCTTGGGAGTACATCTTTAATATTGCCTATTTATATGGTCATAAGCTTACACAAAGTTTTTACAGAGGCGAGTTTTGCTTTCTAGCGTGCACGCTACTAGGGACTTACTTCATACTGCACGGACCAAGCACCGGGACGTCTTACAAGCAGCTCCGCTTCTGTTACACGCCATCCGGTGACTGGGGGTAAGCGCTGTAGTTACGTTAAGGAGTTCTGTACAACTAAACACTGGACTTTACTTTTCTCTGCTGCTTAACTGACCACAACACTAATAGCACATGTGAACACTGATCTGTATCATCCAAACTAACAGAAGTGTTAAACTGACAGTTTGACCTAAAACAGAACTGTTATATCTTGCTCCTGCACTAATAGCAACTTTGCCTGCTTCCTGGAACTCTGCTCTTCCTTACCAAATATTAATGTACTTTGTGCTAGCTGAAGTTTAAAGATTTCTACTAACAAGCTGATTTAAATTCTATGATTTAATCTGTTCCAGCCTTTGTTTAAGTTTATTCTGTTGCTGTGACGTTCAACAGCAAATCTGATTTACATCGGTGCTCGGACAAAATTCCGACGGACAAAATGCCGAAGCACATTCGTCCGTCAGACATATGTCCGAGATACACTGCTTCCGACTGCACGCCGAACAGCACAATCACGCAATCACGTAATTGCGTGATTGTCATCAGTAAAAAAGCGGAAAATTTAAATATATATTGTGGCTACTGAGGTAAAAAAACAACACAAACACTTAAATAAATAAATTTTAAAAGAACATATCAAATTAAAAAAATGGAGTTCATAAAGACGTGTAAAGGAGGAAGAAAAATGTTATATGAAGGTTATGCATACATTGTAGACAAAAAAAAAGAAAATGTAACATATTGGATATGTGAAAAAAAAGGTTTTTGTGGAGGAAGGCTAAAAACCATTAATGATATAATTGAAAAAGATGCATCAAATCATTCACATCCACCTAATGCAGCAAGAATTTTATCTATGAAAACAATTGAAAAAAATAAAAGAAGTTGCTAAAAATTCAGAAGAAGTAACATCAAGCATAATACAAAATTGCATATCTAATTTCCCCCTTGAAGCAGCAGGAGCTCTACCTAAAAAAGAAACTCTTGCCAGAATGGTACGTTGACAGCGAACAACACCAAATGGAAACATTTTAAATGATGATTTAAGAAAAACAACCAGAGGAGAAGATTTCATCATGTACGAAAGTGAAAATTTAATCATTCTGTCTACTAAAAAAAATGTAGATCTTCTTTCAAAAAAACAACACTGGCTCTGTGACGGAACATTTGACTCAGCTCCTTTAGGTTTTCAGTTGTATACAATACATGTTTTAATAGAAGATAACCATACCATACCATTAGTATACTGCATATCAAAAAATAAAAATCAGGAAACTTATAATTTAATTTTTAGTATTATAAAAGAAAAAAATGCAGATATCAATCCTATATCAATTACTGTAGATTTTGAAAGAGCAGCAATAAATTGCATGACAATTTTTTTACAAAATACAATAATTTATGGATGCTTTTTCCATTTTTCCCAATGCCTGTGGAGAAAAATACAATCTTTGGGCTTAAAAATATGGTATAATAATGAAAAAAATGCTCTGATCATAAAATGCTTACAAGCATTAGCATTTGTGCCAGTGGAAGATGTAGTTGAAACATTTAATGACTTTATAAAATCAATAGAAAAACAAAACAGTAACATTTTATCTGAATTTTTAAATTATTTTGAAAAAACCTGGATTGGCGAACTACAACAAGGTACAAGAAGAAAACCTACTTTCGATATTACGATGTGGAACACTTTTGAAAGAACAAAACTAGGGTTACCTAGAACAAACAACTCTCTAGAAGGATGGCACAGAGCATTTGACCAACGAATGTCTACAACCCACCCAAGCATTTGCAGACTAGTTTCAAAAATAAGAAAAGAACAAGCAGAACAGGAGTTAACAATTGAAAAAATTAATTCTGGAGTTGAACTGAGAAAACCAAAAAAAAAAAATGAAATCATAAACAACAGGATAATGAAAATTTTAGAAAAATACAGTGAATACTCAAGATTAGACTTTTTAAAGTCAATAGCACATAATATATAAGATTTACTTAAATAAATCAAGATACATTCGGCCTAGGGCAGATCCGATCCAAAATTTTCTGTTACAATCAGTGACTCAGGCGCCGCAACTGCCTCTGGGAACCTATCCATGGGTCCCTACCCTCACGATGTACTTTTAACATATAGTATAATTATAAGTTAATATATAGTATATATGTATGTATGTATATATGTATATATATATATATATATATATGTATACATATATATATATATATATATATATATATATATATATATATAGCAAAGAGGATTATATATATTTATGTTATATATAAGTTGATTTAATTGTCGTTTGTCAGTCCACTATTAAAAATGTTATAAAACCGTGATTTTTAAGCTTCATTCCCACCCAGCAGCCGGATAAATGTCTTTCGGAATATTATCGTCGGACAAATGTCCGTCGGACAAGCGTCCGTCGGATAACAGTCCGGCCACGATTTACATCACTCATTGCCAGACAAGTCTCTGCTCTGCAATCCAATTACCTGAGAATAATAATTTCACTGAAAGCAGCTTGGTCTATGCTGTTCAATAGTCCATTTGCCAAAAGTGATACATATAATTTATTTTTGCAATCTCTGCAGTTGTGATCCATTCTCACTCTCTACTAAATCCTTACACCACCATATTAGGTACTGGCAAACAGTCTGCCAGTATGAAGAGTTAAGGCTACTTTTTTATTATTAAATATTTTTCATATATTTGTTTTATTATTTTGTGCAGTATAGGATCCCCCTTTACCCTCCAACCTCGTTGATCCCTCCAAAACAGCTCTCTAAACTGTGTCCACCATCTTAGATATTGGCAGCTGTCTGACGGTCCCTATAAACCACTTTTTTTTTGTATATATTTTTTATTATTTTAATTTTTTTTTAAAAAAAATATTTAGTGTAGTGATCCCCCCACTCTACGGCGATCTTTAGTTAGTAAGAGCCCCCCCCACCGCACTCTTTTTCTGCCTGTCCCTTTATTTATTTTTTCTGTAGCGTAGGGCCATCCCACTTCTTCCCCTTCCTCTCCCCACTGCTGCTGGACCTGCCTCCCGGATTCCCTCCCGCACCTCCCACCAGCACCAGCAGATGATCGTTACAGACAGTGACACACACAATTATCTATTTACTAATCACCTGGTTTGATTATGAAACTCAATTGTCTCCTGCACAAAGTGAAGTGATAAAGATAATATAGTAAAAATCAACAATCTATAAAAAATAATAATAAACAAAAATACTATTAATAATTAAACTGAAATTTTTAAATTTTTTTTATTATTTTTACTGAGGGCAACATAGGTATAAAAATACACAAGATTTGTGGTAATTCCAATCAGGGTTATTAAAAAAGGTTATTTTTAATGACAGATATCAAGCACATGATGGGGGACATGATTATTACATGTGAAGAATAGTAGATTTGTAAACATCTATGTGGACTGTTTGACAGTTATTATGGTTATATGAATATATATTTTTTGTTAAGTTATTATTAATAGGATTGTGAATTATTCATTTGTGCTAATATTGTATACAAATGAATCTAACATAACATTTGACATTAGGAGAATAAGATGTGGTTTTAAGGGAAGAGGTAATTATTGTAACACACCTGTATTAGTGGGTGGGGTATCTAAATGATTAGTCTTTCATTTAAAAGCCAGTACTTCCAGAGAACTAACAGAAGCCTGAGGAAACAGCCAGGAGAGACGAGAAACGCGTTGCCCTACTGTTTTTTAATATACATAGGATACATGTTGTGCTCTTTTGTTTTTTTAAAACTAATTTGTAAAATAAATCAGACTTTTGGAAGTCTGAGCTTTATTTATCCAGCTCACAGCAATAGGAGCAGTCAAGAGGATTTCCCCTACTCTTTGGATCAGTGAGCTGGGACACAGAGTTCCCAGTACGCCCCACTAAGCACAATTGGGTGCTGCCACACTTGTGAGTATGTTTTGATAAGTATATACCAATCTCACATATCATCAGTGTTACACTAGGAGGCGCCCTTGTTTGTGAGTCCTTTTCACAGAAGTCTATTATATATACGTCATAATGGGTTATGGGTTAAAGGGACATGAAACACAACATTTTTCTTTCATGATCCCGATAGAGCATGGTACTTTAAACAACTTTACTTCTTTTATCTAATTTGCTTTATTTTCTTTGTATCCTTTGTTGAAAATAATACCTAGGTAGACTCAGAAGTAGCAATGCATTACTGGGAGCTAGCTGCTGATTTGTAGCTGCACATATATGCCTGTTGTCATTGGCTCAGATGTTTTCAGCTAGCTCACAGTAGTTTGTTGCTGCTCCTTCAGCAAAGGATACTAAAAGAACAAAGCAAATGTAAGAATAGAAGTAAATTCTAAAGTATCCCTTTAAATTGTGCCAAGAAATGAATCCCTAAACAATCTCAAATCCTTTACTGACAGAATGGCTGAGTTTGGCGTAACATACTATTTCTTTAGAAAAATCTAAATCTAAATAGGAAACAGTAACATGCAGAATCATTAGAACAATACGGGACATATTTACCCCTATGATTTTAACAGGATCTTATTCTGATTTAACACTCATCTTTCTTTTCCCTTTCTATGAGCTAGATTACAAGTTGAGCGCTAATTTATCGTGCGCCTGTAAAAAGGAATATTTGGCCGTTTATAGCTATCGCAAGCTTGTGGTAGCAATTAAAGCTAAAAAAAGTTAACCAGGAGGTCAGTGCCCCAACTGCCCCGCAAAATAGTGTGTAGTGCCTGGTTGCTATTAAAACATATGAGCAGTTTTGTTTTTAAAAAACTGCACTAATCAGTTTTTAGGGGTTATAAATTGCGGGTGTGGGACGCTAGAAGGATATAGATTAAAAGGTTATAAGAGGATATAATTAATTATTTTGATATTGTTGATTAGAGGATTATAAAAGGGAATAAAGCGTAATTATTTTGATATTGTTGATTAGGAGATTTATAAAAGGATATAAAGTTTAATGTTATTTAATTAAAAAGGGATATAAAAAGTGTTATAATTTTGATATTGTCTTTCATTAAAAGGGATATGAAATCTTAATATATTTATCCTCTATAATGTTTATTAACATTTTGTTATAACATTTCTATGAATTAAATCATTAATTCAGTATTGCATCATATATTCTCTGTCTTCATTCAGTACATTGTTTGAACAAAATTATCTGAATGCACAGGCTACGTATATGGTCTGACACATTATGTTATTTTAAAAATGCTGACATATCTAATGCGTCATTGTTAAATGATAAATAACTAATACTTTTTTTCTCATCACACATATTTGTCAGTAAATATCATTATATTGCTTTCAGATGTCATTGAGTTCACATATTTTTTTTTTTTAAATTACGGGGGGCGGAGCTAACTCCGGAACTGAAAGGTCGCATATCATGGTAGCTCTGGCTATATTATTTGGAAAACAAATATTTTGGCTGTTCAGATTCCTAAACTTTAACAATATTGGTGACCTAGAGGCTCTGGAGACCTAGGTGTCTGGAGTGAAGAACCATAGTATCTTCCAGATGAACGGATCCTATCTTTCTGATGCCAGGCCTATAATTCCGTTTCCTTAGGAGAGACCATTTTGAGAAACACGTGGCAATCAGGGCGCAATTTAGAATTAACCTACCTCAATAACCTTCTCTGAAAAAGGCTCGAATACAGGGCTTATAGACTGCAGAGAAATATGCTGTTTTCAACTGACTGGAGGACACTTCAGAGCAAGATTGATAGAAAGACAGTCCTTAACTTCAGAATATTACAGCTAGACAGCATGAAAGCAGTCACAACATGGGAACAAGCTATTCTAAAGCTAACTACGCAACAATTCCTCCAGCTAGAAAGCAATCTCAGGTCAGTGCTACATTTACCCTCGATACCTTCCACAACTACCCATGAGTTGGATACAGAATGGTCCTCTATGCCGAACCCTGAACACCATCACACAGATGAGCTGCCAGAGACAGATGGTTACTCAACCCAACAAGTGCGCACTTCTCTCTCAACCGCACCGCAATGCCTTGATGTCAGATCGGAGGATCATACTCCTGAGCGGCTACGTGAATTGAAGAAACAGCCGTCGGACTTAGTGGAGATGGACAGTGCTTTACCTCTCTTGCCTCCGGTCTTCTCAGTTTATAGTGTGCTACCGCTTCACCTCAGCAGACCCATAAGGAACGGACAGGCTCTACTTGATAGTGACCCATACTCTAACAAAAAGCTGGTCCAGGGGATAGTAAGGCAATCAAATTGTTTTACATTGCATAAATTTAGAGAAGAACTGTTGCTGCTAGACCTCATACAAGGACGAAGTAGATCTGGCATAGCCTAAAACAAAATGTAGTACATTTCACTTTTTTCTGCAAAGTAATATGAACTCTGTGTTATTTTTGGTTTAGTATTTTAATGAGAGATATGTTATCTAGCAAACTCTTTTTACCAATGTATAAGTCTACTATGAAGGATATTAGTTAAATAAGGGATTTCTTTAAAGGAAATCTCTACAGCTAAAACTACACAGCCTAGCATAAAGTATGTTTCGTAGTATTTCCCTTGACTCAGCTAATTACCTGCCAATTTTTATATGTGCTTGTCTGTTCTACATATTTATTTCTCTACTTCACCTACCCTGATAATAACAGACACAGATAGTTAAAATGATGCTTGACCTGGTGTTCCCAGTTATGTACTCATATAATGCTTTTGCATGTGCTTAGGGGCTTAGATGTCTGCGGCCCGAGGTGTCTGAGCCTTTCCACTTATTTGTATTTAGAGATTTAATATGTAGACTACATTACGGGTCAGGGGCTCCATAGTCATCTAGAGAAATTTAGTATTCAATACTAGATATGTGTTTATACTTCTACAAATAGTTTATGTTTTCTACTAAGGTTTGATGTTTTATAGTAAATGTCATGAAAAGATAGGAGAGGAACAGACAATATACATCTGTTAGACTCCTTAGAATATCACCTCTCTTCTTTAATATTTAGAAGATACAAATGTGGTATTTATTTCATAAGAAAGTACTTTTAAGTCATGTTCTCAGTTACTATAGCTATCTAATACCTAACTTATAGTTCCATAGAGAGATTAGCTCCTACTTAATGTTTAGCCTTTTACACTACGTCTTAAGAGACAGAATTGACAATTGCACAAAAACGTCATATTGCTCCAGGATAGGGTTACAGATATAATCCATGCTAAACAGTTCTGTAGCCTTTTATCTATTTAACTATACTCCCTTGGCACGCCTTACTGGTTTGCGTTCTCCTTTTTACATTTTATACGTTTTTTCTTTACCCCTTTATGTCTTTATTTTAACTTTGATAAAATGATGATCATCTGGAGATATAAATGTATTTATCTGTCTTGTAGAACCCTCCCCTCACATATAGTCTGTAGGAATAAAGACACTATATTTTTATTTTAAGCACATCACTTAGCCATTAATATGCTCCTACCCCCCCCCCACACTATATAAATAAATAAAAAGAGGTTCATAATTTGAGACCCAAGAGTGGTCTCCTTCTGCACGAGACTACCTCCTGAAGATTTGTATTCGTATGTTACTTGGAGGTCCATGAGTGGCTTCATATTTCAAACAGGAGGTTTACAGATGTATTAGGCAAGTTATATGCATTCCTTTATCTACGTAATATGTCAGACAATATTGTACTGTATACTCTCTCTTTCTACTGTTTATATTCTATGTTATCATTTTTCTATGTATTCTGTCAAGACATAGGGGTACATTTATTAATGTGCGGATGGACATGATCCGATATAGCGGATCATGTCCGCCGCACATCGATAAATGCCAACAGCGTATATCATTGAACTAGCAGTTCTTGTGAACTGCTGGTGCAATGCCGCCCCCTGCAAATTCGAGGCCAATCGGCCGCTAGCAGGGGGTGTAAATCAGCCCGATCATATTCGATCGGGCGGATTGCTGTCCTCCACCTCAGAGGTGGCTGACGAGTTATAGGGACAAAAAAACAACTTTCCAATTTACTTTTATCACCAATTTTGCTTTGTTCTCTTGGTATTCTTAGTTGAAAGCTAAACCTAGGAGGTTCATATGCTAATTTCTTAGACCTTGAAGGCCGCCTCTAATCTAAATGCATTTTGATAGTTTTTCACCACTAGAGGGCATTAGTTCACGTGTTTCATATAGATAACATTGAGCTCATGCACGTGAATTTACCATGGAGTTAGCTCTGATTGGCTAAAATGCAAGTCTGTCAAAAGAACTGAAATGAGGGGTCTTTTTTTTCTTTTAATTTAGCTGTCATGGCGGGGGATTTATTTTTGCTCAAAAGAACACATTTTTCCATGGATAACTGCCAACAGGTATATCAGAAAGTGAAAAAAAAAACAGAAACCAGAAGAGAATTACAAATTAGTGATACATACAAAATAGTAAGGGAGGGTATTCCCTCCAAAAAGGGGAGTATATACGTTATAACATGCGATTCTTTAATTTACAAAAAAACAGCACACTGTGTAAAAGTGTATACTATATCTGTGGCCTCCTAATGCCTTATCTCCCTATTCTCTTCTTATGTTATTTTGAACCTTAATGAGAGGAGTAAATTCTCTTAAGATATTTCTTGCATAAAAAAATATTTCTTACATAAAAAATAAGAAAATGTAACTGAAGGTATTCTGCATTTAAGAACAAGAATATCAACTGGTTGCAGTGCTATAGCAAACCTAGAAACAAGCCAGAAATAAAAAAAAAATGTCAGCATCCACAATTGTAAAAATTCAGATAGCTGGGGGTGGAGCTTGAAGCCAAAGCGGCAGGACGTGGGTTAGAAAAGCTCCTCATTTTATTCAACATTTTACCTGCTATTTTGCCACCTTTAAAGACGTGGGCACATAGCAATAGTATTATTGGAGTATTTTCTTCAAAATCCCTCCAGTTCTATGTTCTTTGACCACAATTAACGACTACCAGGAGGACTTTCATGCAATGAGGCCTAAGTGTTCAGACCGGATAATAGAGCCTATTGGATTTGAGACTACTGTACATAAAACCCAGCGGATGGAGCTAGAAGCTATCATGCTAAATATCTCACAAAGGTTACATGCCCTCTTGGATGCCTTTGAAACGGCAGTGCTCAATGAGTGCGATGCCACTCGTCAGAACTTACACTCAGAGGAGCTGCATCAGAGTCTGGAGAAACCGCTGCTTGCGGCGCACCAAGGCCAAACAGAGGGGAATATGGAGCTTACGCTGTTGGAACAAGCCTCGCGGGACGCGGCCAATGTAGGGGGCCAGACTAACATCCGCTCAAGCCATCTGCCGGACGATGCAGCAGCTCACGAGAGAGATTCATGGGACATGTCAGTAATTGCGGTCACCGAGAAGAGGCCGGCAGTGAGGGGCCCTAGCTGCCTGGCTACATTTCCATACTGGGGTGACCTGATGGTTCCAAAAGTGGAGATTGCTATACCTGCACCAGACCTAAAGGATTTCAAACCTTTGGTCAGTACAATAGAGCTCTGTTCCCGGGAGGCCGATCACTTACTCCTGCAGGATATAAGAGTGCCATATATAATATACATGGGGCAAGAGCATGAGACTATTGGCGTGGGGTAGGATACTCTATGATACCGGATAGCACAAACACTATCCCCCTGATGTGCCATTTTATCTGGTTAAGTTTCTGCTACAATATCTTCTAGTATTTGATATTACTATTACAGGGTTGTATGGAGGCTAAGACTGTCATATATATGTGTACACAAGACTTTTTGGCTATTGTGAGTCGGCTGCTACACTAAAGTTGACCTAGAAGGCTAGGAGAGTTTCTAAAATTACAAGTTTATTGTGTATTCTCAATGACATTGCACCAACTTGACAGTTGCTAATACTGCAATATGAATGTATATATCTGTAATATTATTATGCCTTTTATCTAGTCTACATCTTTAAGGGTGCATTATCACTACAGATCGCAGTCGATAGACTAAGGTAGATAGAGTACATTGAACTTGTACTTGCTAAGCTCCTACACCAAGCTCACTTTTATATGCACAGAAGCGCTTGATCAGACAACTCTTTTGGTTCAGGTTAGTTACCCTATAACTACTGTTTATTTTTATATGAGTGCAGGGTAGCTGTAATGTTTTGTTTCCTATTTATTTCATTGTCAATACTAGTTTTGTCTTTAAGTATATCTCCTTTAAGTCAACTGCTACAATTGTTAAGGGAGTTTTCTAAAATTACAGGTTCAATATGTATTCTTCTCAAGGGTACTGCACCAACTTAACTGATGCTAATATTGTTATATGAAAGTATCTGTTGTAATATTACTACTCCCATTTTTGGGAGTCATTTGACTTTAGCCAGCACATAATGCCAATATTAGACTTTATAGGGTATTTATTGAAGATGCAGCTTCGTGGTATCTGGGTCTTTTCTGTTTATTTACATCACAAGGGTACAGATTCCAGTCAGTTTAGCTCCCCACTAGGTTTAAACTTACTCTTTATTTGCTTAGTTGTGGAACCCATATGTTTAGTGGGCTACCGAACCTTATCTTCCATAGTAGTCTTCCCTTGGTATATCTTTGTAGGTAAAATTGGAGGGACATGCTGTGCATATATCTCTTCTGGGATTGGAAAAAATCTCAGTCTTCATTTAGTTTTATTATTTTTACCTCTCTGTAATTATTGTTCCCTTGCAGCAAGCTCCGCCTTCCCTAAATTTTTGTTCATTTAATAACCATAGGAACGCAGATTCTAAAGAACCTTTCCCTTTAATCTATAAATATTGTGTTTTGCTCTTACGAAGCCAATATTTCTTATTTAACTTGTGGTAAATTTACATATCTCAGAGTACACCATAGCTGGGAATTATTTATTGGATATGCCATTCTCCATACCAACACTAGTAAATGGTTTTGAGCCCTGGTAGCCTCCATCTATATTGCGGTTTTGGTAGACACCCGTGTATCTCCTTATATGCAAATTTTGGGGTACACAGTCCAGGTTGAAAATGGTCTATGCTTTTAGTTGAGGAAAACTAAATTTATGCTTACCTGATAAATTACTTTCTTTTACGATATGACGAGTCCACGGATTTCATCCTTACTTGTGGGATAATAACCTCCTGCTAACAGGAAGTGGCATAGAGCACCACAGCAGAGCTGTATATATAGTCCTTCCCCTTCCCCTCCACCCTCAGTCATTAGGCCGAAGGTTATAGGAAGAGAAAAGGAAAGGCTAAAAAGGTGCAGAGGTGACTGAAGTTTACAAAAAATATAAAGAAAAACTGTCTTAAAAAGAACAGGGTGGGCCGTGGACTCGTCATATCGTAAAATAAAGTAATTTATCAGGTAAGCATAAATTTAGTTTTCTTTTACAAAGATATGACGAGTCCACGGATTTCATCCTTACTTGTGGGAAACCAATACCAAAGCAATAGGACACAGATGAAAGGAAGGGACAAGACAAGAACCTAAACGGAAGGCACCACTGCTTGAAGAACCTTTCTCTCAAAGATAGCCTCAGAAGAAGCAAAAAGTATCAAATTTGGAAAATTTGGAAAAAGTGTGAAAGGACGACCAAGTCGCAGCCTTACAAATCTGTTCAACAGATGCATCGTTTTTAAAAGCCCATGTGGAAGCCACAGCCCTAGTAGAATGAGCTGTAATTCTTTCAGGAGGCTGCTGTCCAGCAGTCTCATATGCCAGGCGGA
The DNA here is from genome assembly GCF_027579735.1 of Bombina bombina. Classification (NCBI taxonomy): domain Eukaryota; kingdom Metazoa; phylum Chordata; class Amphibia; order Anura; family Bombinatoridae; genus Bombina; species Bombina bombina. The sequence continues at coordinate 101,806,706 of NC_069506.1, read as the reverse complement.
TGATACTTCATGGCCAAAAAGAAAGAGAGGTAGCCGTAGCTTTCTGACCCCTACGCTTTCCGGAATAAACAATGAATAATGAAGATGATTGACGGAAATCCTTAGTTGCCTGTAAGTAAAACTTTAAGGCATGGACCACGTCCAAGTTATGTAACATGCGCTCCTCCTTAGAAGAAGGATTAGGACACAAGGAAGGAACTAACACCTCACTTTACCATGTCTTCCTAGTATAACACAGGCAAAGAGAATGACTGAGGGTGGAGGGGAAGGGGAGGGGCTATATATACAGCTCTGCTGTGGTGCTCTTTGCCACTTCCTGTTAGCAGGAGGTTAATATCGCACAAGTAAGGATGAAATCTGTGGACTCGTCATATCTTTGTAAAAGAAATAGTATATAATATTGAATCAGATCAGCTAAGGAGAGTATAACCTTCCCCTTATTTTCCTTCCTTCCTTCTTTTTTTTTTTTCTTTTTTGAACTCAACAGGGAGAAGTAAAGGATATATACAGAATTATATCTTTGGGCTCCATATATGCAGAGATCCGCAGTAAGAGTGTTACACTTAGTGCCCCAGGGCCTACATTTTTAGGCAGTTCAAAAAGAAAATGTTAGTAAATTTCAAAGCAGCGTGAGTAACACTTAATAAGCTGCAACATAGGAGTATCCACCTCAGGCAGTTAACCATTCAATAAATACCTATTACTCCGACCTGGTACTGGGATAGTTCGACAAGCACAAGTTAATAGGCTTTTTCTAGCAGTAAATTATTAATGCCTGGGCTGTTTTTATTCCCAGAGAGTCAGATCCATATTTTAGAACTGTCGGCATGTGAGTAAATAAGCATGTGCATGCAGCTGATTACATCATAGTTAGCGCCCAGTCTTCAATGTGTAGCTTTCCACAAACAGATAGCAATACAATAAGAACAGTCTTATCGCTATGAAGGTACATGAATTAGCAGCCATATGTTGGGGTTTGGAGGTGATGTTCACCAACTAGCTTCACTTGGAGGCAAGATTTGTAGCCTACCTGTGAAGGATTCACAGGCAGAAGTGGTGGCGGGATCTGCAGTTGGCCCAGACCGTGGGCTGGGGCCGTGTCAATTCGGGGATCCGGACAACACAAGCCGTATGTCGGGGGCTATGCCAACTTCCCTGTTTAAGAGAAGACCTCAGGCGGTTCAGCAACCCGGCGACACCAAGAGGGTGCAGTGTTAGGCGGTTTTGGAACTCCGTGCTCTGGCCCTTGTCAGAGCACCAACGCTACTCGCTCCCATGTGTAGCTCCGCCCCTTCCGGATCTCACCTTCATATTTACTTCTAAACATAATACATTATTTATATTTCTGTTCTAGAAAATAACATTGGTAATAAAGATCAATGGCATTAAATATCTTATTGTGACATTCCAAGTTTAATACATGGCTTAGTCATTATAGTTTAAAAGTAATACATTTTAGCAGTTTTTTTGCATTGGTTTGTGTTTATTCTAAGCACATTTATTGTTTGTGTTTGGCAACTCACTGCATAATAGTTTGTCATTCTTTTATGTATTTGAATATGTGTAGTTGTATGGAGAGTGTTAATACAGTAACGTATATAGGTTATGATTAGCCTCTAATTTTCTTGCATTGAGAGTGTTAAATACAGTAAGATTTTTATCAGCCTTTATTATTTCTTGCCGTGAAGGGCTAAAAAAAATAATAAATGTTCTTTTTATGTCACAACAGTATAAAGATTTGTATTTCAAAATGTATGGAGTGCTCCACTAACATAAACCACACCCAAACTCTAATCTAAGAACAACAATTTTGCTATCAGTCTAAAAAAATACTTTGTCAATAAAAGTCGCTTTTCTTTTCATCACTCTTTATCATCATGCTAATGCTTTACGTCACTTCTATGTTGTTTAAGAAATTTTGTTAAGAATTATTAGATAATTTAAAGTAGATCTATATGTTTTTAAAATTAATTTTTAGATAATTAAAAGTAGATCTATATGTTTTTAAAATTAATTATTAGATAATTAAAAGTAGATCTATATGTTTTTAAAATTAATTATTAGATAATTAAAAGTAGATCTATATGTCTTCTTACTGAAAAATATAATATGTTTTAATATAAAACCTATGGAACTTGGTACAGGTAACTACACCAAAAATAAAATGTTTTAGTTATTCAATATAAATAATGATATCAATTTAAAAAAGGATACTTGATTATCAGATACATTGCGACTGCCAAATACATTAACATGTTTTTCTGTTCATACTAGAACCATACTACTCTTTTAAACCAGCAATCTCCCTTTATAATATTTACATAGATTAACTTAAATTCAAAATAGTAATATTTTTTTATATAAAAGTAAAGATGGAAACATTTAAAACTCAAGAAATGGAACGTTCCCTTGGGACAAGGTAAAGTACACCCCAAAATATGTCTGGTTCATCTATAGCAGTGAGTGAATAGCTGATCTCAACAGCCCAGAGATTTGACAAAAGATTGAACTGCATTATATTGAAATTTTAAGTTTGTCTGGCAATGACAAGTGATATTTATCCCATTCATTATAAAATAAATGGTAACACCTCATAAAATAATCTAAATAAAATGTAGATGGTACTACTACATCTGCATCTATTCAATATTCCTTGTTTCTCTGTAATAATTAATTTGTATGGTCAAGTCCCTAGAAAGAAAAGGGATAGCACTATCTGCCCTAGATACTCGATAGTTGTTCTGAAGGTTTGACGGATACTTCTAATATAGCTCTAAATCATTTGGATTCACAAAGTATTTTTAAACAAATCACTGATCTCTTACTACCCCAGTTTGACCAGATTAGACAGGATTTCTCACTTCTCTCTGAGGAGGTTAAACAGTTCACCAATAAATTAAATGAAGCTGAAAATATGATTTCCAATTTAGAAGATATTATAAAATGGAGCAAACACTGGAGTCCCAACTAGTCCAGAATAGAATTACTCAAACAAGATTAGATGAACTGGAAGACTGCTCACGTAGAAATAATCTCAAAATTATTGGGGTACCTTAAACCTCAGAATTTCAAGATCTATTGCAATTTACTTCGGTTCAGCTTCCCTAAATTCTGGGATTACCACCTACGCAAGTAGAAAGAGCCCACAGGTTTGGCCCCTTTAGAGATTAAGCTGAAGGTTCTACCAAAACTCGACCAATTATGGTCAAATATTTAAGCTTCCAGGATAAGATTAACATACTAAGGAATTATAGAAAGAAATTTCCCCTGATGCTAGTTACCAGCAAGATCCTACTATTTCAGGATTATTCCTCAGAAACTTCCCAAAAAAGACGAAGTATGGCGCCCATCTGCACTAAATTAATTAAAGCAGGTATTCTGGCTATATTAATGTACCCAGCAAAGATTAGGTTCCTGAATAAGGACATGTCAGTTTTAAATAATGTTGAAGAGGCTAACTTATACATATCGAAAAATCTCCTTGATCTTGCAGTCTAAATGGTCTTAAGACATCAGGGTGATATTATGCTAGTTTTTAACTTCAAAAAAGGGTTCTGTAAATAGTTTTGTTTTGTATTTTTGTGTTGTTTTATGAGTAATCAATGTGAAATCATGTTAAATTATAATTTGGTAAAAAGGTTTTGTCATTCTACCAGTTTAACATTTTGGTATTCTTTATGGCTAAGTCATGGGGGTGACACAATGTTGACTCTAAGGGTACATTTTTTTTTTTTTTATTTTTTTTCCCTTCCCCTCTCTCCTCCCCCCTCGCCTACTCCTCTCTACTGGATTTATATTCTGTCATTAGAATTTTATGAGTGCTATGAAAGATATATTCAGAATAGCCTCATGGAATATTGGCAGCATTTCCTCCCAATGAAGCGCAAGATTATATTGAATTTGTTAAAAAATAGCATAATCCTGACATTGCCCTACTCCAGGAAACTCATTTAAAACTACAAGAGATAGCTAAATTAAAAACTCGCTGGGTAGGGGAAGTGATAGCGACACCTTGTAGTTCAAGAAAGAAGGGAGTTGCTTTTCTAATTAAAGGGACAGTCAACACCAGAATTTTTGTTGTTTTATAAAATAGATAATCCCTTAATTACCAATTCCCCAGTTTTGCATAACCAACACAGTTATAATAATACATGTTTTACCTCTGTAATTACCTTGTATCTAAGCCTCAGCAGACTGCCCCTTATTTCAGTTCTTTTGACAGACTTGCATTTTAGCCAATCAGAGCTGACTTAATGGTAAATTCACGTGCTTGAGCTCAATGTTATCTATATGAAACACGTGAACTAATGCCCTCTAGTGGTGAAAAACTATCAAAATGCATTTAGATTAGAGGCAGCCTTCAAGGTCTAAGAAATTAGCATATGAACCTCCTAGGTTTAGCTTTCAACTAAGAATAACAAGAGAACAAAGCAAAATTGTTGATAAAAGTAAATTGGAAAGTTGTTTAAAATTGCATGGCCTATTTGAATCATGAAAGTTTTTTTTGGACTTTACTGTCCCTTTAATAAACATCTAAATTATAGGATCCTTGCCCAAGAACTCGATGTAGAGGAAATATATATCATTCTTCAGCTAGAAGTAGAAGGTATGAAACTAGTAATATGTAACTTATATGGTCTAAATAAACCGGATAAAACCTTTTGGGATAATCTCCAAATCAAACTACTGCAGTTTTGTTCTGAAAATTTAGTTATTGTGGGTGATTTTAACGCAGTTCTGTTTCCAGCCCTAGATAGATTAAAACCGTCTAGAAGTCGAAGCAGTAAATATGAAGCAAAGCTACTTAGAAATATTACCTCCTTTTTGGACTTAAAGGATATTTGGAGAATTCATAACCCAGACACTAAAATATTTACATTCGAATACAAATCACATCAGACAATGTCTAGGCTTGATGCTTTTTTTGTGAATAGAACATTTTTAGGTTTAAAGATTAAAACTGATATTAAGGAAATTACCCTGTCAGACCACGCCATTATACTTGATCTAAATATAAGGGCGCTTAATCTTAATATTGGGGGATTTTTCTTTCCTAGATATCTCTCCTCTGATCCTCTCTTTAAAAACTGGCTGAAAGCACGCTGGACAGAGTTTTACAATTTTAACTCTCATTATAAAGACAAAATTGAAATTCTGTGGGAAACATTTAAGGCGGTTATTAGAGGTAAGATTAAGGCTTATATGGTATTGAGGAAACGGAAAGCACAAGCACGAGATATTCAGTTAGCAAATCAGCTTCGCAATGCATTCAATGTTTATGTGAGTGACCTGTCTAAAGAAAATTGGGAGAAATATACTCTAAGTAGGCAAGAAAGATATTTTCCTTAATTAAAAAACTAAACTTGAGGATTTAAGAAAACGCTCTTTTTATTATAGACACGGAGGGAGGGCAGGAAAATTTCTGGCAAATTTGGTTAGACACAAACAGAAAAAACAGTCTATTGAATCTATCAAGATAAATGGTAATAAAGTATCTGATATGCAAGAGATAGGTAAACTCCCAATGTTCCTATGCCCTAGATTCTAGAATTTTTCGAAGTTGGGAAGAGAAGGGTTTGGTATACATGTCTCAACTGCAAGACACAGATTTGAGCTGCAAATCATTTAATGACCTCAAAGATAAATTTAATACACCCAATAAGCAATTGTATGCCTATTTACAGAAACGACACTACCTTTCGGACTTGGTTAAAAATAGGGATGGGCGAATGTGTTTATATCCGAATTCGAATGTTAGAACGAATGTTATTGTAGAAATTCGATTTACATAATAGAATGTTGATAAGAACGAATATTCTTAAAAATTCGATTTTCGAATGTTATTTACAGTTTTCGAATGTCACATTCAAATTCGAATGTCACATTCGAATTCGAATGTCACTTTCGAATTCGAATGTTACATTCGAATGTCACATTCGAATTCGAATATTACATTTATAAAACACAATTGTAGACTAGAAACACTATTTCGAATGTCACATTCGAATCGAATATCACATTCGAATCGAATGTCACATTCGAATTCGAATATTACATTTATAAAATACAGTATTACACTAGAAATACTATTTCAAATTCGAATGTCAAATTCGAATCGAATGTCACATTCGAATCGAATTTCACATTCGAATTTGAATATTACATTTATTAAGCACAGTTGCAAACTAGAAATACTATTTCGAATTCGAATGTGACATTCGAATTCGAATATTACATTTAAAAAACACAGTATTAGACTAGAAATACTATTTCGAATTCGAATGTGACATTCGAATTCGAATGTCGCATTCAAATTCGAATATTACATTTAAAACACAGTATTAGACTAGAAATACTACTTCAAATTCGAATGTGACATTCGAATTTGAATATTACATTTCGAAATTGAATGAATTACATAGCAAAACATTCTATTATGCGAACGAATATTTTCGAATTTTATTGAAAAATTCAAAAACGAAAATTCGAAAATAGAATGTTAGAATGTTATATAAACATTCGAAAATCGATTCGAACGAACGAATGTATCAAAATTCGTTTTAAATTTCGAATTTTTAGAAACATTCGCCCATCCCTAGTTAAAAAACAGGCCAATATTCAGTCCTGTGATCACCTGGTTCCTGTCATTAATCTTTATAAAACTGGGAAAATAGTTATCTCTACTATCTATAAAACTATCAAGAATTATCAGGGCACTGATAACATACTTAGAATGTCGAACAACTGGCAGTTTAAAGGTGTAATTCCCAAAGTAGAAACAATTCAAAATAGTTTCACTTTAGTGGACAAAACCACGATTTCTATAGCATGGAGAGAATCACACATGAAAATATTTAATAAAATATATATCACACCAGCTATGATAGCTAAATGGGAGAAAAGACTACTAAGTTCTTGTAGCAAGTGCGGACTCCCTGCGGCAGATATATACCATTGTTTTTCTAAATGCCACAAAATTTAAAAAATTCAGTTATAAAATCAATTTTTGGTTCGAAAAATTGTGTAAGTGCTCATTTAATTTACAAGATGTGCATATATTTATTCTACTTAACAATTCTAGTAAAGCAATCAACAGCAATTTCTTAAACATTATAATTTTAACAGGCAGGAACCTAATTTTAAAACAATGGATTTCTAAGAAAAGTCCACAATTAACTGAATTCAAAAACTTACTGTTAAATCAAATGACCCTTGATCAATATGATACAGCTATTAATTCAGAAAAAAAAGCAAACGCTTTTTCTCCAAATGGATGCCATTAATCAGCACCCTACCCAAAGAAAGTCAAATACAGATAATGCTTCCCTTTTGAGGCTTGATATTTCTAAAAGAGGCTATGTTAAAGGGACAGTCTACACCAGAATTTTTATTGTTTAAAAAGATAGATAATTCCTTTATTACCCATTCCCTAGTTTTGCACAACCAACACAGTTATATTAATATACTTTTTACCTCTGTGATTACCTTTTATCTAAGCCTCTGCAAACTGCCCCCTTATTTCAGTTCTTTTGACTGACATCCATTTTAGCCAATCAGAGCTGGCTCACTGGAACTCCACGTGCGTGAGCATAGTGTTATCTATATGAAACACGTGAACCAACACCCTCTAGTAGTGAAAACTGTCAAAATGCTCTGAGAGAAGAGGCGGCCTTCAAGGGCTTAGAAATTAGCATATAAACCTCCTAGGTTTAGCTTTCAACTAAGAATACCAAGAGAACAAAGCAAAATTAGTGATAAAAGTAAATTGGAAAATTGTTTAAAATTACATGCCCTATCTGAATCATGAACATTTACTTTGGACTAGACTGTCCCTTTAAGAGGAGATTTACCTAGTCTGTATGGCTGAGGGGGGGGGGCGGGGGAGAGAGGGGAATGGAATAGAGTTGAATTTTAATGAATTGAAGCAAATTTAATTAATTGGTTATGACTTCCCCTTACTTTTTTTTTTTGTTTGTTCCCCTTCGCCCGTTTGACTTACCTATACAATGTAATTCAATTTTGTTTATATTGTACTTTAGGAACTCACATTATTTAATTATCTAATTGGGATCAAGCATCCTGCAGCTTTGGATATCTGTAATCGAATCCCAATCTGCTTAAGGTCTTTATAATTTATTGGGCTACCCTATTAAAGAAAACTATGTTTTGTGTTATAAACTTTAATAAAAAGATATTTAAAAAAAAAAGAATAAGTAAATATGTAATAAATAAATTCTTTGTGTTATCTGAAGATTGAAATGGAATCTTATGTAAGAAATATATTTAGGAATTTTAACTTTTTTACTATAATTACTTCAGTAACAGGGGCACAGTAACATATGAACTAGAACTGATATTATTGATCTAACATTATCCTTTTTTATGGACTCAGTTGAACATAGCAATCTTCTAAAGAGTGATGGTACTATATATAGTGGGGCACATACTAAAATGCTACAGAAATATATTTAGCATACAAATATCCAAAACAATAAAATTAAAAATCTTCTGAACCTTTCATATATTACAAAATAAACAAAATATTAATATTTTTTTAAAATATATACAGTTATATAGAGTAAATGTATACATTATAACATGCATGTTGTGTGTGCCTGCATATAGCATGCCAAATAATGAATGAAACCTCTATAAAAGTACCACTAAACAACTTTAGCTATTTATTATTATTATAAATTCTCTAATCTAAAGTTAAATATGATATCTTCCATATACGTTAATAGGCAATATACTATTAACTCAGGGAAATATCCATCTTATTTCATTATTATGCATTTTTTATTATTTTTATTATCTCAAATCACAAACGTACATTTATGAAGAACGGATGTTATCATATACCTTTACCACTTATCCTTTTGGCTACTAATATGGGGAGAGTCATGGACACGTCCGCCTGTGACATCATTTTCTGTGTACCTCAAGTCTGTGTGTTTATATATATCTTTTAATACCTACTGTTGAATTCACATAATGTAAGAATAAACATATAATTTTAAACAGATAGGTAGGTAAATATATAGATTCGTCTTATTCTTATGAATCCACTCTCTCATCCTTTCCCGCCTCGATTATTGCAACTCTGTCCTCTCTGGTCTCCCCAGCTGCCACCTAGCTCCTTTACAATCCATAATGAATGCCTCTGCCAGGCTTATCTTCCTTACACGTCGCTCTTCATCTGCTGCACCTCTCTGCCAATCCCTTCACTGACTTTTTCCGATCGTCACTGGAAAATGAAGTTCACTTTAAGTTACGTTATCCAAGATGGCGTCCCTTACATTCCGATTAGCTGATAGAATTCTTCCAATCAGCCAATAGAATTGAGCTTTAATCCTATTGGCTGATCCAATCAGCCAATATGATTGAGCTTGCATTGTATTGGCTATTCCAATCAGCCAATAGAATGCAAGCTCAATCTTATTGGCTGATTGGATCAGCCAATATGATTTTTTCCCCTTTAATTCCTATTGGCTGATAGAATTATATCAGCCAATCGGAATGTAAAGGACGCCATCTTGGATGACGTCACTTAAAGTGAACTTCATTTTCCAGCGACGATCAGAAGAGGATGCTTCACACTGGATGTCTTAAATATGGACCCGCTCCGCGCCGGATGGATAAAGATAGAAGATGCCGTCTGGATGAAGACTTCTACCCACTTGGATGAAGACTTCTGGCCATTTCGATGAAGACTTCTGCCCGCTTGGATGAAGACTTTTGCCGGCTTCAATGAGGACTTCTGCCTGCTTGGATAAGGACTTCACCGGCTGGATGAGGATGGATGTCCGGTCTTCGAAAACTGTAAGTGGATCGTCGGGGGTTAGTGTTAGGTTTTTTAAGGGTTTATTGGGTGGGTTTTATTTTTAGCTTAGGGTTTAGGCACCGTAAAAGAGCTGAATGCCCTTAGGTTTATTTAGATAGAGTTTTATTTTGGGGGTTTGGTTGGGTGGGTGGTGGGTTTTACTATTGGGGGGGGCTTTTTTATTTTGATAGGGCTATAAGATTAGGAGTAATTCATTTTTTTTGTTGATAATTTCGTTTTTATTTTGTGTCATTTAGTGTTTTTTGTTTTTTTTGTAATTTAGATAATTGTATTTGATTAATTTAATTTAATTTATTTGATTGTAATGTTAGGTTTTATTGTAAGGCAGTGTCAGGTTAGGTAATGTCCAGAAGAAGACCCTAAAATAACACCCTTGCATGCTGAGTTTAATCCAGGACGTGACCCCATGACAACTACTATAAAATAAGGTCTTATATGCAGAGTTTGGCAACTTGTAATCAGGCAGTTTGAGGGTTAAGCAATAGAATAGTCTTATATGCAGAGTTTGGCAACTTGTAATCAGGCAGTTTGAGGGTTAAGCAATAGAATAGTCTTATATGCAGAGTTTGGCAACTTGTAATCAGGCAGTTTGAGGGTTAAGTAATAGAATAGTCTTATATGCAGAGTTTGGCAACTTGTAATCAGGCAGTTTGAGGGTTAAGCAATAGCGTAGTCGTATATGCAGGGTTTGGCAACTTGTAATCAGGCAGTTTGAGGGTTAAGCAATAGAATAGTATTATATGCAGAGTTTGGCAACTTGTAATCAGGCAGTTTGAGGGTTAAGCAATAGTGAAGTCGATCAGGCAAAGGTTCAGGAACAGGTTACTACAAAGCGAGAGTACTTACAATAGCCTCCGGAAAGAACAAACAATCAGGCACCGGAGGATTGAGAGACCGGAATAAGAAGCCGGTCCTGACGTCGGCAGAGGGGATGGCCCAGAGAGAGGAAGACATTGCCCGGCAACCAAACACGCCGGAAGAGACGCCGGAACCTCCGGCGGCGGCGTGACAGTGCCCCCTACTCAAGGACCCCTCCGGGGAACCCGAGCAGGCTTGGCAGGATACTTAATATGAAAAGACTTGACAAGAGCAGGAGCATGTACATGAGAGGCAGGTTCCCAAGATCGCTCCGTGATAGGATAACCTTTCCAATGGACCAAGTAGTACAACCGATTGCCCCGTAGCTTGGAATCCAGAATCTGGCTGACTTCGAACTCTGAAGTACCCTCTACAGAGAGCGGAGGAGGAGGTTTAATCTTGATGGAGTACCGGTTGTAGATAACTGGCTTGAGAAGAGACACATGAAACACAGGATGGATCTTGAGGGTCTTAGGTAAGGCCAGACGATAAGCTGAAGAACAAGCTTTAGACACAATTCGAAAGGGACCAATGTATTTGGGACCCAATTTTGTACAAGGATGTTTTAGACAAAAGAATCTGGTAGACAACCATACTCTGTCTCCAGTACGAAGTTGTGCTTTATTGAAGCAGAGAGTAGATTCTGATGTATATGTTGCCAATGGTTACTGAGATTCTTTACGAATCTCCAGGAACTTCAGAAAAACTAGTAATCATAGGAAAAGTTATAGGTTCAAAGCCATAGGCTGCCTTAAAGGGTGAGGTCTGTAAGGAGGAATTGAAGCATGAGTTATGAGCTAATTCCGCCAAAGGCAATGACTGAGACCAGTTGGAATGGTGATTGTTTACATAATGTCTGAGAAAAGACTCCAAAGACTGGTTTACCCGCTCGGTCTGTCCGTTAGACTGAGGATGATGTGCAGTAGAAAGGGATATGTTGATTCCAAAGTGCTTACAAAAAGACCTCCAGAATTTCGAAACAAATTGAACACCTCGATCAGACACAATGTCAGAAGGAAATCCATATAAACGAGAGATATGAAGGACAAAAAGATAAGAAAGTTTTGAGCAGAAGGCAATCCAGGAAGAGGAATGAAATGAGCAGACTTGGAAAATCGGTCCACCACTACCCAAATAGTCATATTTCCAGCAGAAACAGGAAGATCCGTAACAAAGTCCATGGATATGTGGGACCAAGGGTATTGAGGAACAGGAAGAGGGTGTAACAATCCAAAGGGTCGATAAGTAGACTGTTTATTCGATGCACATGAGCTACAAGCGGCTATATAATATATATATATATATATCTTTAACATCTCTCCTCATGGTGGACCACCAAACATGCTGTTTAAGTCACCACAGAGTATTGGTTACTCCAGGATGACCTGAAGATATGTTGTCGTCATGAGCCCAACGTAAGAGCCTAAGATGTAATCCACTGGGTACATACAGAATTCCAGGAGGAAGCTTGTGAGAAGACGGTACCCGGCTTTGAGCAAACCGCAAAGCCTGTACTGGAAAAGAGGATACTTGAGCCAAAACTCTGACTGGACATAGTATGGGTTCTCCTTCCATCGGAGAAGACTCTGTGGACTGAAATTGCCTGGATAATGCATCTGCCTTGGAGTTCTTAGAACCAGGAACATAGGAAAGTACAAAATTAAACCTGGAAAAGAACAAAGCCCACCGAGCCTGACGAGGATTGAAACGTTTAGCTGTATGGAGGTACAGAAGATTCTTATGGTCTGTCAGAATAAAGAATGGTTGACTAGAACCCTCTAACCAATGCCTCCACTCATCCAAAGCAAGTTTTATAGCCAATAATTCTTTGTTGCCCACATCATAGTTTAATTCAGCAGGGTTGAACTTTTTGGAAAAGAACGCCACAGGATGTATTTTACTGGTAGACGGATTTCGTTGGGAGAGAACAGCTCCAGCTGCAATAGAGGAAGCATCTACTTCCAAGATAAATTGGTGATCAGGAACAGGATGACTGAGAAGTGGTGCTGAAGAGAAGGCCGATTTCAGAGTTTCAAAAGCCTGTACTGCCGGAATAGACCAGTTCCTACAATCTTGTCCCTTCTTAGTGAGAGTAGTGAGAGGAGAGGTGATGTCAGCAAAATTCTTTATAAAACTTTCTATAGTAGTTGGCAAAGCCAAGAAACCTCTTAATTGATGAAAGCTTAGCAGGATCCATCTCAAAACCAGATTCTGAAATAATATAACCCAAGAAGGCAATGGACCTCTGATGGAAAGAGCATTTCTCCAACTTAGCGAAAAGGGAGTTGTCACGTAATCTCACAAGCTTTACATGGTGAACATGTTCCTGTAAAGTACTGGAATAGATCAGAATGTCATCTAGATAGATGATAACAAATTGGTTTAAAAAATCTCTGAATATCTCATTAACAAAGTGCTGAAATACTGCTGGTGCATTGCACAATCCAAAAGGCATTACTAGGTACTCGTAGTGGCCAAATCTTGTGTTAAAGGCTGTCTTCCATTCGTCTCCCTTACGAATTCTGACCAAATTGTAGGCCCCACGGAGATCCAACTTGGAAAAAACAGTAGCACCTTGGAGACGATCAAATAGCTCAAGGATGAGCGGAAGAGGATAACTGTTTTTGGCAGTAATCTGATTCAAGGCCTGATAATCAATACAGGGACGAAGCCCTCCATTCTTTTTCCCAACAAAGAAAAAACCTGCTCCCACCGGTGATGATGAAGGACGAATAAATGCTCTGGCCAAGTTGTCCTTAATGTATTCCTCAAGAGAGGTATTTTCTTGACGAGAAAGAGGATAAGTTCTCCCTTTAGGCAGAGGGGCCCCGGAATACAAATCAACAGGACAGTCAAAAATCCGATGAGGAGGTAAAGACTCTGCCTCCTTTTTAGAAAAAACATCACAAAAGGCATGATAGTGTTTAGGAAGAGAATCAGGAACTTCCACACAAGCCACTACAGGACCGGTTAGCTTGGAGGGATTTTGCAAGCAATGCTTAAAACAGGTGGTTCCCCAGGAAAGAAGCTCTCCCTTAGACCAAGAGAATACAGGATCATGTAGCTGCAACCAAGGTAGCCCCAAAATCAACGGAATGTGGGGGGAGGAGATAACATCAAAACGGATAATTTCAGAGTGGAGTATGCCCACAGATAAAAGAAGAGGTATAGTAGAATGTTGGATGACTCCAGATCCCAGAGGCTGCCCACTAACAGTGGTTACTTTGATTAATTGTTTCTTGGCTAGAAGAGGAATCCTGAGAGAGTTAACAAAACTTGAATCAATAAAAACACCAGCTGCTCCTGAGTCAATGAGAGCTTGAGCTTGAAACTAAGTGTCTCCAAAACAAATGGTTACAGGAACGAATAGTTTAGAATTGAGGGAAGTCATAGGATTCTGGCTTAACTCTGTCTCTCTATCAGTAGTTAAGCCTTGGCTTTTACTGGATGGATTGGACAGTCCTTAAGTAAATGTCCTTTAGTACCACAGTAAAAACATAACCCAAGAGTACGCCTTCTATGACGTTCGACTTCAGATAACTTAATAGCCCCTACTTCCATGGGTTCTACAGACTCAGATGAATGGGAGTTGTTACTTGAAAGACTTGGGGTACAAATAGGAGGACAAAAAGAAGATCTAGAAATGGTTCTTCGATTCCTGTCTCTCTCCTGTAGTCGTTCAGAATGCCGGGCGTCAAGGTTTATACATAAATTGATAAGATCCTCCAGAGAGTCAGGAAGTTCCCGAAACACAAGTTCATCCTTCAAGCGTTCGCAAAGACCCTTGCGAAAAGCAGCTTGTAAAGCTCCATGGTTCCAATCAGTCTCAGCAGCTAAGGTCCTGAATTCTATAGCATATTGAGCTACAGATAGCGATCCTTGTCTCAAATCCAACAACCCAGCCTCAGCAGCAGCTGATCTCCCCGGTTTGTCAAAAACAGAAGAGAAAATAGACACAAATAACTCCAAATCCTGAAGAAGAGGGTCGTCTTTCTCCAAAAGAGGGGATACCCAGGCCAGAGCCTTACCCTTCAAGAGGGAAATGATAAAAGTGATCTTGGCAGAAGAATTAACAAATACTTGAGGATTGTTTCTGAAATGTAAATGACACTGATTAAGGAATCCACAACATTCTTCTGGATTCCAGTCATACTTATCAGGAAGAGGAATTCTAGGTATATATTGTCCCACTGGCTGAGGTGGATATAAACACCAGAGGTACTGGCAGCAGCTGCAGTAGGAGACGTAGTAGCTTGAGAAGGAGCGGATAGATTATGTAGCAGAGCCGTAATCTGGTCAAGCTTGGAATCCAAAGATTGCAAATGTGCAGAATGATTACCAAGAAGTTGTCCTTGCAGGGCCACAGCCCTGGATAACTCATCTGGGTCCATAATATGGCCTGATTGTAATGTCAGGTTAGGTAATGTCCAGAAGAAGACCCAAATGCTAGGGTGAACTAAAATAACACCCTTGCACTCTGAGTTTAATCCAGGACGTGACCCCACGACAACTACTATAAAACAAGGTACTCACGATATGGAGCAGTGTTGGTCTGGGTCCTCTGGAAAGAATAAAGTTAATCTTGATAGTCGCAGGTAAAACTTCAGAATAGGGAACCAAAAACAAACAGACAATAAGGAAGGATTAGGTAACTTGACAATCGGGCACTTTTGAGGGTTGAGCTCAGCGTGGTCAATGAAGCAGAGTTTAGCAACTTGTAATCTGGCAGATTGTGGGTTAAGCAGTAGAATAGTCTTATATGCAGAGTTTGGCAACTTGTAAGGCAGTTTGAGGGTTAAGCAATAGAATAGTCTTAATATGCAGAGTTTGGCAACTTGTAATCAGGCAGTTTGAGGGTTAAGCAATAGCGTAGTCGTATATGCAGGGTTTGGCAACTTGTAACCAGGCAGTTTGAGGGTTAAGCAATAGAATAGTCTTAAATGCAGAGTTTGGCAACTTGTAATCAGGCAGTTTGAGGGTTAAGCAATAGCGTAGTCGTATATGCAGGGTTTGGCAACTTGTAATCAGGCAGTTTGAGGGTTAAGCAATAGAATAGTCTTATATGCAGAGTTTGGTAACTTGTAATCAGGCAGTTTGAGGGTTAAGCAATAGCGAAGTCGATCAGGCAAAGGTACAGGAAAAGGTTACTACAAAGCGAGAGTACTCACAATAGCCTCCGGAAAGAACAAACAATCAGGCACCGGAGGATTGAGAGACCGGAATAAGAAGCCGGTCCTGACGTCAGAAGAGGGGATGGCCCAGAGAGAGGAAGACGTTGCCCGCCAACCAAACATGCCAGAACCTCCGGCGGTGGCGTGACAGGCAGGTTAGGTTTTATTTTACAGGTAAATTTGTATTTATTTTAACTAGGTAGTTAGTAAATAGTTAATAACTATTTACTAACTAGTCTACCTAGTTAAAATAAATACAAATTTACAAGTGAAATAAAATTAAAACCTAAGATAGCTACAATATAACTATTAGTTATTTAAAATAGGAATTATTTAGTTAATAATTGTAAGGTTTATTTAGCTTTATTTTAATTATATTTAAGTTAGGAGGTGTTAGGGTTAGACTTATGCTTAGGGTTACGCTAGGGTTAGGGGTTCATATATTTATGTAGTGTTAGTGATGTGGGAGGCCAGAGGTTTAGGGGTTAATAACTTTAGTTTAGTGGTGGCGACATTGGGGGCAGAAGATTAGGGGTTAATAAGTGTAAGTAAGTGGCGGCGATGTTAGGGGCGGCAGATTAGGAGTTAATAACTGTAGTGTAGGTGGCGGCGATGTTAGGGGCGGCAGATTAGGGGTTAATAACTGTAATGTAGGTGGCAGCGATGTTAGGGGCAGCAGATTAGGGGTGTTTAGACGTGGTTTTTATGTTAGGGTGTTAGGTTTAAACATAACTTTTTCTTTCCCCATAGACATCAATGGGGCTGCTTACGGAGCTTTTGTTTCTGCGATTGCAGGTGTTAGGCTTCTTTTTTGCCGTCTCTCCCTATTGATGTCTATCACACAAGCCTGCTTTTTACAAACTTGTAATAGCAGCGCTATAGGGTGGTGAATTAACGCCGCTTTTGTGGCGGTCGTTAATTTCCCAGTATCACTCAAAACTCATAATCTAGCTGAATGTGTTTTAAAAAGATAAGTGAGAGTTTGTTTTTGTATAGATAAATAAGTTTATGGGGGGCGGAGCCCATAGCTGAAGCGGCTGGACGTGTTGTTCATGAGCTCCTGACTCTAAGCCTCAATATTAGGGTTTTTGTACTTCCTATTCTAAATTTTTTTATGCTGAAGCACCCACAACATGAAACTTTATAATAACTATAATCAGAGTTCAGATTTTTGCGCTTGGATCGGACGTCTAGCTTATGTTCTTCAGCATAGCTGCCTGGAGCGTGAACATGTGGAACAACTGTTGGAATAATTTGATCATGGACCTAAATGAGTAAATGGTTATGGTCTGAAAAGGTCCCGTACAACCTAAGTAAGGTACATTTCTACTAGACACAGACTCTGCAGGTCTCCCAGATGTGGATTACAATCTAGGGTGCTTAGGCTGCCGCATAGTACCCCCCCCCCCCCCCGGCTATCCGGGTTAAGATGCAAGCAAGTAACGCTGCTACAAACATAAACTACGATAGAGCTTGTAAGGTCGAGTGTATCAGTTGATGAGAAAGATCTGTACTATCAACATTCCTAATGAAAGAGATTTATTTGCTGTTCGGATATCTTAAAATGGCGGAAGTTGAATTTTGTCTGTTAGAATTGGGAACGATGTTGGAAGCTCACTTTTCCGGTCTACAGGATGTTTTGGAGGCGGAGTGGGACTCCTTGAAAGAAGTTTGCAGGTCCTTTGCTCGAGGGCCACAGACATGGATTGAGCCTTCATCTAGTATCTGCTCACCTAATCTGCAGGAATCTGCTGTGATAATACCCCCTAACTTACGATACGCTAAAGACACAATTGGCCTGGAGAGGGTCATCCAACCTCTATATGGTCCTAAGATGGCGGAGGTGGGGCAACTGACCGGGAGCGGAGTTGTTCTCTTCAGCGATCAGTGAGATCCTAGCTTGGCAGGCAATGAAGAGCAGGACAGTCAGGACTTCATACCGGACTTGCAATGCTCGTATGAGAACCGCAAAAGTGTACGGTGCAGGAAGAAGGTGAACATTGCCTGGCTGGACTGTTTGTCTATTTGGACGATGGGTGTACATCTGGTCTATACTAAAGAGGCTAAGTATAATTTTACCAGTGTGCCACCAAGTAGACAAGGACATGCAGGTCTGAAGGCAAACATATGGGGATTTTCTTATTTAACAGAATGCAGTGGAGTCGGTTAAGCTTATTTAAGGGCACAGACACCGGTACTATGTTTTATACCCACACAGCACAATGTTACCCATTATGAATCTTTTGTAGTGTCATGTAAGCTGGGTCTGTGGTCTTGCTTTATATAAGTTAATTTGTCTTGATGAAGGTGTTTAAGCCTGATGTTTAGATGTCCTCTGCTATTTTTTTTATTATTACATATGCTAATTTGCTCTGACGGGTACTAATATAATTAGGCCAGAGATTGTGTTTGTATCTCTTGTTACCCTATCCCCCTTCACTCATTGATTTCAATCAGGCAACGTGCTTCCAGCGGCTGAGGTAGCGCGTTTGCACTATTATAAACGGAGAGGATATATTCCTTACTGTAGTAAACTCAGAGCATAAGGAAAGATTTGATACATTTGTATACATGAATAGACACCATGCTATTAACAACATAGCCTCTCCTTTATG